>NC_133369.1:46883767-46907896 GCF_049309525.1 Garra rufa
GGGAGCTGGGTCTAAACTACGCAAGATATGATGACTTTCACCTTGATATTTTAGCGCGGATGACGTATATCTAGTTGAATTGCAATGTAGGGGGCGAGAACAAGTCTTCAACTTCTGTGAAATTACCACATCAAATGAGACGTGCAGACATGGATGCAGCTATGAAGCCGCTTCAGGGCAGGTGCGTTGCTAGACCCTTTTTACTGGGGCACGTGCCCCAGTGAAAATCTGCTGTGCCCCAGTAAAATCTCAAATTTGAGTTATAATTTACTTTGATAATCCCGAAATAAAGACATTAAACTATATGCAACAACTGAATTGACGCTTCTAAAAGCAACGCAGTTTATTGGAAAACTATGCACGCAGATAGGCTATCCATACCCGCGCGCCTGTGTATTTTACGGGAACGCGCACGTCGTACAGCCTTTTGCGCAGAAGTACTTGGTTACACAAGTTTGTATAGTTAATTGTGTTGTAAATGCAATTGTCAAGCAGTTTGTAATGCATTTTGGAAACAGGAGATGAGCGCCTGATCTAATGCGCCACCTGGCTTGAGAAACCCGTTCTCAAAGACTTACTTTTAGTCATTATTTGGGTAGCACACATATTCTGAATGCCTTCAGCAGAATTCAAATTAGCCATTTTAATCTAGATTAATCTAGATTAATTTCAAGATTTAATCTAGATTAATCTAGATTAAAAAAATTAATCTATGCCCACCACTAATATATATATATATTGTCCGTTCAAAAAAAAAAAAGTTACACATAGGTGCAAAATGGACAAAAATGTCCATGTCCAAAAAAAAATATCATTTATTAATATTTTTTCCACTTTCACTGATGTTGATTTTTTTAACCAGCATCTGTTCTATCCATAGATACCAAACATTCATTAATTTCCAGAATTTTAACCCTTTAAATGCTGGTTTGTTTACATAATGCCACAGGTGTTTTTTTTTTATGAAAAAAATGAAAAATAGTAGTTAATTTCCATATACTAAATGATAAGAAGATTTTTTTTCTTTGCTTATTAGCTTCTTGGGTGTGTCAATGAAGAACAACAACATTCATTTTGAGGCATTTATATTTTTTATGTATTGTCAGATTTTTTTTTTTAAACTAACACTTAGGGCCATAATTTAAAAAAAAACTGTCATAGAAATGTTATATATTAATATTTTTTTCTACTTTCACGGTCTGTTTTTTTTTTTATCAGCATCTCTTCTATTCATAATTACCAAACATTCATTCATTTTCAGAATTGTAATGCTTTAAAAGCTGGTTTCTTTACATAATGCTGACTGTCAGTGGGCAACACTAGCTCGTAACGTCTCTTCATCTTGCAAGCAATGAAATGACCAAGCCCTCAAGCACCAAATATGTATAGGTTTGGCTGTGTGAACACCTGTTTGGCTGTGTGAACACTCAAACTTTGTACAAAATCTACCAGACTAAACAATCTCATTTTCTTGTGGTGAAAACAAACAAACAAAAAAATGTGTTTAGGGGCTTCTTAACTTCTACATCAAATTCAAGCTCACCTTTTATCTCTGTTTTCACATGGCCCTATGACCCTGCCAAGGGTGTGACTCATATACATGGAGTTGGATTTTTGATTGCCAGTACAATATAATTTCTTTCACACTAATTACATCCATAAAATTTTCAGTAAACACATGCAAACCACACTCTGACATCCTTACCAACATACCCACACAATTATAGCTGCATTATTTTTCCAATTGGCTCTATAATAGACTATAATATTCATAAGCAGAAAACACGAAAAAGCGAGTATTTATTTTATATGGCAAATTTAAAAAAAAAAAAAAAAAAGGCACAATCTAGTAAAAAATGGTAAAAATGTCAAATTTGAAGCCTTGCCGATAGAATGAATGCCTATTAGCAAATATTGCATCATTTTATAGTCAAATGGCCCTGGGTTAAAAAATTGCAGTTTTAATGGGTTTCAATGTGGACATTTTTGTCCTTAAGGTCCTGAGTGTGTGTCACACTCTGGCTGGGTTGAGGAGTGGAGATGGAGGAGGAGAACCGGAGTAAATGAACATATATAAGTTTATTAAATGAAAACACTGAAAATGATAACAAACAAACAAACAAACAAAAACCGGGAGCAAGAAATGAGCACATGTAACATTAACGACGGACACTGGGGTGTGATCAAACAGACACTAAAATACAAAAGAAAACGAGGCGTGGCTTCAAACAAGATAACAGGATAACGAGGGGGAGATACAAATATGGGCATGGATTGAACCAAAAACACTAAACCAAAAGGGGGAGCAAATGGGACAAACCAAAAGTACTGGAAACAGAGGGGGAAAAACACTAGGAAAACAGAACAGAACAAGACATAATCCTGACATTACCCCCCCCCCCTCCCCGAAGGCGCATCTCGCGCCTAATAACATATATGGGGGAGGGAGGGTGGGCGCCCTGGAGACCACTAGGTAGGGACACAGGATACAGAGGTGGTCTCTAGGGCAGATCAGGGAGCTCAGGTGGCCATGGCCGGGTAATCAGTCCAGGAGGCCATGGTGGGTCTGGGAGCTCAGGGGGCCATGGCCGAGTAAACTGTCCAGGTGGCCATGGCGGATCTGGGGGTTCAGGAAGCCATGGCCGAGTAAACAGTCCAGGTGGCCATGGCGGATCTGGGGGCTCAGGAAGCCATGGCCGAGTAAACAGTCCAGGTGGCCATGGTGGATCTGGGGGCTCAGGAAGCCATGGCTGAGTAAACAGTCCAGGTGGCCATGGCCGTGTAAACAGTCCAGGTGGCCATGGCCGGATCAACAGTCCAGGTGGCCATGGCTGATCAGGGGAGTATTTTCTTGGGGGAACCTAGGGTATAGTGCACCCAGGAGAGCACGGAGGGGTGCGCAGGAGAGAGCTCCGTTTCTGTAGGGCGCGCAGGAGAGAGCTCCGGCTCTGGAGGGCACGCTGGCTCTTGAGGAGCGGGCTCTGGACGGCGCTCTTGAGGAGCGGGCTCTGAACGGCGCTCTTGAGGAGCGGGCTCTGAACGGCGCTCTTGAGGAGCGGGCTCTGGACGGCGCTCTTGAGGAGCGGGCTCTGGACGGCGCTCTTGAGGAGTGGGCTCTGGAGGACTGGATGACCCCAGCGGAGACTCTGGAGGGCTGGATGTCCCCAGCGGAGACTCTGGAGGGCTGGATGTCCCCAGCGGAGACTCTGGAGGGCTGGAGGGCTGGACTCAGGCTTGGCGGCCATCTTGGCCAGGGACTCAGGAACAACGGCCTTCTTGGCCAGGGATTCAGACTTGGCGGCCATCTTGGCCGGGAACTCAGGAACGGCGGCCATCTTGGCCGGAAACTCAGGAACGGCGGCCATCTTGGCCAGAGATTCAGGCTTGGTGGCCATCTTGGCCAGGGACTCAGGAACAACAGCCATCTTGGCCAGGGATTCAGGCTTGGCGGCCATCTTGCTTGCAGACTCCGGCGTGGCAGCCATCTTGCTTGCAGACTCTGGCTTGGCAGCCATCTTGAGGGCAGCTAGTAACATGGTGGCCATCTTGTGAACAGACTCTGGCGTTGTAGCCATCTTACTTGCAGACTCGGGCATAGTGGCCATCTTGCGTGGCGGCCATCTTGTGAGTTGGCGTGACGGCCATCTTGTGAGCTGGCGTGGCGGCCATCTTGTGAGCTGACGCCGGCTCGGCGGCTGACAGGCTTGATCGCGGAGAGGAAGCCTGAGGTACTGGGCTTGAGCTCTGGGCGGCGGCCGGCAGACTAGAGCGTGGGGAGGAGGCCGGCCGCATCGGGCTGAGGACAGCGGCGGAGCTTTGGAGGATGACTGGGGATAGGAGACTGGGCTGGCAGTTCGATCCGTTGGAACGGTATGTGGAGGTTCTCGGCTTATGGCAGGCCGGCGTGATGTGCTGTGTCTGTGAGGGGACTGGAAGATGAGACCGACCAGATTTTGGAAATTCTTCAACTTCAAAATCAGATCCATTCAAATAGAGAATCAGGTTTATTAGCTCGATCAAGGGGAAATTACAAGAGGGAAGATCGCAGCGAATGGTCTCATTATCCAGCCCCAAAACAAACACAGCACCAAGAGCAGCCTCGTGCCAGCCAACCTGATGGGAGAGCTCGATGAATTCCTCCACATATCGCTCCATCTCACAACCACCTTGCCGCAGTCTCCTCAAAGCTGCCTCAGCCCGACTCATCTTCTGTCTGTGTCCGACGTTCTGTCACACTCTGGCTGGGTTGAGGAGTGGAGATGGAGGAGGAGAACCGGAGTAAATGAACATATATAAGTTTATTAAATGAAAACACTGAAAAAGATAACAAACAAACAAACAAACAAAAACCGGGCGCAAGAAATGAGCACATGTAACATTAACGACGGACACTGGGGTGTGATCAAACAGACACTAAAATACAAAAGAAAACAAGGCGTGGCTACAAACAAGATAACAGGATAACGAGGGGGAGATACAAATATGGGCATGGATGGAACCAAAAACACTAAACCAAAAGGGGGAGCAAATGGGACAAACCAAAAGTACTGGAAACAGAGGGGGAAAACACTAGGAGAACAGAACAGAACAAGACATAATCCTGACAGTGTGAGTATTTTTTGTATGGAGGGTAAAATTTATTTTTGAAGGAAATGAGGGTGAAATATTAAAATTTCAATAAAAATACACACCTGAGCCAAGATTTATGCAGTTAGCATTATAACAGACACACTTATAAAAAATATATATATGTATGTATGTATTATGTTCACACCTTATGGACAACAAATAAAGCTTTATAGATATTTAAATATATTTTAAAAAATATAAAAAAATGGCATATATATATATATATATATATATATATATATATATATTAGCAATGTTTTGACATTTCTGAACTTTTTTTGACATGTTTGAAAATATGTTTTAAAATATTTTTTTGCCATATGGGTTTCCTTATGTTGGTTGTGTTCAGCGCTGTAGGGGTTAAACGCACGAGAGACTGACATTGGCCTCTAAGGAAGATAAAAGCTTCCGATCATCCCTCTGAAACTTCTTCTCAGTATGTTTTTATTTACTACGTTGCCTTTGAACTAACACATTGTGAGCATCTACCAAAGCACTTCCTGGCACTTGTTTAATTGTGGAAGCTGTAAAGAAACACAAAGCAATAACCCTCATGATTTAATTGCTCATTACTGCAATGTTTCCTGCCTTCTATGACAAATGAAAAATGTCTTTTTCAAGAGGGTTTGTGTATGCAATTATTGACTGTCATTAAATAGTACACAGTATCATTAGCTAAACAAAACGACCTTCCTTAAATATTCAAGTCTTGTAATAATAAGATGAGTCTGGCATAGCTTATTACTGCGAGTGGCGCGTGCACACTCGCTAAAAGGCCTAATCAAGAGCGCAAGGCCTAATAATCAGCCATGCTAATGCAATTATTCCCCCCACATACTCTCTCACTTTCAACAATGAGAGATGCTACTCAGGGTATGAGCAACATAGGGAACTTTCAATCTAGCCAGTGCTAATGAAGCTCTAGCTGCTAACTGTAATTCTTTGGCTTCTTTGATGTTTTAAAATTAGCATTTAAATAAAAGGTGGGAAATGGAGGTGGGGGAGGGGGGCACATGAGGTTCATCTGGAAAACTTGTCCAACTCTTGATTTTGAGCCATGCATGTGGTGGGATGAAGTCACACATATGGTTTGCGGAGATCTAGACTGGACACGCCACTCACAATTACTGTAGCTGACAGGGCCACTGGTTCACTCAGCACACAGGCATCACAAATACAGAGCCGTGCATGTCAAAGAATGCATGTATTAGAGCAGCGGTTATGCTTAAGGGTCCAGGTTTTCCATTAGACATCAAGAGTCGCTGTAAAAATTGTTGATTGTACAAACTTAAACAAAACTGTGGAGAGAGAACTGTAAGACATTTATTGATTGATTCCCCCCCAAATCAAAACATCTGTTTGTTTGAGCATTCAAAACAGCAACATTGTCTCAACCAATGGCGAGAGTCTGGGGTGGGACTATTTGTTTGTCTGACCAGTGGTCGATAGGGAAAGTGGGTTGTTTGGGTTTGTTTAGAAAAATATCTAAATGGATAACCTGCAGCTGGTACCTTTAAGAGTTATTTCTACTTGATGTAACTCATAAAAATAACCCATAGTTTTGGTGGCATAAATTACAAAAAAAAACAGTTAATTTAGATGTTGCCATTTTCAGTCACACTTTATTTTAAGGTCCAATTCTGGCTAATAAAGGAGATGTTCACTTTCAGAACAAAAATGTACAGAATATTTACTCACCCCCTTTTCATCCAAGATGTTCATGTCTTTCTTTCTTCAGTCGTAAAGAAATTATGTTTTTTGAGGAAAAAATTTTAGGATTTCTCTCCATATAGTGGACTTCTATGTTGCCCACGAGTTTGAACTTCCAAAATGCATTTTAAATGCAGCTTGAAAAGGCTCTAAATGATCCCAGTCAATGAATAAGGGTCTTATCTAGCGAAACAATCGGTTACTTTCTAAGAAAACTTGACAATTTATATACTTTTTAACCTAAAATGCTCTTTTTGTCTAGCTCTGTGTGTACTCTGTGTATTCCAGTTCAAGACAGTTTTGGTGGGTTCACACCAGACACTACTTGCGCAAATAAATCTCGCTATTTGCACGTAGTTGGACGCTTGAACATTTTCAGTTTACTCACTTCATTCGCACGTGAAATTCACTTCACAACAGACGCGAAAATGCGTCATGGGAGGAGCTTCTGCCACTCGTCAGCGTGAAAGTAGTTGTAAAATACTGCGAATAAGCTCAATTTGCTGGCTTTAGCTAGCTTGTAGTCTTAATATGTATATATATATTAAAGTAAAGAGCATTTTTTACAACTTACCCGATTGTCCGACCTCCTCACTGACTTTCTTCCAAGCAAGATCCCTTTTTTTTCCCTGTTTCTATAAAAGTACGAAGATTCGGATTTCTGCCTTCATCACTGCTAGAGCAAGCTCCTGATTGGTTAACGCGGCGCAAATTTTCATCAAAGTTCTGATTTTTCAACTTGCATGTTACGCGAGTCAAACGCCCAAAACTCTCAATTCGTCTAGGTGGTCTATTGTGTCTTTGCATTGACTTAACATGTAAATCACTCACGCTTAACGCGTCATTCGGGTCTGGTGTAAACACACCATACGGGTAGGTCAAAAAACCATCTTATTTTTTTCATCCAACTTCAAAATCGCCCTACATTGCTGCAGAAGTACCGACCCAGTGTTTACAAACCAGCAATGTAGGTTGGAGATTTTGAAGTTCGAGAAGAAAATTAGATTTTTCCGACATGCCCTAACTGTCCTGAACTGGAACTTCTTCTTTAACAAACTATTTACTACAACTTTTGCCTTTTATAAACTCCTAATTTGCTTGTTAATAGTTAGTAAGGTAGTTGTTAAGTTTAGGTAGCCTATTGGTTAGGATTAAGGATGTAGAATATGGTCATGCAGAATATGTGCTTTATAATCACTAATAAACAGCCAATATGCTAGTGATATGCATGCTAATAAGTTAACAGTGTGAATTGGTCCCTACACTTAAAGTGTTACTTTTTTTTTTCAATGTGCAATGAAGGTCAGTATCATTTTGAACACCATAGGGTGTAAAAGTTGGGTTTCAGAAGTGAAAATGAAATGGAAATCAAATTCCATTATTTTTTTTTCTATAGAGAGAGAATATAATTTGTAAATTATCTTTAACTAACTTTAACTTATAAACCATTAAAGACAGACCTACTGTGAGTCACAATTTATGGTATATACTATTGTTTAAACTTTCAGCCAGCATTGATTCAACTTAAAAATAAAAAATCATGTTTAATAGCAGAAATCCTGGTAAATATATATATATATATATATATATATATATATATATATATATATACATGCATACATACATTACCAATGATTCTGCAAAGAAATCTTTAGTATGTGAAAGTTGAAACACGCAGATTTCTGCAAAAGAACTCATCAATTCCTGTGAACGCTGCAAATTATGTAATTTCTAACTATTTAAATATATGTCTGCATATGTTGCAATAAATAATATATTGTTACTGCATGCAACTAATATCTTTTTACTTCTAAGTTGTAATTTTGTGAGAAAAGTAAAAAAAAACATTGAGCTCTGTAATGACATGAGGGGTAAAATTATAAAAAATGAGCTGCAGTAGGTGCATTTCAATCAAACTAAACACATTTAGAAATGCAAATATTTCTGTTACATTTTTCTTAGAGTATTTCAGAGGCCTAAGGGTTTTTTTTTTTTTTTTTTTTTTTTTTTTTTACTTCAAATCAAAGTAAAAAAAAAAAACTTTCTTGAAAATATCCTCTTTTGTGTTCTGCAAAAGAAAGAAAGTCATAGAGGTCTGTAATGAAATGATTATTTCAGAGGCTATTAGCAAGTTTGTGTCATTATTTTTGCAGTTCTTTTTGTTGACGCTACTTGCCATTACTTACATTTTGCACAGTTTTATGTCTGTTGTCAGTGACCCTATTAAAACAGACTTGCGACCCATTTCTGGGTCACAACCCAGCAGCTGAAAAACACTGCATTAGACTGCAAGTTATCAATAGAATGTTTAACAGGATACGAAACTGTTTAGCAATTCATCTTGATATGTAACGACCAAGTAATTAGCAATAACCATGATGAAAATGCCTGTAAGTATATTTGCAACAAAGTTCTAGGTATTCACTCAAGCCATTCGAGAACACTAGAGAAGTCTTTTCCTTTCAATTAATTAAGTCATTAATCATTCGGTGTGCCCACTCTGTGTAAATTATTCCCAGTGGTCTACTTGTAAAACAAGTGCAGCAGAGAAAAACCACAAAGCAGAGCAGACTCTTCCCAGACTCTTGGGGGTGAAATGTACATCATTTGCATTTAATTGCAATAAATGCATGCAGCTGGAAATGTTTGGGCATGTTAATTCAGTTCCAGACCAACATTATTTTACAGTTTCATTTACTTACACCATACCTTTGCCCTCATTTCTCAGCTAAATGACCCTCAGACGCAGTTCTTTAAGGCATTTTAAGCAAAAAACATACATGTAAACACCAAAAGCAAGTCTGACAGGAATGGTTTGAAACCTAAAGGTGAGATTTATGCTTGGAGGGCACAAAGCCAAACTGTGAGTGTTAATGGGAGCGGTGTAGATGTAGGAAAAGTGTTGACAGGCTTTTCACTGACAACCACGTCTACAGCATCAGCCAAAAGTAAAAAAAAAAATCATGTAAAACTTATAACAAGTCCCTTGGTTCAGCTAACTGTCTCGCTGCTCTACCACATACATGCCATAAAGCACAGGCCGTCCAAGTACAGCTTACTTCAGCTATGTTTCCAGCCCATCCTACGTGTAATCTGACCATTTATATTTAAAACACCTCTGCTATCTGCCACTTTCCTCTCTCAGAAAGTGCAAATACACTCTTATCTCTGCTTGTACTAAGGTATCTGTCTCTGATAGCTACACAGTTTGTATTAGCCCACAATTAGGGCTGATATTTCACGCCTATCTCTGGGGTAAATACGCCGAGGCTCCCAGTACAGGGGCTGCAAGCATGAACAAGCAGGTAAATAGGTTGACATTGTGAGCACAGCTGAGAGCGCTTAGCTCTGCGCTCGCTCGCTGCACAAGCTAACTATTGTTCGCTATCGCTGCCCATGGCTATTTCCATCATGATAATTAGGGCTCATTTCACTAAACATGAGGCTCTGACAAACAGACTAGAAGGCAAACTCCACAAATATCCTCCCCCAAATCCCTCTTTATCACAGCCGTGTCACTGGCATCCCGCCTTATTTATCATCCGTTCTCTTGTGATACATAAATATATACAATGTGTACATGAGATAATGGGACCACACAGCATGAAACAGTAGCTAATCTTGGAGCTATTGAAACTTTAATTACAAATGCAGATACAAAGTTCAGTCACATTAGTCCAATTGCCAATTTGCGGTACGTGCTAATTGGAAGATCTGACAAAACAATCCTTGGAAAACTCACATTTCAAAGCAACATGAGCCAACTAACGCATTCCCAAGGAGGCTACATAGTGAGACTTTTGAGGATGTCACAAAACTAATTAATTAATTCATTATTAAAGTAAAATATTACAAGAATACGCCAAACCCAAATATAGTAACACCTTCAGCTTCACAAAGCAGTTCATAGCTATACCACCGTTTGAATGTATCTGGTATTGATCCTCGAAGTGAAATCAAACCTGGATGCATAATGATGTTAAAAAACATAGTATGAAGATTCACTTTTCAACTCTTTTCCAACATCTGCACGGGTTTGGTGAAAGCTTGTACCTCAGTCCGCAATCCTGTTGCCAACTCTTAAACATAGTGGGGGATCGGTAATGATATAGGCTCTCGTCCCATGGGAGTCATTAGGTCTGATGATTTCTCTGCATGCGCAGAAAACTGCCAAGGAATATGAATGCCAAAGAACTTAAGGCTTTTTAAACTTTTTACAATATTCCAATATACAATTCAGGATTGTTGCATTCCAAGGACTGTAGCTTTTCCTATACTGTACAAAATTGGAGATCTGCAATTGTTAACTTCTACTTTAACCCATAATAATTTGTATTGTTGGTATAAATGAGCATATTTGGGTTAATTCAATGATATTAAATATGTTTTTGACTTGAATAAAACCAAATTTAGATGTTACCTTTTATTTTCAGTGTGCAGTTGAGGTCAAAAGTTTACATACACCTGCTGAAGCTGCAAATTGTCAATTATTTAACCAAAATAAGAGGGATTTAACAAAATGCATGTTATTTTTTATTTAGTACTGACCTGAATAGGATATTTAATTTAAAAGATATTTACATATAGTCCACAAGAAAAATGAATAGTGTAAATTAATTTAAAAAATAACCCTGTTCGAAATTTTACATACCCTTAATTCTTAATACTGTGTTGTTACCCGAATAATCCACAGCTATGTTTTTTTTTTTCTGTTTAGTAATAGTTGTTCATGAGTCCCTTGTTTGTCTTGAACAGTTAAACTGCCCACTGTTCTTCAGAAAAATCCTTCAGGTCCCACAAATTCCTTGGTTTTCAGCATTTTTGTGTCAGGTTTGTATTTGAACCCTTTCCAAAAATTGATATATCCATCTTTTCACACTGGGGACAACTGAGGGACTCATATGCAACTATTACAGAAAGTTCAAATGCTCACTGATGCTTCAGAAGGAGAAAACAATGCATTAAGGGGTGTACACTTTTGAACAGAATGTGTACATTTTTCTTATTTTGCCTAAATATCTTTTTTTTCCTTCAATTAATACTGCCCTTCAGAAGCTACAGAAGATACTTAAATTTCCCAGAAGACAAAATAAGTTAAATTTACCCTGATCTTCAAATTCAAAAAGTTTTCACATTTAAAAACATTTACAATTTTAACATTTACTAACACATTATTACAATTATCATTAAAAAAGTTGTATCTGTTAATATTATTTAACAGACCTTAGCTAACATGAACTAACAATTAGTTACTTTTAGTAATTTTTTAATAATTTAAAAAGTCATTTATTTTATTACTTTTATTACATATGTAATGTCATGCAGATACTTTAAATGTGTTCACAACATAACAACATGTACTTACACAATAAGTACACTGTATTTTGTTTTATATATGTAGTAGTGCTGTCAATCAATTAAAAAAAAAAAAAAAAACTAAGGTCATATTAACCTGTGCCATTCAGCAAGTAGGAAACACAGAAATTGAAAAGTTATCAAACACTAAAATCTAAATGAAATATATATAAATCCTCAAAGCTACAAAAGTTATTGATTTCCTCTTTTTTTCGTTTGTTCTTTGATTAACAGACATCCCAGCAGCTGGGTTATTAGCTTATTTGGCTGCTATTACTTTAAGACATGCAGATTTGACATGCATGCTCGTAGTTTCATTCGTGCTTTAATATGAAATGATGCAGGCTGCAATGTTACAGTGCCAAAATGTTTTACATTTCTTGAAATAATTTTACCTTTATTAACCTGTTTTGCATGGTTTCTCATTCAAATTGTTGAAAGTAAATAGTGTAGATTACATAACTAATGTCATAGAATAGCATAGTTTAATAATAGCAGGGCACATTGTTATGCAGTGTTACAATGTTCCCCATCTGCACAACTGGAATGTAAAACTGGTTAGTGTCTTCTGCTAGTTAGCAAGCATTAAAGAACTGAACTGCTAAAAAAAAAGATAGGAGATTAAGAATAGATTTGTCCCATTTTGAATAAACACTTAAAAACTAAGATAAAAAAAAAAATACTTCAGTCAGAAATTTACTTTTGCTATTGTTAAAAATAATGTATCTATAGTTAATTTTGGCACACTTTTTTATATAGTGTTGATATAGGAACTGGTGAACAGGCTTGTTATGCTTGTGTGGAAATGTCTAAACCATGTGTGCTACAACAAACCCCACATTTGTTTGTGCCCCATGCACCTCTTTGATTCTTAAATAAATTAAGAAATCTTTACTTTTATTCAACATAGACGGATAAATTGATCAAATGTGATAGTAAAGACATTAATGTTACAACAAAAGATTTCTATTTCAATTAAGTTCTGTTCATCTGAACTTCGCGTTCATGAAACAATCCAAAGTTTTCACCAAAATATTAAGTGGAAATATGATTTCTGGCGAGGCCAGTGAAAATCAGGCCAAGTACAAACCCACACTACCGTGTAAGAACTTCATGGTGAACGATTTTAAAGGCCATCTTGACTGGAATTATAAGAGAGCATAAAAACGGAAAAACTTCCAAACCAAGAGACAGTTACATAAGACAAAGACATTCTTTCATGATACATATTGTTTCAAAACAGATTATAATTTTTTTACTTTTATGCACACTGCAGGCAAGCTGAAGCTGACTACAGCAAAAGTAATATACACTCTTAAAAATAAAGGTGCTTTAAAAGGTTCTTTACAGCGATGCCATAGAAGAACCATTTTTGTTCAACCATCTTGTGAAACAGAAAGGTTCTTTAGATGTTAAAGGTTCTTTATGGAACCATTTAAACAAAAAAGGTTCTTCTATGGCATCTTGAAGCACCTTTATTTTTAAGAGTGTAGGGTGATGAATGAAGTACTGTATACAACTTTTTCTAAATGTAATCAATAAATGAACTGAAATTTTCAGGTCCTAAAAAGTCTAAAGTAGCTTATATGATTGTTTGAGTTATAAAAAGGAACCTTAAGCACGTGTACTAAACCCACTAATACACTTAAAAATAAAGGTGCTTCACAATGCAAAAGAAGAAGCTTTTTTGTCTAAATGGTTCCATAAAGAATTTTTAACATCTTAAGAACCTTTCTGTTTCACAAAAGGTTCTTTTTTGGCGAAAGAAGGTTCTTTAGATTATAAAATAGTAGGAAAAAGATGGTTCTTTAAAGTTTTTGTTCCACAAAAGGTTCTTTGTGGCGAAAGAAGGTTCTTTAGATTATAAAATAGTAGGAAAAAGATGGTTCTTTAAATTTTCTGTTTTACAAAAGGTTCTTTATGGCGAAAGAAAGTTCTTCAGATTATAAAATATTAAGAAAAAGATGGTTCTTTAAATTTTCTGTTTCACAAAAGGTTCTTTGTGGCGAAGATAAAGTTCTTCAGATTATAAAATAGTAAGAAAAATATGGTTCTTTAAATTTTCTGTTTCACAAAATGTTCTTTGTGGCGAAATATAGTTCTTCAGATTATAAAATAGTAGGAAAAAGATGGTTCTTTAAAGTACCTTTGACTGAATGGTTCTTTGTGGAACTAAAAATGGTTCTTCTATGGCATGGCTGTGAAGAACCTTTTAAAGCACCTTTATTTTTAAGAGTGTAGGACTTTTCTGACTGGCAACCACCCCATCCGTGTTGGCAGCCACAGTTGGTGTCTTCCAGATGCTTTAACTAAACATGGCCTCAGGGTCAACAAATTGGATGACATGTCTCAAGCTAGTTCATCTCAAGTGACCCAAGTTGTTATGCCATCAATTAAGCTAAAGAAGGCCAACTTTGGGCAAATTTTAAGCCAATTTGTGTTCTTCAAAATCAGTTTGATGAGGTAAATCAACAGGAGCCTTTATGAGGTAAGGGTGGGACAGGTGGATGGATGCAAAGATGAATGAATCCTGGCACGCTTGACAGAAAGCTTGTCTAAAAAGGAACAAGAACTGGTCCGTTCCATCTAAAGACATGTAGCGTTGTTGAAGAAACGAGAGCGATTGATTGACAATAACGTGGCACTCGGCCCAGCTCCATCAAACGTCACCATCTGTCAGCGCTGACATTTCCGAACCCCGTCTCATTTCTCCACCATCCTCTTTCTTTTCTCCGTCCGTGGTTCTCCTCCTTAACAAATGTCAATACAAAACAAGCAGACAGATGAGACCAGAAACATTGTCCCCCCTCCCCGTAGACGCTCCAACACGTCCAATGGATGGGCCCGGTCCACTGCAGCTCAACTCGACAGCAAACACATGCCTGGCTAATCAGCTTAGTGTTTAAGAACAACACTCTCTTTTTTCTCTCTTCCTCAGCTTAACTCCCCCCCGCGCGCCACACACACTCATACGCTCTCATGCACCCCATCACACACACACTTACACACTGCCGCACCTCAGAGCAGGATTAATATCTAATTATGTCAGGTCACTCGTCCAGATGGACTCTCGCTCATCCCTTTGTGTCTCTCTCACCTCTCACGCGGGCCCTCTGACCTCCCGCCGTGTCGCCCTGGCAACACGTCTAGTGTCCCTCGTGTGGCACGGCGGAGCGATGCAGCTCTCGTGTCCCTCTCGCTCGGGGAAGGAGACCGGAGCTCCTGCACTTGGTATTCTGAGCCCATCATACGCCTGGTTAAGTCTCATGAATAGATAGTCTTGGCAGCGAAGGCGACCGTGGCCGTGGCTCTGTGTGTGTCATGCCAGACAGATGGTTGAAAACACAGAAAACAAGCACGCATCTGAAGAGCATCAATGCCCATAATGTGCTCTTTTTTCTCTCATTAATGTCGGAGAACATAATAGCGAACAAAAAAGGATTGTGGTGTGAAAGGAACACGGCTGGGAGAATTTGCACAATGTTGTAAAAAGCCGACTCTTCGCCAAAGCCCACATGCGTACTATAATTACATAATAGTAAGGTAAATCTGATTTTTTTATGTTACAAGGTCATTTTTATTGCAACCAACACCATTTTGAATGATCTTGCTTGTATAAACTTTTTACTGTATTTTTTTTATTGTAGATACATAAGACTGCTAACTTTTCTTTATAAAAATGACAAATCTGTATCATGTACGTGGGAAAATATTTGTCAGTTTGCAAGGTATTTGCAAGACTTTACACTTTTAAAAATAAAGATGCTTCACGATGCCATAGAAGAACCTTTTTTGTTTAATGGTTCCATAAAGAACCTTTAACATCTAAAGAACCTTTCTGTTTCACAAAAGGTTCTTGGTGGCGAAAGAAGGTAAGAAAGAGATGGTTATTTAAAGAACATTTGACTGAATGGTTCTTTGTGGAACCGACAATGGTTCTTCTATAGCATCGCTTCAAGAACCTTATAAAGCACTTTTATTTTTAAGAGTGTACTGCAAACATTCATTGTACAACATTGAATAGTAATCATTATCTTCAAACTTAGAAAAAACATGTTATTGTGTCATTCCTGGGATTCTGTGCCTTTTGTGTCCCCAGTAAATATCATAATATTATTGACTTAAAATTTTCAACAACATACATTTTAAAGTTGTCTTTGATGCAAATGACAGCTTTAAGCATATTTATTTATTTATTTATTTTTTAATTTGGAGCATTTTAAATCAACAAATACAACATTTAATATCAGTGATGTTTTTTCACCTTCTTTGGTATATCAGTAATAGTTTTTTCTATGTATTTTCCAAGTATTAACACTGCTTTTTCATGCACCTGTCAAGTTTGAGATTTTGGTCTGTTTTTTTAGACTAGTGGATAGAAAACATCCAAAAGACCCTGTTAAGTGTTTCTTTTATAGCACCTTATCTATTTGTGTCAATAGATTTCAATAGATTTTAAAAACCATTTTTATTGCAACCAACACCATTTTGAATAATCTGATTTGCTTTCATAAACTTTGTACTGTATTGTTTTTATTGCAGATACATAACTCCTAACTTACATAACATATAACAATAACAATAAAAACAAATCTGTGTCATGTACGTGGGAAAATATGTCAATTTGCAAAGTATTTGTTGTAAGTGTAAGACTTTACACTTTTAAAAATAAAGATGCTTCACGATGCCATAGAAGAACCTTTTTTGTTTAATGGTTCCATAAAGAACTTTTAACATCTGAAGAACCTTTCTGTTTCACAAAGGTTTTTTTATGGCAAAAGAAGGTTCTTCAGATTATAAAAAGGTAAGAAAGAGATGGTTCTTTAATGAATATTTGACTGAATGGTTCGTTGTGAAACCAACAATGGTTCTTCTATGGCATCGCTTGAAGAATCTTTTAAAGAACCTTTATTTTTAAGAGTGTACTGCAAATATTCATTGTAGAACACTGAATAGTAATCATTATCTTCCAACTTAGAGGAAGGCCTTTTGTGCCCCCAGTAAATATCATGATATTATTGACTTCAAATTTTCAACAATATACATTTTAAAGTTGTCTTTGACGTAAATGACAGCTTTAAGCATATTTAATTTTTTTTTAGAGCATTTTAAATCACCAAATACAACACTGAATATCAGTGATGTTTTTCCACCTTTTCAAAGTATTAAAGTATTAACACTATTTTTTCATGCACCTGTCAAGTTTGAAATATTGGGCTTTTTAGTTTTTCATAAAGTGTTTTTTCAGACCTCCAAAAGACACTGTTAAGTGTTTCTTTTATAGCACTTTATCAATATGTGTCAATAGATTTCAATTACAATACGTATTTTTAAAGTCTGTTTTCTCAAAATGAGTTTTTTTCTCCTACACTGAACCATAAATCTCCACTTTAGTAGCACTTACACACATCAAACTATATATTTTTATTCCTGTCTATATCCTAAAGGTTTTTACAGAGGGATTTGTTCATATATAATTTGCTTGATTTTATTCAGCATTTTATTCCCCTCAAAAACTAAAAATATTGTGTTTTCTGTCTGTTCGAAGTATTTTCTGAATTATGGACTGACAAAATGAGATACCCAAAACCCCCCCTGTAAAAAACATTTGACTCTAATATGTCAAAAAATAAAACAAGAATTTTAAAACTGACTTCTGTTCAGATTTTTTGTACTAGAAATGTATGCAAATTAGCACATATTTCATTAAATAATGCCTCATTTGCATTTTTAAACCTACAATTTTAGAAAACTTGTAATGCAAAATTTTTTTGCAATTATCAATGCAATCCATCAACTGGGTAAGTAAGGTGATAACTATTATTTATTTATTTTTATCCTATTCACCTGCAGTGTCCTACCTTAAACTCATAAAAATAAAAAGGTTTTCCGCTTGTCCCTGAAACTATTGTCCACCCTGTTATATTCGACTACTGGCCCTTTAAATTAAAGTTGGAAAAGGAAATTGGAGCGATTGCTAATGAAGCTCGAAAGCAGCAGAGAATTTGCAGAGAATTTGAAAAAACTCTTGAATTTGGCTCACAATTGCTTAAATGACCAAAATTATTTTTCATGTTTTACATCTTCCTATCACGATTACACAAGAGTTTATTTTAAATAATGTGTTTCATTTTGATGTTATGATGTCCAAAAGGTACCGAATACTAGGCAAAATCCCATTGCAGTGTCTGGGAATCCAGAGAATTCACTTTAAATGTTTTAAACAAACAGTCACCAGGCTTTGGCAGACATCCCAGAATTCTGTTTGATGATGTTGTCACTTGAGGGCACACAGATTGATGTGGCTGGAATTTTGGCAAATCCAACCAAATTCCCAACTTCTAATGCTAGAATTTCAAAGTATTCATTGTATTGCATCGTAACATATCATATCATATCCTGTTGTATCACATGTATGCATGTTGCAGGTTTAGGGTTAACATTGTGATTTGAGGATTTATTTTTGCCATTTCTATTAAGTCAAGGAAAGAGCCTTATTTAAAGGCATAAAGCCAAAAAGTGTCCATTCACTTAAATCACAAAAATTAGAAAACTAAATCTTCAAGCATAGCACAAAATAGCACAAGCACACTTTTCAAAACATTAGTGGAACGTGTTGGGATGAACTACATCTACTAAACATTGCTTTTTTATTTTGTTTTTTTATTCTAAAGTGTTACAAGTGTCTACATAAATCTATTACTGAAAAAAAATCAAGGCAAGGCAATTAGACTATCTATCATTGTTTTTGTGAAATTGTGGCATCCATTGTCATCTCCCCAGATTTGCGCACTTGAGAAAGGTACAAATCTCTGTTTAGTTATCTTAACAGTTTATTTTCTCTGAAAACAAAGCAGCAACTTACTTTTACAAGGGCTGGTCTGGCTTACTAACTGGCACACCCTACCTTGCACTTGCTAAATTGGTGAACAAGCAGTTGCATGTTCAATTAATGTGTGAAATCCTCTATTTGCTAGATCCACAAACCTTCTCAATCTTTACAAGATAAATGTAGTGATCTTTGAAGTATGAAGGATGAGCTCTCTAAATATCTGTCTATAAAAGCATAAATCCAATTTAAAAGGAAATTCAAACAAATATCCCATCCAAACCATGCACACTGACAATATGAGTCAGTTTAGACCAGTAAGCGTAACTATTTATTGGAATAATGAACCTGTGATGAGTGAAATAAACCTTGACATGTCTTCATCATTACTAGATCACTAGATGATGTTGTAATGGAGGTGATGGAATGTTGGGATCAAGAAACTGCTTCTTTTTTTTTTATTTAAAATTTAGTTTTGCTCTCGTATAGTCATAGACTAATGTTCTGGCAAGATTCTCTTAAAGTTATAAATACATTTTTTTTTTTTTTTTTGAGTAACATTAACAGAACATATTTTTTATTAACATCCTTAAAAGAAGAAGTTCACTTCCAGAACACATCATCACAAATTTACAGATAATTTACTCACCCCCCTGCCATCCAAGATGTTCATGTCTTTCTTTCTTCAGTCGTAATGAAACTATGTTTTTCAGAAAGGTCCTCCATATAGTTGACTTCAATGGTGCACACAAGTTTGAACTTCCAAAATGCAGTTTAAATACAGCTTCAAAGGGCTCTAAACGATCCCAGCAGAGGAAAAAAGGTCTTATTTAGCGAAACAATTGGTTATTTTCTAAAAAAAAAAAACATTTACAATATATATATTTTAACCTCAAATGCTCATCTCCGCTAGCTCTGCGTGAATTCTGTGCATTCTGGTTCATAACAGATAAGGTATGTCGAAAAACTCGGGTTTCATTTTCTTCTCTAACTACACAAAATCACCTTACATCGCTGCTTTATCATTTTTATGAAGGGTGTTTAACCCTCCTTGTGCGTTCACTTTGTAAACACTGGGTCGGTGCTTCTACAGCGATGTAGACTGATTTTGAAGTTAGAGGAGAAAATATGATGGGAGTTTTTTAACATACCCTAACTGTCATGAACCGGAATACACAGAGTTCACGCAGAGCTAGATAAGAAGAAAATTTTTTTGTAGGTTAAATTTGTCTTTTTTTTTTAGCAAAATAACCGGTCATTTCATTTAACTTAGAGCTTAAGCTGCATTTTAACTACCTTTTGGAAATTCAAACTTGTGGGCACCATTGAAGTCCATTATATGAAGAAAAATCCTGAAATGTTTGCCTCAAAAACATAATTTCTTTATGTCATGAACATCTTGGATAACAAGGGGTTGAGTAAATTATATGTAAATTTTTGTTCTGGAAGTATACATCATTTATACATTTAAAACGTAATTTATACTTTGTTTATAGAAGGTTTTTTCTGAAACGTTTAAGTTGGATTTTCGTCTAGAATATCAAAAGTAATGTTTCCATAATGTTTGCAAAACAACCAAATGGAACTTTCCTCTTAATGCTGTCTTTAATATTCACAAAACCAAGAAAATATGTTTTTAAACATGTAACAAACTAGACATTTCAAAGGTCAAGGGAACATTCAGAAATAACGTTTTCATGACTTAACCCATTCAAACCCACTGGTCACAATTATGACCGTAAAAAAATGTTTTCATTGATAAAGCTCTAAAAACCTTACTGACTGATGTTTTAGTGCACTTCCTGCAAATATGGAAAAAATAAAATGAATTACATATGTGCAATTTCACATGATCAGTGCAAATTGTCACATGACCAAAGCAGTTTATTTCCTGTTTGCACCTTGAAAAGATGATGGCTGCATCAAAGCTCCAAAATGAAAGGCTAGTAAAGTATGTTAAAGATATGACAAAGATTTTTGGTACACATTATCTTTAAGGTGTCTAGTATCAATATATGAATTCACATATATTCAGTTTTGTTGAGAGTGGTCATAGAATGAGTAAACATGTTGGTGGAATAACAGTGAACTTAGGTATACAATATAAATCCAATTGCAGTCACAAAATATTGCACTAAATTAAAAATTCAAATGTTACAAAAATGTACAATATTGATGTTGTAATACTGGTAGCACTAATATAAAATTATGTTATATTTTACAAAAAAAGTAACTATTTTAAAATATGTTGATGGTTGTATTTGATTGTCTTTTATCTCAGTGTTCTTATCAATGTTGTTTATTTTTATTCATAATAGTAATTTTAGAATGTGATCAATAAGTTTAAAATAGCTAGGTATATAAGATAGATAACAGTTTTTATGACTGCAGAAATATGTTAATTCAGTATACACATTATCCCACCGGTCACAATTGTGACTGACCATAAAACGCTATTTTTCTCACACTTTAAAAAAAAAAATGGGCTTAACATTGAACATTATCAAAATGTTCTTAGACCATTTTTAATTTTGTTGGCTGTATAGTCTTACACATAATTTTTAAATCATTTTGCTACTTTCATATAACATTAGCTGTACAAACCAGCTACAAATGACATAAAGGTGGATTTAGCCATTGTGAATTTTACAAAAAGCACTGTAGGATAAAGTGGGGTGGAAATTGATTTTGAATTGATTATTAAATTTGAAAAGAAAAGAATTTAGCAAAGGATTTGCAGATCAGGACTACATCTGCCGTTTTTCAGACTGTGAGTGGCTGTGAAATATATGAGCTTTTTCTTGAAATGCAAATAACAATCAATTATGAGTTAATGTTCTCACCTACATGGATGCAAAGTTCACCTTTAAATAAAAGTATTTTAAGCGCAACAACTACAGTAAATAATCACCCTTAAAACACTTACAGCTTAGTTTAATCTGTAAAAAAAATACTGCTCAGTATGACAGAAAATAAGACGTTTACGACTCTGTTTTCCCCTCGTTTCACAGCACATAAATTTCAAGGCGCAGAGTTGTTGTGTTTCTATTTTTTGGGGGGGGGAGATGGGGAGCGGGGTCTGATTTCGAAAGACAGCTTCTTGGACATTCATGCCAAGGTTAAAATTTCCATTGCTAATATGAACTTTGCATAAGTGCTTATAATGGTAGCATCCCGTCTGCCTGGTTATTGTTTTTCCACTGAAGTGAAGCAAAGCCCTGAAAATTCCTGTGCAAATATAAACTTTGCTTAAGTACTTATATGGCTGTTTTCTCTCCCCCATATGGCAGCCAAAGGCACAAAGCCCAGAGAAAATACAAAGCAGCTCCGCTAAGCCAGTCTCCACCCACAGACAAAAGACAAAGCTCTTCACAGGAGTAAAGTCCCTTTAAACAGTTAACAGGAGCGCAGATCTCCTAAACGTGACAGTGTTTGACAATGCTTTGATTCTCGTCTCGACGGTGGTGCGTCTCACCCGATGAAACCGCTCCAAGCTGAAGCCATGAACTCTTCTTTTTAGGAGTTGTTGTTTAACTAAGAAAGATTCTCAGGCTTATGATAATCATACTTTAAGTGATAATGATTTAACAAATGAAATGTTTATTGATTAAACCGTGCTGACAAGATGGTTTAATGATTCATGGCGTAGCCTTCAAAACTCACATGCAGACAAAAAATATTCAGACTTTTTTTCAGTAGAAACGTTAGAAATTTTTCAATAATTGTCTTGGATTGATTAATTCAGATAAATAGTTACAAATTTAAAGGTGTTGAATAGTTTGCCATTATTTTGCCATCAAAGCGAGGAGAAAAAAAAAAGAAACCTTTGTTTAATTTCGAAAAACAGCTCATTATTCTAAAAGTAATAATGGCAGCTCATTGTTGGTTCCATATATTTGTACAGTGTTTCCTCTTCTAGGTGTCACATGACATCATA
This sequence comes from Garra rufa, assembly GCF_049309525.1. NCBI lineage: Eukaryota > Metazoa > Chordata > Actinopteri > Cypriniformes > Cyprinidae > Garra > Garra rufa. The sequence continues at coordinate 46,906,228 of NC_133369.1, forward strand.
GCCCTCTGCCTCAGAGAGACTGTTAATTAGCCTGTTAATATATTAGAGCACTGCATCGATAACACGGCTAATCCTATCACAGCGCTGCATTGATCTCAAACTGAGCATGCTGACAATAAGTGCTTTCAGCAGCATGCCGCTCAATAGTGCTCACACAATCGGCTCTCTCACAGCTAATTGGCTAAAATAAGCCAAACATTTTGATTTCTCTCTCCAGCTTAGATCAATGGTGAGCGTTGGCGCTGAATTCAGATGACTTTCTTAACCGCTTGTGCCTGTTTCCCTCCACATATTTAATCTGCCTTCATCTCGACTGATATTTTTCTGTAGTTACGACTATGTTATGGTAGAGCGTAACACCGTGCTACGGTTTCTCACAATGTCTGTACTATTCAGAATGCACATTTTCTGTATGCAATGCACTCAACCTACCGTTCGTATATGTGACCCTGGACCACAAAACCAGTCATAAGGTTAAATTTTACAAAACTGAGATTTATACATAATTTGAAAGCTCAATAAATAAGCTTTCTATCGATGTATGGTTTGATAGAATAGGACAATATTTGACCGAGATACATCTATTTGAAAATCAGGAATCTGAGGGTGCAAAAAAAATCAAAATACTGAGAAAATCACCTTTAAAGTTGTCCAAATTAGGTTCTTAATAATGCATTTTACAAAACAAAAATTACATTTTGATATATTTACAGTAGGAATTTTACAAAAAATCTTCATGGAACATGATCTTTACTTAATTTCCTAATGATTTTTGGCATAACAAAAAAAATCTAAAATTTTAACCCATGCAATGTATTTTTGGCTATTGCTACAAATATACCCCAGCGACTTAAGACTGGTTTTGTGGTCCAGGGTCACATATAAAGTTCACATGATTTTACAGTCATGCAGTGTGAGAAGTTCATGTGACAATGTACTCCAGTATTGATTGAAATGTTTTTCCATGAGAACATTTTATTGCTCTCGTATGACACTCCAGAGGAGAAACATGTGCAGTGACTTAAGAGAAAATGGAGACTGTTCTTCATGTTATCTCATTGCTATCTAGGAGAAACAATCAAGATATATTATTTGTGGTTTTTCTTACTCTGCATTGTATATTTTTATCCCTATAAAGCCTATAGACCCTTTTCAAAGTCTGTGATCATGCATTTGACCACGATGAACATCACCAGCAATGTAAAATAAAATATATACCGTACAGACCAAAAGTTTGGACACACCTTCTCATTCAAAGAGTTTTCTTTATTTTCACGACTATGAAAATTGTAGATTCACACTGAAGGCATCAAAACTATGAACACATGTGGAATTATATATACATAACAAAAAATTGTGAAACAACTGAAAATATGTCATATTCCAGGTTCTTCAAAGTAGCCACCTTTTGCTTTGATTACTGCTTTGCACACTCTTGGCATTCTCTTGATGAGCTTCAAGAGGTAGTCTCATACATAAAAAGTATTATTCAATGTTTTTTACCTAATGGTAATTATAATTCACATTTGGAGATCGACACTTCTTGATTGGCAAGACGACCGCGAGAGGAAACTCAAACAGTGAAAGTGAGTTGTTAAAAACCTTTCTTTTTAGTAAACTCTGTGTACACAATGTTCTCAATGCTTGAGTTCATGTGTAGAGACCCAGG
>NC_133369.1:46908396-47043305 GCF_049309525.1 Garra rufa
CATGTGTAGAGACCCAGGCGATACTTTGAGCAAAGTTTCATGAAAATAAAGAAAACTCTTTGAATGAGAAGGTGTGTCCAAACTTTTGGTCTGTACTGTGTATATATATATATATATATATATATATATATATATATATATATATATATATATATTATTTTTATTTTTATTTTTTTGACATTGTTTACTCTTCTGACTGCTGTTATTAGTCTCTTTCTATTTTTTCCTCTTTTTAAAAGTAGTAAATACGTTGTTTTTTTTTTTGTTTTGTTTTTTTTCTGATGCAGTCTCCCATTCACCGCTATAGAAATTTACCCAACTATTATGACCTCTGCTTCTGAGAATCTCAGAAAATGTGACAAGGGTCCACTGTATCATATTTAATACTCAAATTTCAAAGGCTTCTAAATTGACAACATTATCTTTAACATTATCATTAACTGAACAAATACACATAAGAATAGATTTGGTTTTATTAGTAATATATGACCCTGAACCACAAAACCAGTCATAAGTCGCACAGGTGTATGTGTATACATTGTATGGGTCAAAATTATTGATTTTTCTTTAATGCCAAAAATCGTTAGGCTATTAAGTAAAGATCATGTTCCGTTAAGATATTTTGTAATATCTTCCTACCATAAATATATGAAAACTTAATTTTTGATTAATAATATGCATTGCTAAAATGTTGCATCCTCAAATTCCAGATTTTCAAATAGTTGTATCTCGACCAAATATCATCCTATCCTAACAAACCATACATCAATTAAAATTGTATTTATTCATTTATTCATGATGTATAAACGAACATTTAAAAAAAAAATTGACTTATGACTGGTTTTGTGGTCCAGGGTCACATACATCAAGATGAACACTTGCATGAAGCAACTTATCCATACATCACTTTTTGATAAATTATGTTAAAATGTGTTAAAGATGATACGACATGCTTTTAAGGAATGTTTATTTGCATAAACATTGCATTATATTTTACCACCCACAAAAAAATAAAAACTACTAAAACATATGAAACTAAACTCTAAACATATGAAACTAAACATATTATTTGGAGATATAGAGGGTCAACTAATATTATGCATTTTATGTAAGTAGCTTGTTATACTGTTATAAATATCTCATTGATTTACATACAAGCTACCATAATTTCATCTTACTTTTTGGCCATATACTGTGAATATCAGCAGCTGCACCAAAATGCATATTTTTAGGTCTTCCTTTTTTCTCAAGTTTGAGCTCTATATTCTCCTATAGTGATCCTGGACCACAAAACCAGTCATAAGGGTCTTTTTTTTTTAAATTGAGGTTTATGCATAATCTGAAATCTTAATAATAAGCTTTCCATTGATATTAGGATAGGGCAATATTTGACAGATATACAACGATTTGAACATCTAAAATCTGAGGATGGACAAAAAAATCGAAATATTTGAAAAAGGATCCAAATGAAGTTCATACATATTACTACTAGTAATACAGATTACTAATCAAAAATTAAGTTTTGATATATTTACGGTAGGAAATGTACAAAATATCTTAATGGAACATGATCTTTATTTAATACCCTAATGATTTTTGGCATAAAAATCAGTGTAAACAGTGTATTGTTGGCTATTGCTACAAATATACCTGTGCCACTTACGACTGGTTTTGTGTTCCAGGGTCACATGAGCCTTTCGTATGATACTCAAAAAAAAAAAAAAAATGCATTTTTTAAAACTATTTTATCTAAAGGTTTACTAAACTGTACAAAAATATATTGTTCACTCTATTATTTTTATTTCAGGCTACAGTAGGCAGCACACAGTAGCAGTTTGTTTGTTGCTACTGGTTGCACGCACAGCATCCTGTGCGTTTTTAGTCTTACTTTTTTCTTTTCCCTCTCATTTTCCTGCTCACTCTCTATTTCTCTCTTTCTCTCATAATTTCTCTCTTATTTCTCATCTTCACCTTTCTTTGTGTCTTTAAGGTCCATCTGAAGTGCAGCTGGCAGCTGAATTAGTGAGAGCAGCTGAGAGTCGTAAATCAGAAGCAGACACAGAATTCCATCCGAGGCTCTGGCATTCACTCTGTCAGCCATGAAATAAAGACGTAGCGATGCAGGGGGTCAGAGGTGCCGGTCCTCAACCAACTCACACCCTTCCCGACCCCTCCGTAAACATAAGCCGGTCACCCCAAATCCCGTCAGCTTCTCATCTTGTTCGCCCCGCCACCATTGACATGGGCACTGGATGTACCTGGCTCAGGGCCCCCAGTGTCATTTGTGTGGTCCCATCCACACTCTCTCCCATCACGGCCTTCTTCCTGTGACAGCAACCTGATACTGAGACAGTGTGTCTGTAATGATGTCAAACATGCTCTGGTTATGTGGCCCCTGCCGTGATAGAACCTGCCTTTAGCACCACATTCACATTCATCACAGACAGTTGGTCACACTCACGCGCTCCAGTACACACACACACATACACACCAGGGGTGTGCAGACCATATAAGCTGCGAATGCTCAGCATACTCTAACCATTTGAGAAAGTTTGGAAACTTGCTAATTAATATTAACATTACTATACATTCACATTTCACTTGAAGCTTATGTAACAGTCTGTAAAATTTTCACTTACCAGTGAGTGGCGCCTACACTTTATTTTTATTCTCATTGTTTGTAAATCTCCTGCCTGTAAATCTCAAATATTTTGCTGATTCCTACTGTAAGTCAATCACTTAGGAAAGTATAGCCCACCTCTCATCCACAAACCATATAAAGTATCATAACCTTCCAGAGAAAAATGTGTGCATCTTGTGTTTTTAACCACTGATAACCATTAAATTTAGCAGAGATGTAGGGTGAGATTTGCAAATATAATCTCATATATAAAGATGTAAAACAGTTCTCACTAACATGCTTTCTTTAAACATATGTCTTTCTATACAGTATGTCACTCTTAAAAATAAACCAAAAAAAAAAAAGGTTCTTTATTGGCGTTGAAGGTTCCATGAAGAACCTTTAACATCCATAAAAAAGGTTTTGTTAACTGGAGGTTATTTGGGGAACCCAGAATGGTTTTTCTATGGCATCATTGCAAAACCCCACTTGAGTGTGTACAGTAAATTATGTATAATTACATGCAACTAACCCTACACCACTGCCTAATTCTAACCTTATACTTAGCAGTTGTTCTTGAGTGAATATTACTTGGTAAAACCAAATAATTTGTGGGGCCTGAGGGATTTTTCTGAAGAACAGAAGGCAGTTTAACTGTTCAGGACAAACATGACTCATGAACAACTATCACTAAACAAAAAAACGTAGCTGTAGATCATTCAGAACAACACAGTATTAAGTATTAAGAATGAAGTGTATGTAAACTTTTGAATGGGGTCATTTTTATGAATTGAACTATTACTTTCGGTCCCACTTTACATTAGGTGGCCTTAATTACTATGTACTTACATCAGAAAATAAGTACAATGTACTTATTGTGTTCATAATTTATTGCAAAACACATTTGCTGCAACTGAGGTGGAATACGGATAAGGTTAGGGACAGGTTTAATGGTATGGGTTTAAGTTTAAGAGTGGGTTAAGGTGTAATTATAAATGTAATAACAGAAATTAGTTACAGATGTAATTTCATGCAGGTATTTAAAATATAAGTACAATGTAAAAACATGCATTTACAGAATAAGTGCACTGTATCAAATTATTAATTCAAATGTAAGTACATAGTTGTTAAGGCCACCTAATATAAAGTGGGACCTTACTTTCTCTTGTGGACTATATGTAAACATATTTTATGTGAAATATCTCATTCAGGTCACTACTAAATAAAAAAAAAAAATAACATGCAAAAAAAAAAAATAACATGCATTTTGTATGATCTCTCGTATTTTGGTAAAGTAATTTACATTTTGCAAATTCTGAACTCAACTGTATTTGTAATTTCAATATTGACATAACTGCTGAAACTTTTTTTTTTTCAGTTTAAATGTAATATTAAATAATGCACTAAAATTGAGGTCTATACATGCACTTTAGTATGTCAAAACAAGTGTATTCAAATAGGAATACTTTTTTAAAGCATGCCAAAAAACAAAACATAATGATTTAAAATATACTTGAAATGTTTAATTTGAGATTATTGAGATTATTGAGATTATTCTAAAAATGCATATTTTGCAAGTACTTAAATCATGAAAGTGTCATGTTTAAGCACACTTAATTGACTTGTTCCCATTAATATTATGTTGCCTGGAAGTATATATATATATATATTTTTTTTTTAATATACTTTTAAGATTTAAAGTACATCACAAGTTCACATTTACTACCATTAAGTGCACTTCTTTTTCACAAGGGTCTGCACCACTTGCCAATAGATAACAAAAAAATAGATCAGGGTCAATCTCGCACCATTGTCATGTCGCTGTGTTGAGCTAGTTGGGATGCTCAAACAAACAGGGTAATGTTTACTTGGCTGTTTTTGCATATTAAGTTGTGATAGCAGAAAGTATTTTACCACTGAAGATTTTTTTTTTTTTTTTTTTTTTTTACCATTTTAACCCCACCACACAATCTCATGTTATCTTTCTGCTGTAGCAAGTACTGTTTGACTCTTGTCTGAGTAGGGTCAAAGGTCACACAGGGTATGGAGCTTTGTTAAAGGCTTTGCTTGAGTTCAGTTTAATTGTATGCATGGACTTAGTCTGTCAACCAATGCACTGTTTACAATGTCTCTTTCGGCCTGACTGTAAAACTTTGCGTACTTATAGCTGTAGTGCCCACCAACACAACTGTGAACACAAACAGTCATCTGTTTACACAGTCACTTTCACTCTAACCAGTCATATATAGTCTCTGTCAACTAAATGTCGAAACACTATCTCTCTCTCTCCATCTCGCACACACCTGTCATACATCCTGCCAAACAGGCAAGATGAGGGGCAACATCAAGGGGTAAAAATTGAGCTGATTAAAAGCCTGTCTCCAGTTTAATGACTGGGGGGATTGAGGATGTGGCTGATGAGACATGAGACAAGACTAAGTCGGGGAGAAAGAGCTACAAGTAAAAAGCCATGCTATAAAACTCGTACTGTATTTCACCCTTTAACCTCTGCTTTGAAGATGAACAAAGGAGTCCATTGTCACAGGGATAAACTGAAGAGACGTCTCGCCCACACAGGAGGGAATCTCACATGGACTAATCTGACATTCAACATCCCACTACTGATGTCCTGCTGGACACATTATGCCACACTCACCATGCAGTGGTTGAAAAGAAAGTGGCAGCCACATCGCAAAAGACAACAGAAGTCCAACATAAGGGGGAGAGCCAAGAAAATTATCCCAGATTCTGACATAGCTGGCCCACTATAGTCTTATATGTGACCCTGGACCACAAAACCAGTCGTGAGTAGCACAGGTATTTTTGTAGCAATAGCCAAAAGTACATTGTAGGGGTCAAAATGATCAATTTCAAATGTATGGGTCTAATTATCAATGTTCCATGAGTATATTTTGGAAATTTCCTACTCTAAATATATCAAAATGTAATTTTTGATTGGTAATATGCATGGCACATGCATTTCGACAACTTTGAAGGTGATTTTCTCAGTATTTAGATTTTTTTGCACCCTCAGATTCTAAATTTTCAACTAGCTGTACCTCGGCCAAATATTGTCATATCCTAACAAACCATACATCACTGGAAAGCTTATTTATTCTTTGAGATATGAATCTCAATTACAGACAATTTACTCTTATAACTGGTTTTGAGGTCCAGGGTCACATATGTTATTGAGCAATCATAGGGCCTACCCATAACCCATGAATTTAGGCAATGGCCCTGACATATATTTAGCGGCCACTTGATAGTCCGATACCTTGATAGTCCAGCACCTTCTGCCTTAATTCTTTTTGACAGATTCAACAAGGTGCCAGAAACATTCCTCAGCGATTTAGCTCCATGTTGACATGATAGCATTATACAGTTGCTGAAGATTTGTCAGCTGCACATCCATGAAGCAAATCTCCATTTCCATCATATCTCAAAGATGCTCTATTGGATTTAGATCTGGTGACTGTGGTGGCCATTATATAGTGAACTCATTGTCCTGTTCAAGAAACCAGTCCGAGATGATTTGAGCTTTGCGACACGGCAAGTTGCCATAAGTCATCCAGAATGTGGCTGCATTAATTTTTAATGAGCCGAAAAGAACGCACATCACACCTCTGTTTGTCAATTTGCACTGGCTACCAATAGCTGCTTGCATAAAATTCAAGGTATTAATGTTTGCCTACAAAACCACCACTGGTTCTGCACCCCTTTACCTATATTCATTACTTAAGACTTATGTGCCCTCTAGAAGCTTGCATTCTGCAAGTGAATGGCACATTATTGTGCCATCCCAAAGAGGCACAAAATCACATTTACAGACTTTCACATACCCTTCTGGTGGAATGACCTGCCCAACTCAATTCAAACAGTTGAGTCCTTAGCCATCTTCAAGAATCAGCTAAAAACACATCTCTTCCATCTTTATTTGACCCTCTAACTCTAGTACCCTCTATTCTAATTCCAATTTTTAAAAAATATATTTTTTAGACTTTTTAGCCCTTTCAGATTTATATTCTTTTAATTTACTTACTGCTTGTTTTCTAAAAAAAAAAAAAAAACACTAAAACATCTATCTATCTATTTACGCCTCTAACCCTAGCTTGTTTTTTCTTTTATTGTTCTATCTATTTTCTTTTGATTAAATATATATATAAAACCTTGCTATGTGTACTGCGTTAGGCTAAATGAGACTTGTCATAGCACTTGCATGTTATTGCTCTTTTGTTGATTTTGATTGCTTCCATTGTCCTCTTTTGTAAGTCGTTTTAGATAAAAGCATCTGCTAAATGTTTAAATGTAAATGTAAGTTAACTTGCTGGAGTTAGCCATCACAAGATGGGTCACAACAGTACTTAGGGAGGCTGTGGCACTTAATGCTCAGTTGGTACTAAGGTTCTAAGAAAATATTCCCCACACACTTACACCACCAGCAGCAGCCTGAACCATTGATACAAGGCAGGACGGATCCATGTTTTCATGTTTTTTTACTCCAAATTCTGACCGTCTGAATGTCACAGCAAAATGTCTGATGAGTCATCCAAACGACTCATTAGACCACATAACCTTTTTCCAATCTTCTGTTGTACAATTTTGGTGAACCCTTGTGAATTATAACCACAGTTTCCTGTTCTTAGCTGGCATGTTTTGCATTCAGTGTGGTCTTCTGGTGCTGTAGCCCATCTGCTTCAAGGTTCGACATGTTGTGTGTTCAGAAATCTTCTTCTGCATACCTCGGTTGTAATGAGTGGTTGTTTGAGTTACTGTTGTCTTTCTTTCAGCTTGAACTAGCCTGGCCATTCTCCTCTTACCTCTGGCATCAACAAGGCATTTTCACCCACAGAACTGCAGTTCATTGGATGTTTTTTCTTTTTCAGACTATTCTCTGTGAACCCTAGAGATGAGTGTGTGAAAATCCCAGTAGATCAGTAGTTTTTGAAATACTCAGACCAGCCTGTCTGGCACCATCAACCATCCCACGATCAAAGTCACTTAAATCCACTTTCTTCCCCATTCTCATGCACGATTTAAGCTTGACTACAGCAGATCATCTTGACCATGACTACATGCCTAAATGCATGTTGCTTCCAGGTGATTGGTTGATTAGATATTTGCATACCATTCCAAGATTTTCACATCTATAACTTGTGTTTCCACTAACTTTAGAGCAGAGGTTAATATCTTACTGCATTTCATGCAGCTTTGAGTTTTGAAAACATATTTTAACACCCAGAGAAACTTTCTTATTCTAATTGTGACTACAAACCAGTAAAAAATAACTGTTCACAAACTTGGCTTGCTGTCTTTAATGGAGACTCAAAAATGAGGCTCGGCTTAAACTCCAAGTTTATGCCCCTCATTGCGGTACTACCTTGAAGGAGAATAACAAAAATAAAGGAGGAGATGGGGAGGTGGAGGGATGCCGGAAGAATTGGCACTGGGACAGTGCAATTAGTGCTGCTTATAGAGACTACTACACTCTTAAAAATAAAAAAGTTCAACAAAAAAGGTTTAAAGCAACACTAAGTAACTTTTTTTACCTTAAAATAATGTTTCCGAACTCATGTCAGTGGTTCATCAACTCATAACAGGGTGAAACGGCACTTTCATATTCGCTTTGCGACCCTCTATCAGCCATAACAGCACTATGTAAGTTTGGGTCGTCGGGTCGCGGTTTTGTAGTTCAAATGATACTACAAATGCGACTTGCTTCACGGCAGGCTTCACAAAAGGTTTTCACACTTTTATAAAGTCTTACAACATACTCTACCTTGTCACTGGACATCGTTATTTCCAAAGCTGCTCCTGGATAGCCTTTCAAACAAATAAACGTGCATGTGACACGACGGTAGGCTAAATTATTTACGACAGCGGTAATGGACAATTCCGCTTCTAACCTGTAGAGGGAGCATTGAGGGAAAAGTTACTTAGTGTTGCTTTAAAAAGGTTTTTGGTTCCACAAAGAACCATTCAGTCAAATGTTCTTTAAAGAACCATCTCTTTCCTACCTTTTTATAATCTGAAGAACATTTTTTTTTCGCCACAAAGAACCTTTTGTGAAACAGAAAGGTTTTTCTGATGGTAAAGGTTCTTTATGGAACCATTTGGACAAAAAATGTTCTTCCATGGCATTGTGAAGAACCTTTATTTTTAAAAGTGTAAACAGACATTTAGAAGTTTATTTTTAAAATGCAAAGTACTGAAAATCAGAATTGTGTGTTCCATTGGGTAATGAAAAGTTTTACACATACTTGTGGTCTTCACACCCACTTCAACATTTACAGGAAATACTTCTACGTAAGTAGACCAGTGGTCAAGTGCAAAGGCCGCAAGCGTGGGTATTTGGACAAGCCCTTAAATTCTTACATATCCTAACATAGACTCCAGCAAACCGCCACTCAGCTATTTTTGCCATGGGTTGCAATCAGATGTGCCAATACTTATGAAATGTATTTGCACTTTTGATACTTAAGTAGTTTAAATATCACACACTTTAATACTTTAGTATTTTCCAAATGATATATTTAACCTTTAGCTGAATCAGCTTTCTTGAAGGTATCTTATGATAGGATTTATATAACACCAGGTGACCGTGATATTCAAAGAAGGTAGATCCCCAGACCACAACCACCTTTTACATTATACACCAATGGCAGTTTGAAGGCATTTAACTGCCGGCACAAACATTGTGAAATCCTTCGAAAAGTTGTAGAAAACAAGCATTTTTTTTTATATTTACAGCATATTTATAAATATACTATTTATATTTTTAATTCATGCTTGGTTTTATAATTTATACAACTTGAAATGTCAGTGCTGTATTAGTATACAGTAGAAATTACAATGAACTTGGATCTTGGAAAATGAATATTTTCTTTCGTTCATAATTCTAAATGCTTCAACTAATGTTTGATGTCAACATATTTACCTTACTATAGTGTTACCAAAAATAAAGAGGCTAGTGTAGCTGCAACACCTCAGAAATAGAAATGGGGTGTCCGTCAACTTGAAGGCATGCCATTTCAAGCCAGTGTAGACAGCTCCATTGATTATACTGAGAGCATTTAGTTGTGTACCACAGTTGTAGAAAGTAAAAGACACTGTGTTGCTCTTTGGCCATTAATGGTTCCAAGTACAGATCAGTGAGGAGTCATTTTTTTCCATTGCAGAACTGCCATTTCTTCAGCAGAAGTGCACGGATCAGGGCCAGATCTGACACTTGCTCTGGCACCTGTTGGTGACAAACTTGCTTTTACCGGTAACCTGATCACTCCAATTTCTCCATCTGATTAGATGTTGTTTATGTGGCAAAATATATTCCAACTTTGTGGGGGAAATAAGAGAGAGGGACATTTAGACCAGAAAGAATTATGGGTTATTAGAGAGGTCCACCTTGGTAGCTCCTGCAGCATGTTGGTGAAATTTAAGACGTGGCGAAATGCGGCCCGCAGGCGGACGTGATGATGAAATGTCAGTGACAGTTTTACTGTCATTTGGGTGCGTCTTGGGCCCACACTTCACTCGCACAGCTGTTACATTGCCAGCAATTAATGGCCATTCGCATGACCAGCGTGATTTGATATGCCCGCTTGAAAGAGAGAGGAAGGGAATGTAAATTATAAAGTTTAATGAGGCCTCTGATTTTAATATCTGCTGCACATATCCTCCACATCTGCCAAGTCACTCAGCGCGATGCCTTCTGTGAAACAATGAAGCTTCCCTTACAGGTATAACAAGACACACTAGACTGCAGCCAGCTGGCACATAAACTCTGATAGACACTCTTATGATGTGTTGTACATTGGAGACAGATTTAGGAGGACTCTTGTGTGTCTTGTCACTGTTTAATACAAGTCAAGTTAGGGCCTGTCCACATGGAGACGCGTTTCGCCGTATACGTATACATTATTTTATCGTATTGGCGTTTCGTCCACACGGATCCGGCATTTTAGGACACTGAAACCGCTATTTTTTGAAACCGGGTCCCAAAGTGGATAAATCTGAAAACGACACCCTTGCGGTTTCGTTGTGTACAGCCAATCCGTATATTTTGTGAAACGATGATGTCATCACATCACGTGTCGGCTGCGTCACACGTAACAGCAACAACAATAATGGCGGACTACATGATTGTGTTCGTGTTGCTACTAAGCCTACTAGCTTTATTACAGCAAAATCTATTGCTTCTATGCAACTGTAATGAGCAACAAGCGATAATGGACAACACCATGGTTATGCGCATGCTCAAAGTCTTCTTCTCCGTGTATAGTGTATCTCTATGGCAGAATTACAGCGCCCCATACTGGTCTGGCATATATACTACACCGTTTTCAGTGGTTTCGTGTGTACGCAGATATTTCTTGAGACGACGCCGTGTTTACGGAATTTTTTTTTAGAACGAGGAAAAAAAAATGATCGGATAGGGAACGCACCGGCTTCGTGTGGACGTAGTGTTAGAGGTAATGCACAGTGGTGGACAGTAACGAAGTAGTTGTACTAAATTTTTCAAGTATCTGTACTTTACTGGAGTAGTTTTATTTTGAGCAATTTTTACTTTTACTCCACTACATTCCAAAGCATAAGATCGTACTTTTTACTTCACTACATTTCAAAAACATTTCGTTACTCCTTATAATATATCACATGTCCCGAGACGCAAAAGCGTTGTCTGATTCATGAACAAACTGATTCTTTTCAATGAACCGGGTGAATCGGTTCACAACAAACGATTCATTCACGAATTGGACTGATGCAATTGCAGTTGTTCTCGAGTCGACAACTCACTGATTCAAATGAGCCGTTTACAGCGAGTCTCCAGTAAACTGTAAGAAATAAGAAACGGGAGATCTTGTGAGCGTGTGCGCCTGATGCTGCGAAAAGTAAGTTATAATGTCGAATTTTAGGATTAATTATTGTAACTGTCAGTTGTTTGCGAACTAGATCTGCTGTAAAGAGTGATATATTTAAGCCCTCTGAAATGATTAAATGCAGACACATCAACGTTGTCTCAATGTTTTAGGTCAAAAAACGAAACATTAAAATAACACAGATTAAAAAAAAAATAACTCTTGCACGTTCATATTCCTCGCTGCTGTAACTATAACAGTTTTATTAAAATGCTACGCATTTAGCCCTATGTGACGTCTGTTTTTATATTGTTTATTAACGGTATACTTTTTATATTGTTTGGATCAACTAGCCTAGTAGACAGATATAAATGTTTATTCATAACCATACTGAAAATAAGTAAATATTGTTAGCTGATGCTAACTGTCTAGCTAACAAGCTTGCTAGTGCTAAGATGAGGTAATTTTCAGATATGAAGTCCAAATATTTATAATCAACCACCTAGACGGATTACATCTGAGGGAAAAAGAAAAGATGTGATGTTCAGAACATGGTAACTACAGTAATTATCAAAGTCGGAAGTGATGCCCTCTGGGGGCATTTGGCCAGGGGTGTTTTTACACCACAGACAATGTTTGAGAAAAAAGAAAAATATTATGAAAATGTAATTACATTTTCCTTAAAATGTTCTTCCTAACTTCAGGCCTTATTCTCATATAATTTATAACTGTGACATTCTCGAAAACAACAAGCTTTAAAACACTTTTTTCTTACTGAAAATGAGATGGTCAAATCAGTTTTCTCTCAGGTACATCGTAATGTGCTTCACAGTGAACATTACTACATCACTCTCGTCAACATAGTTCATTTCAACAACAAAAATATATCTTGACTCCATATAGGCTAGTGGTTATTTTGGGAAACTCCAAGGCTTTTTGAACAGTAGGATTATAAAAAAATATATGCTATTAAAAAATTTAATTAAGTAGCCTATATAAAATTGCAAAATAGTTCAGTACTTTTTTACTTAAGTACACAAAAAATGGAGTACTTTTGTACTTTCACTCGAGTAAAATAGAAAAAGGAGTACTTTTACTTTCACTGGAGTAATATTGTATTATACGTATCTGTACTTTTACTCAAGTACTTAATTTGTGTACTTAGTCCACCACTGGTAATGCAGAGCCTTCCAGAATTGTTCAAGCCTAAGAACCATGTAGAGGTGAATCTATCTCGAAACCTTTTAGTGAATTATGAAAAATAAAATCTGCTCTAGCATTCACATAGATTACCTTTTATAGACACTGACACACTCAAATGCACTATTAGAGAAGTGGTAATTAAATGTCCCAGTTTCTGTCAATAACTTAGGTCCTCTAAAATGGTTTTGGCTAAAAAGGAAAATTCATTTTCTGATGAATATTTTTGGTTAGTGAAATTTTATTCAATACATTTGAGTGCTGAATTGCAGAACTCTCACTACTTTCATTTTTGATTGTGTGGTTGTTGTGTTATTGAGAGAACATAGTATGGGTTGAAAACTGTTTAACCATAACATTTGCTAGCATGTGTGTTGCTAACATGTTTCTAGTATCCGTTTCCTCATAAAAATGAACCATGGTTTTAATACAAATAAAACCAAAAAAGCATGGTTACTATAGTTAAACCATGGGAACCACAAATTAACCATTGTTTTGCCACACTAACCATAATTTACATTAACATTCCGTATGAAAATTAAAGTTATTTTTGCACCTGACCTTATTGAATATGCATTTGTAGGAGTTTCCCTTGCAGATGCAAAAAAAAAAAAAATATATATATATATATATTGGAGGACAGTATTAAAATGAATGATGCAACATGATTCACTAACATTTTGCTCATTAAATTACTGGTATTTGCTCCATTATTTAATGGCCAAAAAGCATGTCTTAAAGCAGGCTGTAATTTGAGCCACTTTCGGTAGAATGCAGTGGTCATTATGGAAATGATCTGGGTGCATCTGTGTTCTTTAAAATGCGCATTGTCTGTAAATCACACAAATAATTTTTTAATCCCATGTTGCTAGTACCTTTTAACTTTCCCTGCTAAAAAAAAAAACACAAACATAAACAATGGAAACCATCACAGAAATTGTAATGGTTATTGTTACAATTACAACTATTAACCATTAAAAACAGTAAAAAAGGTTTCTTGTAGTGTGATTTGGGATATGTTTCATTAGGATTTAGTGATTTTAACAAGTCACCAGAAGGCAAAACACAACACATAGAGACCCACAGGGACATTATAATTTCCATTAAAACCAATACAATTCCAATTATAACCAGTAAAACCATTCCAGATCCTGTGATGCTTTTTTTTTCTAGCAGGTTATATTTTAATTTTGCTAGAATGATTTAGCCACAAGTTCCTTTAACTAACTTCAACTATCTTCAGTTTCAGGGTATTCCTTCCAAAAAGCTATTAAATAGATTTTTTCTTTGTCGGATTTTTGGTGAATTGTGCCTTGTTTGTAATCGAATCTGGGCTTCAATTAAGTGGACAAAGAACCAAGTTCTTACTGAAAATGTATTAAAAATAAGGTTCTAATGTTGCGATCAGAAGGAAGGCAATCCACAGCATTCTTTTATCTTTAGAGCCATCTTTATCATTTGGTTTCTGCATAGATCTGCAATTGTCTTTCTTGTTATTTACACTAGATGCATGAATCAGTGTGCAGTGCTATACAGGCAGCGATGTAGAAGCAGGCGTTGATCTTCTTCTGTAGAGGCGGTGTTTAGCCACACAATTATGTCATAAAGTTGCACATTCCACAACCTGTCATTTTGGCAGACTGGCTTCAATGTAAGCTGTTTTTAGAATAACAGGAACGTCTTGAGTTCTAAAGCATGCATGATGTTTTTATAGTACAATGACCTCTCATTTGGCAAAAGATCAGGGGAATTTTAATAAGAGAGATATTTGGGTTGTAACCGACGCCTTCAAGAATTTGTGGGTATACGGGATTGGTGTGGACATGTAAAATGTGTATGTGTAAGAGGTTTGGAGGTAGATGTACCTTTACATGTATTGGTATGTTTATAATGTGGGAGTTTGTGTATGTATATATGTATGTATAGGTATGTAGGTGTATATATATGTACGCAGTATACAATTGTATAGGTTATGTTCTCTGTATACTTAAACAAAATGTTTGTTTTGTATAATAAAAAAAAAAAGATCAGGGGAATTTTGATTTCTTAGTTCATGGCCCCTTTAAAGTTGTGATAAGTCCATAAAATGGTGTTTGATAACCATATACCATATCAAACCTCAAAATATGTCATTTCCATACCTAAACTACATTTTACAGTCACCATTATGCAGATTGATCATAAACATAGCTAAAACGCTTCCTACCACAGTGGCCATCCTTCACAAAGCTTGTTTCTACCACAGTTTTATCATAGGTAAAATGCAAAATGTTTAATACAAGCATTTCAGTCAAATGTAATTCAACCTTTAACCTGCCGCAGTTTATGGCAACACTACATCTAACCCTAACCTGCATCCAAAGCATTTTAAATACTCTGCATATTGATAGCGACTCCCTGATGTGGAATGTTTGTGGGTTCAGGATTAAAAAAACATGCAAAGATTTAATACAAAAACTCACAATGGCAAATGTAGCAAGGAAAAGCCAAATCCCAGACATTTTGAGCAATTTTAAAATCCTGGCCAGGTCCAAAAAGAGGATATGTCTGGGGAAAAGAGGACGTATAGTCACATAGATAAAATATCAATGGAAAGCCCTGGTGAAAAAAAATAGCTAAAACCAGTCCAGGCTGGTTGACCAGCTAAAACCAGCCAACCAGCCTAGACTGGTTTTAGCTGGTCAGCAGGCTGGTTTTAGAGGGGTTTTGGCCACTTTCCCAGCCTGGCCTTTGATGGTCAGGCTATGAAACCACCAGCTACTTCCAGTTTAAACCACCTAAAACCAGCCAACCAGCCTAGACTGGTTTTAGCTGGTCAGCAGGCTGGTTTTAGAGGGGTTTTGGCCATTTTCCCAGCCTGGCCTTAGATGGTCAGGCTATGAAACCACCAGCTACTTCCAGCTTAAACCACCTAAGACCAGCCAACCAGCCTAGGCTGGTTTTAGTTTTTTTTTTTTTTCAGCAGGAAGACGGTCGTCAAATATACTGATTTGTTTTAAAGGAACTCTATATGGCCGTCTTCTAACATCCACATGATTAAAACACCACTATTGTTGTAACTGCTTGATATGCAGTTGCTTTGGACTTTGATACCCAGAGGTGATGAAACCTTAAGTCATGTATCATCATAAGGTCCAACACTAATCTGTATGGCTTATCACAAGAATATCACCACTCTTTTAACCACCCTCAAATCTATCACTACTGGATCTATCACCATTGGTAGGGGGCATTATATAAATGCTGATATTTGAACCAATCCAGCGATCAAAGCAAACACTTGCTCAGCCCGCTCACTCTGTGGAATCAATCAGAAACTCGAGTTGTCGGGAGTCAGGTCAGGACCAGCTCACATCGCCAGAGCCGGCGACAGGTCCGAGCGGCAGACGGCTACAATCGATAGACCTGGAATGAGGTTTGGACTTGGGGGTTGGGGGGTTATGGATTGTGCAATTGAGGGGGGAGGGTAGAACGAGTGGTGGTAAATGAACGGAGCCCTGGCGATGTTTAATGTCGCAATCTAGTTCAGGAGTGGGATTGGTCTGTGAGGACGGCCGCTCGCTGTATCAATATCGCACTAATAAGGTGGGAGCCATGCTGGATTGATAAGCACTAGAGCACAGAGAGGTCTAAAACGCTCCTGATATCTGCACCCAAAACACACATCGCCTTCCAAGTTACTTATTAGAGAGGTCAGTCTATTAAATCACTCTCTGCTGTGTTAAAACTTGCACCAACCATTTCCACACACATTAACTAATTCATTAGCCAATAACAGAATGCATATGCACTGACTAACAACACTTTCAAATACATCAAACTTTAGCTTGTGCACTTACTAAAGTATTAAATAAAGCATTAATATAACGTTAATTTAATTTAACTTGATGGAAATACTACTACTTCTTAGTATTTCATAATGAATCTTAATGTTAATCATTTTATAAAATGCATTATGTAATGTCAACTAATTGGACTTTAGTACCCAATGTGTCCTACACAGGCAACACGATACAGGGAAATGTCTTCCAAATTAGTTTTTTTTCCTGCTAGTCACTAGGTTTATGCTGAGTGGGAACATTACATTGATGTATATGTATGTATATATATATATATATATATATGTGTGTGTGTGTGTGTGTGTGTGTGTGTGTGTGTGTGTGTGTGTGAAGAAAGTAGATCACCCTGAACAATATTTGGCTCCTGCCTTGTCAGACGTCTCAGCAATGCAGACATCCCGTCTGGAGTGGAGCGTGCCAGATCAGCAGGAGGTCAACTTCTTGTTGTGAACTTTTTAACACTTATCGACCTCTTGAATCATTCAAGCAAAAGTCTCTTTTTTTTTGAGTGTCCTCTTATTTTGATTGACACATGGAAAAATCTAGAGCGTCCAAGGAATCTTAAGGCACCCATCCAATGCTTATATTCCTTTAGTAACTTCGAACCACAGCTTTCACTATATTTACCCTGCCCTGTACGCACCTCACCTACTGGTCTATAATGCGCCACCTAACATATCAAGTAAATGATGAGGAGAACAGATGCAAACGAAATGCAGGTCTAAATATTTTATTGAAAAAAAAAGAGAGTAAAGCTAACTGATGTATATACTCTATATACTGTATTCTTTTTGCACTGTTGTATATTATTCTGTATACTACTATATATTTGTATAACATTATCCTTTTTTATTGTTAATTTTTCGCTCAAATATGTTTATTGATTCTCAAACTTCACAGACATGACAACCCCCCCACCCAAAAAAAAAAAAAAAAAAAAAAATTGGTTTGTTTTTGTTCAAATGAAACCTTATAGTGAACTGTTATGGTAGCACTTAAATACTACTAAATGTACTTTAGTAATTGTAATAACTGGGTAATAACAAGATATTAACCCTGAACCTGCTGCTGAACCTAGTTATCTTATATTACTTTCATGTAAGTAACAAAGTGTAATAATTGCAATCGCAGAAATACCAGTTTACACTTTATTTACAATGTAATTATACATATAGGTATGATATGTACTTATTATATAATTAGGGTTAGGATTATCTGAATGAAATATGAATATGGCTTAAGTTTTATTAATGTATATTCTATTATTCTTAAGTACCATATTTTATGGCATAGCTTAGCTAAGTAATATTTTGCAATCTGAATTTGGTCACACTTTATCTTAAGGTCCAGTTGTCACTATTAATGAACTAATAACTCAACTTTTGCCTCATTAATCTCCAAATTTGCTGCTTATTATTAGTTAGTAAGGTAGTTGTTAAGTTTAGGTATGGTATAGGATTATAAGATAATATGGTGATGCAGAATACGGCATTAATGTGTTTAGAAATAGCTTGTAATATGCATGCTAGTTATTAATCAGAATTAGTCCTTAAAAAGTAAAGTGTTACCCAAATTTTATATCACATTTCAATAATTAACATAACTTCACAAATCTTGATCATTATCCATTCCAGTTAATAAAGTCTTGTTTTAGTCTATGTCTGGATGAGCTCTTACCACCGCTAATGTCCAGGGGCTCTGGGCACTAAGTGTAAGGGACCTGTTAGTGGGTGGTACAGCTTCAATAGTCCTGAGAGTCCTTGTTAGCAAAGTGGCAGCAGTATAAAAGAATAGTGTTTGGAGAGGTGAAAGATCCTGCTGTCGGGACAAGCGTAAATCCACAAGATTCCAAGGTTCATGTGCACACTGCTGCTTCTGCCTGACCTCAAACCTACGCCTTTGTGTTCACTCACAACTTTACGATAGAGAAAACACGTGAACTTTCACTCTTTGACAGTGATTTAGAGCACTGGTTCAGAACCCAAAGTTTACACTGGAATTATATCAAGTCTTGACCCAACACAGTGCTAAAATGTAGGTCACACTTTAGTTTGGGGACCAATTCTTACTACCTAACTATACCTAACTATATTCTAACTATTAATTTACCTCGATAAACTTCTAGTTTTCTGCTTAATAATAGTTAGGTAGCTGTTAGGTTTAGGTATGGAGTGGATTAAGGAATTTAAAATATGGTCATGCAGAATAAGGCATTAATAATAGCTGGATTTATAAAAATAAGCCCATTCAAAAGTTTACATACACTTGATTCTTAATACTGTGTTGTTACCTGAATGAGCCACAGCTGTGTTTTTTGTTTTGTTTAGTGATAGTTGTTCATGAGTCCCTTGTTTGTCCTGAACAGTTAAACTGCCTGCTGTTCTTCAGAAAAATCTATCAGATCCCACAAATTATTTGTTTTTTCAGCATTTTCCTGTATTTGAACCCTTTCCAGCAATGACTGTATAATTTTGAGATCCATCTTTTCACACTGAGGACAACTGAGGGACTCATATGCAACTATTACAGAATGTCCAAATGCTCACTGAAGCTACAGAAGGAAACACAATGCATTAAGAGCCGGGGAGTGAAAACTTTTGAAATTTGAAGATGAAGGTAAATTTGTCTTCTGGAATATATGTAAGTATCTTCTGTAGCTTCTTTAGGGCAGTAAATTATATGATATTTAAGCAAAATAAGAAAAATGTACACAGCTTCATTCTGTTCAAAAACCTGGCTCCTAATTTATCATTTTTCTTTCTCCATCAGTGAGCATTTGAACCTTCTGTAATAGTTGCATATGAGTCCCTTAGTTGTCCTCGGTGTGAAAAGATGCACCTCAAAATCATAGTCATTGTTGGAAAGGGTCAAAATACACAAAAATGCTAAAAAATAATAATAATAATAATTTGTGGGACCTGAAGGATTTTTCTGAAGTAGTTTAACTGTTCAGGACAAATAAGGGATGCATGAAGAACTATCAAAAAAAAAAAGAAAAGAAAAAAAAAACGGCTGTGGTTCATTCAGGAAAACAACACAATATTAAAAATCACAACTTTTGAACTGGGTCGTTTTTATAAATTCAACTAGTATTTTCTCTTGTGGACTATATGCAAATGTCTTTTATGTGAAATATCTTATTCAGGTCAGTACTACATAAAAATAACATGCATTTTCTATGACTTTTGACTTCAACTGTAAGTACTAATAAACAGTCAAAAAAGCTAGTAATATGCATGGCTAAACAACTATAGTGAGAATTGGTCCCTAAACTGGTCGCTGTTACAATTATTTAGTTTATTCGTATTAATAATTATTCATTATTAACATAAGGGCTGATCAGGAAATACCAACATATCGCACTGTCAAATAACATATTAGTATTAGTCATATTACATCTTTGAAATCAACAACAAAACATAACAGAGGCCTTATTTTTTTGTCATTTTTAAGCTGATAAGCCATTGCTTATTTAATTTGCCATCTTCCGCATTCTGCATGATTATATAGTTATTTGCATTCAGCATTGTTTTTCTCTGCGGTGACCCCATCTGAACAGACTGCTTTCATCGTGACCCGCCAGTTCAAAACCACCGTCTCTCAGCATCAGACTGTTCAATAAAACTAATGAAGAGTCTTACACTTCACATCAAACCATAGCCAAGAAGATATTTATAAAAACCCTCGCAGAGAAACCAAGAGTTTGAGAGCACCTGGCCCTGCAAATATACACGTTTTGCTCTTTAAACCTTGTTGAAAATCAGAGAAGCAACTTGTTTCAGTTGAACGGACTGTCCACGTTTCCCAGACAGATTCTACTCATTCTTCTCGTTCCCCATCATTCACTGTCTGTTAAGTATTGAGGGAGAGAGGAAGTGGAAGGTGGAAATGGCCCGAGGTGCGGGTGACCTCAGGTTTTTCAGTCAATAAAACACGGCACATGCTTTAAAGGCCATTTACACACTCCCTCGCTCTCACAAATGCTTAACTTGACATATTAACATCTCATAATGGACACATGAACACAGACACTCTTGAACATTCGCAAGAGGTTGTTATGTAGTGAAATGTGTCGCCCGGTGGGGTTTGAACATTTTTAATGCCTGAGTTTTATGTCTTTTTTTCCCCTGGAACTGCCCGAGGTGCTCAGCACCAAACAGAGTAAGCTTTCTCTGCTCATTCTCTGCGCAATGAGGCAAGCTATTTAACCATTTACAAGTGTGTGTGCGAATATCTCTCCACGTACGCACAGCTGGTCACAAGGTGTGAGCTGGGGCAACTGTGGGTACCTAGGCTAGGTAAACAGTGATGGCGTGTGGGCTGCGCACCTCCCTTTTCTTAACTTTCTCTTTCGGTCCAACAAAGCCAGACAAACACATGGCCTCACATCTGGAAGGGTTTGCCCAAGAACCTTCATTCACTTGCAGTTGTTTGTGTTCTTCAAGAGGCCCTGTTGCTATGTCCTGTTTACGCCAACAGAAACACAAAGTAATCGAAAACATTACACAAAGTAAAATTACTCATAAAACATCACTAATAAACAAACTGTGGTTTAATAAAAAAATGAATTGGTAACATGTTTGGTAACACTTCTTCAGGTCCCACAAATTCTTAGGGTTTGTTTCAGCATTTTTGTGCTTAATTACAATAAACTTTTTTTCTGAACCCTAACTAGTACTTAAACTTTATAAAATGTGACCCTGGACCACAAAACCAGTCATAAGTTGTTTTTTTTTTTTTTGAAATTACGATTTATACATCATCTGTAAGCTATTTAAAGCTATATATCAAAATAAATGAGGTTTCCACTGATGTATGGTTTGTTAAGATAGGACAATATTTGGTTGAGATCTGGAATCTGAGGGTTCCAATGCATATTAACAATAAAAAATTAAGTTTTGATATATTTACTGTGGGAAATTTACAAAATATCTTCATGGAACATGATCTTTACTTAATATCCTCATGATTTTTGGCATGAAAGAAAAATCGATAATTTTGACCCATACAATGTATTTTGACTATTGCTGCAAATATACCTGTGGCACAAAAGACTGGTTTTGTGGTCCAGGGTCACAAATAGGGCCCAATATACATTGCGTTGTTTTGTGCTTTTTCCATTAAAGGGAATACAGTAAATGCTTGTAAAACATGCTGCAAAATCTTTTATTATTATTATTATTATTATTTTTTTTTTATTATTATTATTATTTTTTTTTTTACATTTTTTAGTGTACCGCTTCAGTTTTTTTCCCTGCTGATTTCTTCTTACATTGTATTGTAAGTTGTTAATTAGTAATATGCATTATTTTGTAATTACATAGTAATAAGGACACATTGAAATAAAGTACCAAATAATTCTATGAAAACTTGTAGATATTGAGGTACAAACAAGGCATTAGTTAAGTTAGGAAAATGCTGTTTGAAAAAACAAACAAACAAAAGAAAAACAACAAAAACAACAAAAAAGAGTTAATAAAGTCAGCATTCTCTGTCAATTCAAATCATATTCTACATTGTTCATAAAAAAAGGCACTATTTACTGTAATGTCTATAAAATTACTGGGTAACGTTCTGGCAGAATTTTTTATTTTATTTATTTTATTTTATGTTCCCTAATTTATTGTGCTCTATTTATTTTGTGCCTATTGTAAATTCATGTTAACAAATTGTTCTGCTTAAGACCTTTTATTGACATAATCCTTTCTGTAAAATATAAAAAAATAAATAAATGACAGGGGAAAATCTGGAAAATCTTGTCTTGTGGGAAAGTCTTAATTATTGCATTAATTTGCATTTATTGTAGTTAATTAATTTTTTTTTTTAAATTCCAAATTATTTTGATTTAAATTTCAAAACCATAATAATTAAAATTCTAACAGCATTTAGGATGATTTTCACTCAAAACACAAAATGCGGAACAAAAAATATGGAGGAATGAATAACCTATACTCAATTTTTCCCAAGAAATTACATAAAAAGGAAAATATTTCATGTGGGCATGATGACTAAAGGTTCTAACAGATCTGTGGGGAGGGGAAAAAATGTGTTTGCATTTTCTGACAGCAAATCCACTTGTTGTAGATGTTAAAATGTAAACCACACAGGCCCCCGTGGCCCCTGCGGTAGCACTGGGAAGAAAAAAAGCCCCTTAATGTGATGCAATCTCTGTTGAGCTAATCTCTAACCAGAATCAAAGCAAGAGGAGGGAAAAAAACACTGAGGGCTTTGAACAAGCAGCACCAAATGGTGTGTGCAATTAATCTCAGATCCTCCAGCACAAAAAAGCAATTTGTATGTTAAAGAATGGGAGTAGTGGTCCGGCGGTTTTGCCGAGACGCCAGAGATGACCCCGCAGGTACCCTCAGCACCAATCTGTTGCGTGCTAAACACTGGCTTTAATGAGGAGCCATGTGCTTGCTCCATGTGAAGAGACTGCTGTCTCAGTCGGCTAGAGAGGAGAGCGCTTTCTTATTCACACACACACACACACACACACACACAGAGTGCAGATCCAGAGCCCCATCTTTTGTCATCCATTATCTCCTTAAGCATGCGTCTCCCCTGGCTGCTGTCACCCGTCCGCTCTGGTGGTCAGACAGATGGTCACGAGTACTTCTCCACCCGCACACTCATCCATACCGCACACACTAGTTTCCCAAACATTCATTTTCTGTAATCCAAAATGATACAAACTGGTGTTCAGTGTGGAGCTGGACAGCTTTTGATAAAGAGAGAGGTTCACGACAGATTCGTTTTTTGCATGTAATGTTGCTTTCAAGGTACAGATGGCAAGAACTGGCATGTGCCTCTTGAAATAATCCAGCATTAGGGTTGATTTCTTCATGCAAAATGCCCAGTTAAGAGCTTCTCTGTGCTTCAGATCTATTTGAGCAACAAGAGCTGCCCTCTTAAAGAGAAAGGCCTATTCTTGAGTTCCTACAAAAGAAAAGAGCCTCCAAAATCCTCTTCACAGAAATCATGTCAGAAAAAAAAAGAGTTATACTTTGAACCTGGGTTATTAGTTAGCTAAAATTAAAATGAACTAAAAAACAAAAAAAAAAGTTTAGTTTAGTTTAACTTGATGCACTAAAATAAATATAAAACATACAGTCAAATCAAAATGTATTCGTACACCTTTAACATGTCTCACATTATCGCAGTTTATTTGCTATAGTTTTGAAAATGGTAATGAAATATGACAAGAACTCAGAGTTCAATTATGTCAGAACAGATTTATCCAGATAACTTTGGTTAATTGTAATCCATTACATACCTTTCTATCAAAAATTTAGACAACTGACAACTATAAATACTGTGTTGACCATTTACCAAGCAGTGCTTAATTGTTAAAGTCTATGGTGTAAAAAAGTCACTCAGGTCAAAGTGTCTGCATAATTTTTGGTGCTAATTTCTATCACTTTTACTGGCAGTCCACCTTATGAAGAGTTGTTTGGTATAATATGTTTAATTTATTTTGCTATCCTCACTTACATAAATGAACTATAGTGTCTTGCACCCACTAGTAAAAAAAAAATATATATATATTTTACTGTAAATAATATAAATTATATCTGGTGTCTGAATAATTTGGGGTTTGACCATATATATTTATAAAAATATAAACTTAAAAATGAAATAAAAACTGTATTAGTATTATTGACTATAAATGGCATTATTATTGTCTTTATATATATATATATATATATATATATATATATATATATATATATATACACACACACACACACACACACACACACACACACACACACACACACACACAAAACCTACTTAAAATTACAAAAACAAAACAAAATTACTTAAACTTTCATTAAAATGAAAATGCAACATACATACATATATAAATATATATACATATATAACTACATAAATATTTATTAGTAACTCATTCATTAATTTATTGCATTCATTGGTGTTTTTATTATAATTTTTCTTTATGACTACCATAAAGAGGCAAGGGTTTTCATTTTATAAAAGAAATAACTCACTGATTTAATGTTCCACTCATGGCCATTCTTGGTATATATATATATATATATATATATATATATATATATATATATATATATATATATATATAAATATCATGTACATGTATTCTGTTTTATTTAGTTCTGATTTATTTTTTTACTGATAATTTCTCTATTTTTTTCCTTTTGGTTTTAGAATGACATGATTGTAAATAAAGCTGTATTCAGGCAAACTAACACTTTTAGTGGATTGTTGATCCTGTAGTGAATAATTAGCATTGACCTGATGGTAATTTTCTCAGTTTTCAGAACGCTTCAAACCTTTTTTTTTTTCATTTATCTATCTATCACATTCCAGGCAGGGTATAGCAGCCTGGGCTTAACGCGTCAACATCATGCTACACGTAGTATCATATCAATTAAAATTTAATTCATTACCAAGATGCAGAACTCTATTTAGATCTCACCCAAGATCTTGCAAACAAACAGCCCAGCAAGAAAAAATGGCAAAGCATCAATGTCACAAGTGGTTGATTTATCTCACAATCTGTTGTGTTAGCATCACATACAGGCCTAGTAAAGAGCAACATTGAGACGAACAAGTAACACTCCAGTATTATCCGAGCCCTGTCACTTCACTTCATATGTTATGAATGTTTGGCTCTTTACATGCAGGCATAGCGATTCACACAGAGTTTTATAGAGAACAAAAGTTGTGTTTGGATCAGACACGTACAAGAAGGCTCAAATAACTGTGTTGCATTTCTCTTGTCCTAAGCATAACATAACACCAGTCCCACCCATGAAGACCAATAAAAGCATTGCAGCGGATAAGAGGGTTTTTCCCGCGCTATCAGACTTAAGCCATGCTTTGATGCGGTGAGAGAGGGAGATGAGAGCAGTCTGCCTTGAGAAAACACAGCGGAGGTGTTTCAGGATTCACTAGCATTAGAGAGGAAAGGTTGTGAAAACAATCCTCGGGCAAAAGCTGTTTAGAAATTGTGCGTGAAATTGGGAACAGAGGGATCAATGAGAACATAAAAAAAAAAGAATCAAAGTCACTCACACACACAAATGCGTTACAGACGTGTGAGCCAAGTGAGCAATGATTGGTCTTTATTCAAATCTCACACATGCAGAACAGAATACAACACAAATCTACCATGATGCATTGCTTTAGTAATGTTTAATTATATTTTTTGCTTTGCAAAGCATTTTTGCAAATTTGGTAAATAATGTTTTATTCTTAAAAACAATAACTTGTGGATGGCGGTTAGCTTACACTCTAAAACAAATGCAGGGTTAAAAACAACCCAGCACTGAGTGAAATATGGACCAACCCAGCGATTGGGTAGACCCAGCCTCAGTGTTAATTTCGTTGACGAATAATTTTCGTCATAATTTCCCAGCAAACACAGACCGTTCCCCTAACGTTCCCATATGGTTCCCAATTGGTTATTTTTTTCGGGAACCAAATGAGAACGTTCTAGGAACATTCCCTCTAGGTTCTTTTTTAATAACCAATAAAGAACGTTCCCACAACATTCCCACAACATTCCTTCCCAGAACGTTCCCTGCAGGTTATTTTTAGGTTTAATTTTATAACCTAAAAAGAACCTTCCCAGAACCTTCCCAGAATGTTCCCTGCAGGTTATTTTTCGTAGTCATAATCATGTAAACTAATTCAAACTTTGCAAATTATTCTTATTATTCTAATGCTGAAATGTATAATTTTTTATCATAAGCTATTTTAGCAGAATTTTATGCAGATTTTTTAAAATGTTTTTTCAAAATAAAGCCACACGCTCGCATAATTTAAAAAAGTAACAGTTGTTTTGTTTTACTGACTGACTAACATTCGTTGATTGATCTCTTTAATGGATAATTACTATATATATATATATATATATATATATATATACAAGAGAAAATATTGTTATTTTAGGGAGATTTGACACATCTAATTGAACATGATGTTAACTGAGACGTTTTTGTTTACTGACCTGGGGTGCGTTTCCCAAAATCAACCATGGTCGCAAGTTCCGTCGTTACCAATAGAGTT
This sequence comes from Garra rufa, assembly GCF_049309525.1. NCBI lineage: Eukaryota > Metazoa > Chordata > Actinopteri > Cypriniformes > Cyprinidae > Garra > Garra rufa. The sequence continues at coordinate 46,934,967 of NC_133369.1, forward strand.
CAATGGAACTAACGACTATGTTAGCCAACGATGCTTTTGGGAAATGAACCCCTGGAAGCACATCATCATTAATTCAGTTTTAAGAAACGAATGTAATGTTATCCTAGTTAAAGTCAAATAAATGTTATTCGTATTTAATGTCTGTAAAACTAAAATACACATTTTTAAAATCAAATATTTTGTTGAAGTCATGCCATTTGATGCTTTAATAAACATAAAATTCCCAGTAGGTTATCAGAACGTTCCCCTAACCTAAAGAGAACGTTCTATTTACCTAAAGAAAACTTTTCTGGCTAACCAATAGGGAACGTTCATGGGAACTTTCCGGGAACGTTCTGGGAAGCAGGTATTGTTAGCTGGGTTTCGTCAAAGACATTTTTTCAACGACGAAAACGAGACGATAACGAAACGAAAACTCGCTTTGAATGAAAAAACTATATCAAAAATCTATTTACATTTTCGTCAACGTATAAAAACGAGACGAAAATGTCAGGCAGGGACGATTTAGGAACGAATCTGCTGCCTGGTTAGGAGGTTAGATGCGTACACTTGAACTGGTACTATATCTGGCAGGACGTAAACTAGCATACACGTCCAGAAATGTCAATATCTTGAAGTAAGAGAAGAGCAGACATAAGGATACATTTGACGACACAAAAGAGAACTCAATTCGTTCCAGTTTACGAGCGCAGACACCGAAGCAACGCCTCTCACACAGCTTGAGTTAAGTAGCCAACTCTTTTGGGTCAAATTGTCCGTTTTGATAAGTATTCACATTAACACACTTGGTATTGTCAGTTTTTGAGAATATCAGATGTTAGTACATTGCATCTGTGCGTTCGGTTTTAAAGAGACAGCAGCCTGATTTATTGTCTGTGGCATTGATGTTAATCAAGCAACAAAAGAGAGAAAATCACTCACTGCTCTTGACTAAGTCACTTTAGTAGCCCTAATAAAGATTCATCTAAATTTATTTATATAAATATGTCTGCTTGAAAGAATGAAAGAATGAAGAAGGCATGTTGTGTGTGGCAGCAGTTAAAGGATTAGTGCACTTTCATAACAACAATGCACAGATAATGTACTCACCCCCTTGTCATCCAAGTTGTTCATGTCTTTCTTTCCTCAGTCGTAAAGAAATTATGTTTTTTTGAGGAAAACATTTCAGGATTTCTCTCTTTATAATGGATATGGATGGCCCCCCGAAGTTTGAACTTCCGAAATGCAGTTTAAATGCACTTTAAATGAAGCTTCAAAAGGCTCTAAACGAAGGGTTATTTTTCTAAACAAGCTGACATTTTATATACTTTTTAACCTCAAATGCTTGTCTTGTCTCATCTCTGCGCAGCACATGCGAAGTCTGTGTGATTCTGGTAAATACAGTTAGGGTATGTCTAAAAACTCCCATCTCGTTTTCTTACCTAACTTCAAAATCGCCTTAGATCGCTGCAAAAGTACCGACACACGCCTGTTTCACACATACTCCGTATGCAGTGCGTATGCAGTCCGTGTGCGTTACGTATGCAGCTCAGAAGCAGCACGGACTCATTTTTCTTTCACACAGGACGCGTTTGCAGTCCGTTCCTGATCCGCGACTGTTTACCACAAACACAACATTTATCCGTTATTTTGATTTCAAATCCAAACGTGCTTTTTCAGCATTGTGATCAGTGTTACTAAGTAACGCGTTACTGTAATTAAATTACTTTTCCACTGAAAAAGTAGAGTAACTGATTGCTGTTCATTTTTAGGTATTTTAATTACAGTTACTTTTAATGTACTTGCGTTACATTGTAAAATAATTAAACTCGCTGAATATCATTACATTACAAACTTGGTTAGTCCATATTTCACCCAGTGCTGGGTTGTTTTTAACCCAGCATTTTTTTTTTTAGAGAGAGTATATGCTTTAGCCAGCTGAAATATCTAATTTCCACATCCTGTTCCCTATCCTTTCCTGCCTTCTCTTTTTGTCCTGTGGCAATTTTTTTTTTAAAGAAAAAGAATTTACAAGAATAAGAAATATTCTACACTATTTCTAGACAAAAGCAAGCTCAACTTGTATTTAGAACTCACTTTCTATAACATACCAGGGTTGGAAATTACTGAGGGCTTGTGGAAAAAAAGCCACCAAAATGAACAAAAATGTCCTATTAATTCAAGACAAAGAGGCAAAAAATGTCTGTGCACAATTAAACAAGTATTACGGCTGTCCCTGAAATTAAATGTGAAAACCAATTAAAAGTGTCAATTCACAGAATTACATTTAGATTCACTTACACTGCATCATATTGCTTTTACATGCTATTTTGTGCAGCGTTGAGCCTTATAACCAATCAAACACATTTCTGTTGAACTTAGAAATGCATTGGCCAATCAGAGGTGTTTAGATTAGTCAAATGTTGGAGCTGTTGTTGAGTGTGCATGCTCGCGAATTCCCTCATCATAAACAACATATTGCAAATATGTTGTAAATAAAATATTAATTTGGTAGTTTCAGTGATTATAACAGAAGTTTTTACATAACTTGTGGTAGACTTGGCTAACATCATGGACCGACATGTTTGTCTGTGAATCCAAAATGTGACATGCCCAAAATGACCAAAAAATATTTTATATTGTTTTCTATATAAATATTAATAACCATTATTACATTATAAAAAGCAACAATCTACAATAATGATTTCATCATTATATTGTAGCCCTATAAGCTCCTGTTTTTTACTATTTGAAATAGTATATTGTAATTGACAATAGTTTAACATATTGATTAAAGATGATATTTGGGTACATTTAAGTATTTGACATTAGACACAACATAGTATCCTAGTAGTAGAAAGTAGTAGTAGTAGTAGTAGAAATCAATTCCAGGGAAAAGTTGGAAAGTTCATTTCTGACCCTGTTACATACTACTCTATATTACCTACTATGCCAACCCAATCTCATGAAAAAATCTAACTATGTTACGAGGTGACATTTCATATGAATTCAAACAAGATTTTCAGAAAAACTGTAAGCTAAAATGACAAAACCTAACCAAATTCATATGAATTAAGGCCAAAGTAAATTTTGCCTGTGCTGTATTACAATGTAATTACAATGTAACGACATGTGTGCACACAATAAACATCAATATTTCAACACAATCTCATGGCATTTCATAACTATTTTATAGTTTAGTGAATTACTAATTCATGCAAGCACTGCTTACAAGCCACTGACGGTTATGTTCAGGGATGGGTGGATATTCATTCTTATTTACACCTTTCTAGTAATTATGCAATTAATTCTCATATTGTATTATCAGAAAGTTTTGGAATAGGCTATTTGTCCTCTCCCCAAATTTGTCACTACCGAAACACGGTAATATATAATTTATCGAGAAGGGGTATATTGACCTATTAAGATATTGCTTACATCTTCCTTGTAAATACATTTTTTTTCTATATTTTATTAAAGGTAAATCAATAACAATTACAATTTTAACAATATTTCAAGTGTGATTTATAAGATTTGTTGTATTTTGAATTCACTTTCTATGAAGCCCATATTTATAATACATTATAAGGGTATTCTTAAGGCATTATAATGAATGCATAATGTATTATAAAAAACCTTATAATGTGTTATATCATCTCATGATTATTCATAAGAACAGTTTTAGTGTATTATAATGTTTACTTATTTGTGGTTATAGCTTGGTTAAGAGTATGATTACCTCCTCATAGTTATAACGTATTATAAGTCTCATATCTTGCCATGTTACTCATGTCACTTTACTTAAAGCATATATGTGACCCTGGACCACAAAACCAGTCTTAAGTCGCTGGGGTATATTTGTAGCAATAGCCAAAAATACATTGCATGGGTCAAAATTTTTGATTTTTCTTTTATGCCAAAAATCATTAGGAAATTAAGTAAAGTTCATGTTCCATGAAGATTTTTTGTAAAATTCCAACTGTAAACATCAAAATGTAATTTTTGATTTGTAATATGCATTGTTAAGAACCTAATTTGGACAACTTTAAAGGTGATTTTCTCAGTCTTTTTTGATTTTTTTTGCATCCTCAGATTTCTGATTTCAAATAGATGTATCTCAGCCAAATATTGTCATATCCTAACAAACCATACACCAATAGAAAGCTTATTTATTGAGCTTTCATATGATGTATACATCTCAAATTTAACCTTATGACTGGTTTTGTGGTCCAGGGTCACATATAAGTAATCATAATAATATTTCTCAAAGAACCCTAAGATCAGGCATCAGATCAGATGAATGTGTAATGACACATTTGTATTGTCAGTTTATTATTCTGATAGTAACCTTTAGACAGCTTTTGATAAGTAACTCTGCAACTCCATGTCAGCTAGCAGTAATTATTATGAGTAGTATGCTAAATATATGCTAACACTAAATTTTGGTGTTTCCCTAAAAGACAAACTATTATATAATAAGCAACTTTGCACGTACCTGAACCTTCTACCTAGTCTAACCTTAACCAAATTCAATTCAATTCAATTCAAGTTTATTTGTATAGCGCTTTTCACAATACAAATCGTTGCAAAGCAGCTGTACAAAAAATAAAAAAATAAAAATGTAGGCTACTACAATATATTTAGTAGCTTATTAGTGGTGACTACTGTATGTTAAGTTGATGTACATACGGTATAAATATTAAAAACAGTAATGGTGTAATCAAAAAGTCTACTAATACTCTAGGCAGTGTTAGTTGACATGTAGTTGGAAAGTTTAAGCTTATAGTAAATCTACTAAGGGGACCATCAAAATAAAACGTAATATAATGTAAAAAAATAAATGTAATATGATATAGTCCATTATAAATCAAGTAGATGTAATATAGCGTCCATTGTGTGTTATAAATAATCACCTTAAAAGTTATAACCTCAAATACTCAAGTATTATGATGTATTATAATTGTTGTTATGATTATTCATGAGATGATATAACATATTATAAGGGTTTTTCATAATGCATTATGCATTCATTATAATGCAATGTAATATAAATAGGGGCTTCATAGAAAGTGTTACCAAATTTTCTTTGTAAAAGGCAAAAGGTTGATCGATTTCAAAGTTAAGGATTCATTAGTTTGAATATCCATTGAACCAAACTATCATAACATCTTAGTTGATAACTCAGTATACTTTATTTTTGACTAAATATCCCATGTTTCAGTTGTGACTCAACATTCACTGCAAAAAAATGCTTTTCTTACTTTTTTTGTCTCGTTTTTCTTTTTTCTTTTTCTTTTTTTTCTGAAAACAAGGCAATAACTTTTACCTGTCTAGAAAATCCTTTTAAGAATGTGTAGATATTTTGGCTGGAAACAAAATGAAAATGAAATGAGTTTTTGCTTAGAACAAGCAAACTAATTTGCCAATAGGGTAAACAAAACAATATTATTTCAAACTGAAAACAAGATTATTTTTCTTACCCCATTGGCAGATTATTTTGCTTGTTTTAAGCAAACACGCACTTAATTTTGACTTGTTTTTTTTTTTTTTTAAATACTACTAAAACACACTAAAATACAATTATTTTTGCATAACTGTACTAAGATTTTATTTATTTCCCCTAAAATAAAATATCTGTTACCTTTTGTCACTACTTAAACAATTGTATGGGATATCACGCCAAAACACAAAGATGTCACTACTGTACCAAAATCATCATAAATGGTTAAAATCAGTCTAAAACACACATTGTTTCGCTAGTAACATAAAAAATGTGGGACCATTTTTTTTTTTACTTCTTTACAAAGAAAAATAAATAAAATCAAAAACAAAAAGTAGTAGTTACAGTATTCCAATAATTTACTGGATGTCAAACATTAGAGGAACATGTCTATAGTTAATGTGAGTAAAATCACCTGTGGTTCCTCTAGCACACCTGTGTGGATCTTTATACGCTCATAAAGTATACATATAAAAATATATGTTGCAGGATTGACATAATAGACAGGCTGCGCTTTTTTCATGCCCATCTGTAGTCAGTGCTCAATATTCACATTTTAATATGTGTATGTATGTGTAGAAGTTTATATGAGCGGTTGGTGTGAAGAATGTAACACATGGTGTTTTGAACATTTGTGCCCCACACACGTTTAAAGGCACCAGCAGGGTTTCACCTGTCTGGGCTGAGCTACAACAAGGCTCTCTGGTTTCGGTGGGGTACATGCTCCTAAGCCCGGCTGTAAACGCTACAGGATTAGCCAATCTGCATTTGCGCCTTCTTGTCTTTCTTTGAGGGTGACAGCGGGGAAATATGCACCTCTGTTTGTTCACTTTTCCAACTGTGGTGATCAGTGTTGGGGGTAACGCATTACAATTAACGCAAGTTGCGTAATGATATTACCAATAGTAGGAATAATATAATAATAATACTAAAAATAATATAATATCCAACTAACTAGTAAAGCAACGCATGACTGTTTAATTGAAAATATCTGAGTTAATTTTTCAAATAAGTAACGACAGATACTTTTCCCCCATTTATTGATTAAAAGCTCTCCTGTCCCCATGTTGAGAGAAATTGTGAGTAAGATGTTACTTTAGTTCTAGAATAAATGTGAACATGCATTAATTCATCTCTCACTAAAAAAAAAAACAGATACAGTATTCCTCCAAATGAATAAAAACAGGGAAATTCAATGCAAACCTGCAACAATTAAATATGTAAAATAATACAAATATCCTTTATGTATTTAATCCCATTTTATTAAGTGATGTCTTTGCTGCCGACCTTCGATGATTCAATTCATCCATACTAATAAGCAAAAATTACTTAAGATAACCTAACATTTGTTTTCCTTTTTTTGTTGCTGAATAGCTGACATTTTTTCTTCTGCGGTCTACTGTACAGACGTGAATTTACTTTTCTCTAAGCCTGAGGCTTTTGGTGCAAAAAGGCTTTTACATTTGCCCAAAATAGAACTTTTTATATTCAAAATAAACAAGCAAGCCCTGCCCAGATTTAAAAAAGAACACAGAAGTAACGTGAAGCATTACATAAAAAGTAACTAAATAACGTAATTAGTTACTTTTTTAGGGAGTAGCTCAATATTGTAATGCATTACTTTTAAAAGTAACTTTCCCCAACACTGTGTGGTAATACATCAGACTTATATTTCTGTAAATCTGTATTGTGCTTGCGTTTAATGTTTTGAAATAAAAACATTTGGGACCACAAACATATTTTCTCATATTTGACCTGGGACCACAAAACCAGACATAAGGTTAAATCTTACAAAACTGAGAAATATACATCATATGAACGCTCAATAAATAAGCTTTCTATTGATGTATGGTTTGTTAGGATAGGACAATATTTGGCCGAGATGCATCTATTTGAAAATCTGGAATCTGAGGGTGCAAAAAAAAAAAATGAATACATTTTGAGAAAATCACCTTTAAAGTTCTCCAAATTAAGTTCGTAACAATGCATATTACTAATCAAAAATTACATTTTGATATATTTATAGTAGGATTTTTTCTGATCTTAATTTCCTAATGATTTTTGGCATAAAAGAAAAATCAATCATTTTGACCCATACAATGTATTTTTGGCTATTGCTACAAATATACCCCAGCGACTTAAGACTGGTTTTGTGGTCCAGGGTCACATATATTCTAAAAATATAGCTCGAATTGAGTTATTCATAGCCTTAAGGTGAACAAAATGAAAGTAAATGGTTAAATGCGAGATTTATAAGGTGGGAACGTAAGGGTGTAAAACACAAACGGTGTTCCTCATTAAATCAGACTCTGTGAATGATTGAAGACTTGTGTCATGGATGGATGCAAAGAACTCACCTCAACTTTCCAAGCATAGCTGAAAGAAACAGTTTGTCTCATTATGGTCTGAGTGTTTTCACACGCTGACGTGCTGCGAGAACCAGAAAGATTACTCTCATTTCTTCATTTACTGGGTCCATTTCTTTTTCACCCAATTACAAAACCTAAGCGAGTACAAACTCTGCTGTCCGCTGTTAGAGTGCTAATCAAATTTATGTGACTAGGGAGCAACACCGAAAACACGTTGAGGTGAAATATTCTTCCTGCCCCTGATCTCACGCTTCTGCCACTCAATACTCAGACGTAAAGGTTAGATTTTCCAGAGCTGTTCCTCACTCAGACCAAGACACAAATATCCCTGTCTGATGTATTTTATACAGGACGTGTCGAAGGCAGTAACGTCTCTAATGCAGTCTAAGGGTCATACTTCACTCACCAAGCAGCAATTCAACTTATAGACATGAAAATTCCTTTCTTTCACATTCTCTAACACTACAGCTGACTCTTTAAAACACAATCTCTTTGTGTCTGTAAGTAAAATGGGATCTCTTTGTTTTCACTTCAATGTGCTTGGGTATATTTTCATTTATTAAAGCATTTTTAATGCAGATTCCAATCTAACATACAGTCAAACCAAAATTTATTCAGACTCCTTCAACATTTATTTTGAACAAATTCATCTTGATAATGTCAGATAACTTCAATAGAAAGGTAACAAAACATGCTCAGGTCAAATAATTTTAAATAATTTTTGGTCCCATTTTTTTAATCAATTTTACTGGTAGTCCAGTGTATGAAGAAGTTTTGGGTATATTATATCACAGTTTACTTTATTTTGCTATCCTCACTTACATAAATGAACTATAGTGTCCTGCACCCACTAAAAAAAAAAAAAAATCAAAAATTATATCTGGTGTCTAAATAATTTTTTCTTTGACTGTATATATGTGACCCTGGACCACAAAACCAGTCATAACTTTTTGAAATTGAGATTTATATATAAACAAATAAGCTTTCCATTGTTAGGGTAGGACGATATTTGGCCGAGATGCACCTATTTGAAAATCAGAATCTAATCAAAAAATAGATTTATGGTAGGAAATTGACAAAATATCTTGATGAAACATGATCTTTATTTAATATCCTAATAATTTTTGGCATAAAAGAAAAAAATGATTATTTTGACCCATACAATGTATTTTTGACTATTGCTACAAATAGACCCGTGCTACTTAAGACTGGTTTCATATTTAAGTGAGAACATTTTTACTTACAATTATATAAATATGAATGTACTGAGTTTGGACAACATAATAATATAAGCACAAGTCTCAGTATTTTGCTGGCATCTTGTGGATTTCACAGGTCTAAAAAGCAAATAAAATCATAAATATGATTATATCAATGCATGCAGCAGAACATAACATAAAATATGCTTATAAATATACAATAATATAATGTGAAATCATTACATTTCAAGTATATTTATTGTACAATAGTATTGGATATCGGACACAATTTATAAAATGGATAATATGACTTTTTCAGATCATAAATATTATTAGAATATAAAATAACATAAAATAAAAATTATAGGATTAGATTTTAAACCAAAAAAAGGTAGTAATTTCTTGAAATTTTCAATGTAAATCCTACGCTGAAAAAAATGCGTGGAAACAATTTTCATTCAGACAATTACAAATAATTACAAAGAATCATTAAAAGTAACTTACCTAAATTAAACTTGATTCTTGAAAACTAAAATGCTGAAGTAGAAATACTGAAACAGTATTTTTTATTGAAAATATTTTTTTTTTTACAGTATGCACTTTCTAGGTCCTGTATCTAGTTGCTAGTTTCCCCGTTTTTTTTTTTGCCTGCATTTCAAAGGGTTTTCCTGTTGTTGTTTTTATTTTTTAAACTCATAAATAAAACAGTGCATTTTACAAGAAAATATTAAGTTTTCTACTTAAAAATTTTACATTTGAATGTTTTTGCCGTTTCTTTGCAATTTGTGAAATTAGTGAAATGTAAATTCGAATATTGTAAGCCACACAAGGATGTCAACTTTTCCAGTGTGTTTAATGTCTTGTAATATGCATGAGGCACTGCAAACAAGCACCAAAATGTGGCGTTAGATTGGCAGATATGTGGAGTCAGGCCTGCAGCAGCTGTGATGGAGCTCCGTTCACTGATGTGTGTTAATGTTGTCTGTGTTAGTCACTGTTGCCCAGCAACACACCTGTCAGGACGGCCAAGGGTTTACCTGAGCTTCCTTCACAGCACACATGAAAAACAGAGCGGGCAAATGATGCTACAAATGCTCTCAAAGAGCCCTTTCTGAATGTTTGTCCTCTGCAATGTGTGCTTTAGTCTCATTTCATGATTTGCAGCCAGAATAAAATCCCTAAAGCAAAAAGAAAACACACCAGTGGGCAAATGCACATAAATATATATCTTCTATATTTTTGAATTACAACATTTGTTTAGTTTGACCGAACTCAGGAATCATGTTGATTCCAGCTCTTGCATTTGACCATACACAGAACAGAGATTAAATACATTTGTGAAAATTATTTTGCTAAAAAAATTATTGTATCTATATAAATAATCCTATTTAATTAGTAAGAGTGCCAATGATGTAAAAACATGTTTTTGTTTTTTACGGGGATTTTTTTTTTTTTTTGGATTTGTAATCATAATATATTGTTTGATTTAATTTCACAGTTTTTTAAATTTATTTTAAACAGATTAATTCCAGCTGTATATTTTTTTATACATGTGACCCTGGACCACAAAACCAGTCATAAGGGTCTTTCTTTTTTATTTGAGATTTATACATCTCAATACAATCTGAATAAATTAGCTTTCCATTGATGTATGGTTTGTTAGGATAGGACAATATTTGGTTGAGATACAACTATTTGAAAAGCTGGAATCTGAGGGTGCAAAAAAATTAAAATATTGAAAAAATCACCTTTAAAGTTGTCCAAATTAAGTTATTAGTAATGCATTTTACTAATCAAAAATTAAGTTTTAATATATTTACAGTAGGGAATTTACAAAGTATCTTCATGGAACATGAGCTTTATTTAATATCCTAAAGATTTTTGGCATAAACGAAAAATCGATAATTTTGACCTATACAATGTATTTTTGGCTATTGCTACAAAAATACAAATATGTAATGCTATTGTACTGAAGGTACTCAAGTATTCATTAGATTAGATTACATAAAAATATAAAAATAAAATGAATAAGCATTTAAAAATAAAAACCATGCAGTCTTTCAATGAATGAACATCTTTGCAATCATTTATTAATTTCTCAAGTGAGTATGAAATATCATATTAAACATGAATAAAATCAAATTAGTGTGGATATATTTAATATTTCAAGATCTTTTTCACCTGAGTTCTCCAAGGTCTCGCTGGATGAACAATGTCAAGATTAAAAGCAAACGCAGAACCAGTTTCGAAATATATTATTCTAAACAGTTTTGCTGTAATATGAAAACAAATTTAATTTGGATGCAAAACTGAAAATTATAAATAAACACACACACACACACACACACACACACACACACACACACACACACACACACACACACACACACACACACACACACACACACACACACACACACACACACACACACTGTGATATTTTAAAACAAAAGACATTTTTCATTCACATAATAAATACATTTTGCAATACCATTTTGCAACTTTTGCATCATTTTATTTGGTGTGGGTGGGGGGGCAGGGGTGTATTTTGCGTATGTACATCATAAATATTTTTTTTTTCAGAGTTTCTCTCACTCAGCTTTCCAAACAGAGCCAGTTTTTTATAAATACATGAAGAAGGAGTGAGGTACGGGGTAAAGTCTGTCAGAAAATTCCCCCTTTAACGTCCATATCAGACTTTGGACTCCTCCAGTGTGGAACCTCAATGCACCAAACAGCAGCTCGACTCAAAGCCCGCAGCAGTCAATCACTCATCGGGCCAAAAACACTTTTCCAGACCTTCTAATCGAACTAGCGCAAGAGTCGTCATTTAGTTCATCTCTATTATTGTTCCATTTGTTTGAATAAAATCAGGCGCGTTTCAGAATTGCATAATCTCAGTTTTCATTTTAAAGGCTGACATGTTAGAAGGACAAAAATCAGTTGTTTAACTCAACGACACAATAATGCGCTCAACCGGTTTCTGGTTTAAAAAAATAAAAGTCTCAAACTGAATCTTCAAGCCTTTGACTTAAAAGACTGAACTGGGTCCAAACGCAGATGGACAGCATATGCAACTACAAAAAGTATCCCAGGACACAAATGAGCTAAAATTCAATCCTACAGTAACCTTAAACAATTATAAATTAATGCTGCATTTTGCATTAGACTTAGTTGTTAATCTCTGGTACATCAGCATGCTACTTCAATTTTTCTTGTGATAATAAAAAGTATTTCCCCCAATGCCGCAAATGGACTGGTTAAAATCAGGCTACTGCTGTGTCTCAAGTATTAAGGCAAATGACTAAAACCTAGATGGAGTTTGAGGTCATGGATGTAGAATTGCTGTATCAAAAACAAACAAACAAAAAACTCATTTTAAATTACATGTAGCTTAATCTCAAAGTATCATGACCCAACAATTCAGTAACCCAAATCCAAATGCGAACTATGGATAATAAAATTAACACTTTCACTGTGTAAATACTTTCAGTGTGCTGTGATGAGATCACATAATTAATGCTTCTTATTAAATCTCTTACTTTCAGAAATGATTTAAACAATCACCATTCATTCAAGCATTTACAGCTTATAATAGTGGTTAAGGAAAAAATAATAATAATAAGGTATATAAAGTATTTGACAAACAAACCCTTCCATGGAATCCTTTATCTGTGAACAGATTTATCTGTGAACAGAACTCAGGTCCCATGCACTGCAAAAGTGTACTTACGCAGTACCTTTTGTCTTGTTTTTCAGTAAAAATATCTAAACATCCTTAAAATAAGATCAGTTTACTTATACAAGATTGCATAATATTTACTTTCTGTTAGCTTTTTATTTTTCTTAAGCATAAACCTCTGTGTTTTAAAAAAAGAAGAAGAAAAGCAATTTTGCTTCTTAAGTAAATGTTTGTTTTAAGGATGTTAATTTTTTTTACTAAAAAACAACTAAGAATTAAGAAAAACGTATTCGTAGAATTTGTAGGAACGACAAAAAATCAAATCAGAAATTCTAGGCTAGCTTGAGTGAGAGGGTGAAGCACTGAGTGGCGGTTCGTGATTTGATAAGCATCAGCTGCCGTTGGTGATAATGACGGAGGTGCCTTTATGGCCTGGTGCTTGTTCAGCCTGCATGCGTAGATGAGTGGCCATGTCGTAATGGGAGGAACCTGAGCAACCCAGGGAGTATCCTCTAAAGCTGTCTGCCTCATACAGATGTTCTAGTGCGTAGCTGGTGAGCGAGTAGGCTGTGTGTTTTTCCAGGTACTGGCGGGGGTGTGAGGGGTATAGCGCTGGAGTCGGAGAGACAGCACATGTGCCCGTCAGGGGCAGCGGCTGCTGGTGTTGCTGAGAAGAGGAGAGCTCATTTTGCAGAAAGTCTTTACTTTTACCCAGTCTGTCAGAGATGGGGCTGCTGAGACGGGACAGAGGAATGGGACTAGGGGCGGGGCTTATAACCTGAGCCGGCCCCCGACACACCACACTCTGCAATGCTGACTGGGGAAAGTCGGTACTGTGAAACGAGGAGCCGTGGCTCTTGGCCAGACCGTTTGTAGTCTCCAAAGAGATTTCTGTAGGAGCCTTTCTCAACTGCAGACGACTTTCCTCCTCTTTGATCATCTGTTGCGTGGCTCGAATCAACGTCTCAATCTTGCTGGGCTCTTGAGGACTTGCGCGGCATTGGTCACCACGGTATCGGTCGCCCGAATCGCTCGTGTCGGGTGAACTGACCATGCTGTCCTCGTCCCAATGACCCCTCACTGCAAGTGGGAGAAAACAGTGTTAGCATGAGGTAAGAAGAAGATTCGGATAAAGAAAATTTGTAAAATACTGTCTACAGCAGGGATCTCCAACCCTGCTGCTGGAAAGCTACTGTCCTGCAGATTTTAGCTCCAACCCCAATCAAACACACCTAAACCAGCTAATCAAGGTGCGTGGGAGCAGGGTTGGAAGTAAAGTCCACAGGAAAGTAGTCTGTTTATAGACCCCTGGTCTATAAACAGATGAATTCTTCATGAAAGGAAAAAAAGGAAAGGACGTGAAGTGTGGCTAATTATGGTGACCCATACTCTGGGGCAGTGGGCAGCCAATGCCAATGCAGCACCCAGGGAGCAGTTGGGGGTTCAGTGCCTTGCTCAAAGGTCTCACCTCAGTCATGACATTGAGGGTGGAGAGAGCACTGTACATTCACTCCCCCCACCAACAATCCCTGCTGAACCTGAGACTCGAACCCGCAACCTTCGGGTTACAAGTCCGACTCTCTAACCATTAGGCCATGACTGCCCCAGGCTATGCCTCTTCAGCAATTATTCATTACCAAATGAGAAATTTTATTCTTCTAGGTCAGTGGAGCCCAAACTCGGCCCTGGAGGGACAGTGTCCTGCAGAGTTTAACTCCAACCTCAATTAGACACACCTGAACCAGTTAATCAACCTCTTACTAGGCATGTTGGAAACTTCCATGCAAGTAGGAGCTAAACTCTGCAGGACCCTCCAGAAATGAGTTTGGGCACCCCTGTTCTAGGTCATTGTTTTAGTACATTTTTCAGAATGCTCCTGTCTATAAATGTGTACTTTGCTCTAACCCGGTTTGAGGAGGCTGTGGAAGACTAAAGCATATCATTTTTGCTTAGAATGAACCAAAATGAAAAGCATTTGGTTTCTAACCATAGATGAAACCACTGAAAGAAACATACCTTGCAGGCTATGGATTGAGGTGATGTGAGGCATCACGCCTTCAAAACTGTCCCCGTTCTCGGATGAAGACTTGGGTAGCGGGAGGACAGAGCGGGCTGCACCCCACCAAGCCTCTCTTCCGGGCTGAGGGTTGCCCAGGAAATACCGGCCAGCCTTACAGCGACCCCTCTCACAGGACTCGGAGTGAGTGTGGCCATAGAGGTCGCTGGAGGTATGGTGGTCATCTGTCAGCGGTAGGCCGTAGCACAGCGGCCGCGGTTCCGAAAACTGCCGGTACACGCACGAGGAGTCTATGCCTTCACATTGCTCCAGAAGCTGGGGAGATGCAGAGTCAGTGAGTGGGCTCCCTCCCCATGGGCTATCCTGATCCGACTCCGAGCGATCTGTGGGGAAACCCGGATACTGCACAAAAGAAACAAATGTGTGTTAAATACAGTGTTTACTCACTCTGTTGTTACGTCACCAGTACACACCTGATCCACCCATTTCACTCTTGGAGTTTCTACTAACGTGCTGATACTGGTGTATTTGATCTGGAAGAGTCTGAAAATGTGTCGTGTTGGGGTGCCTCCAGTAACATGACAAAACGTACAACTTTATTAGTGAGCGCAAAGCTGATTTACACACTTAGAACATGATGTTGGATCAACAACCAACATTCCTTTCATCTAATCCGACTCCTACATATATCCTCAAACCTACCCTTAAAATTATAGTGCAATGATTGCATGTTGTTCCAGCCCTTAACCCTATCCCTAACCCAACACCTAAAATTAGAAGGCAATGATTGGTTTATGGTAATGTTACTTAAGGAACGACTAGACATGTCCTAGTTGTGTAAATCACATTAGAAGTCTTCCCAGCAACAGAAGACCTTCCTAGAGTTCCCAATATACATACCAGCCGAATGGAAGGCATTGCTGTGATACTGACCTGTGAATATGGAGAGAGTCTTGTTTTGGTCTTGGTACGCGAGACTCTGCTTTTGCCAACTCTTCTGTTCTCGCTGATGGGGTTGGTGGGACTGTTGTAGGTGAACGAGGGTTTAGTAGACGTCACCTGATCTAAGGACAACTGTAGTCCTTTGTACTCCGTGTCCCTGTTGGGGAATGACAGTAAACATTGAGCTTCGAACCCAACTGGGTGTGCAACTACATGGTTTGCAACTGCTTGTCTTGGTATTAGTGTTTACTGGTGCATTTTTCCTTTTCAGTATACCACTCTGAGAAATGTATAGTCAGGCTTTTTTTTAGATACTTCAAGCCCCATGCTCATTTGTGAAGCAGTGTGTGAGGAAGACTCAAGGACAGAAAATGAATTGCACTGTTTCTCCTGCAGGATTGGAACAAGGCTCCTACAAACATACAGCAGAGGGCTGGAGGCTCTGTTCAAATACACAGTGAGATTAAGAGCTATGTCTGGCTAAATCAAACCCACACAGGGATCACCACATAAGGCATAACTAGGAAATGGGAATTGATTTCTCAGTAAAGTGCTGTATGGATTTCTGTTCCCAGTGATGTATAACTTTGAGAAAACGACGGCTAGAGCGTATGCTAGCCAGGCGCCGACGCCAGCTTCCCTCCTGAGGCCTAGCAGCCTGGCTCAAACAGCACGCAGACTAATGGGATTGCACGCAGATGGCAACATCTTGGAAAAAGACAGACATACACTTTCTCACATGCGCCCGCACAAATGCGCTTGCAGATCTCTTGAAGTTGACGTCGTCGTTGTACGCTCTATGTAAACAAAAAGTTTTTTTGAAGTCAAGGCCTGTAGACAGAAGCCAAAACCCTTAAGGTGATGCAACAGGTTGGCCGATGCCAGTGGTTTAGCACATACACACAATCCCATTCAGCTGAGCCACCATTCTCACACACGCACACAATCTCATTTCACACCTCACAGCCCGTGTGAGTAGACTCTGATAACACCACGATAAGACGCCAGACATATCCACCTCGCTTCCTTTTCTCACTAAAGACTAGCTGTGCATTTCTGAATGAGAGCACATGTGGAGAGGTTAAACAGGAAACAGATCTCGCACTCGTGATGTCTACACCGCAGCGCACACTTTTATGGAAATCATTCTTCTCAAGGAAACTGAATCACGGATGATGGCGAATGATGGGAATATCACAAAAAAAGAGAGAGAGAACTCCATTCATGGGCACTCTTAGCAAGCTGTGAGCTATAAACACTCATCATCTTTACAGCCTATTAATTAAACCTCATAAACACTTTTCCTTTATAGCTGTGGCTGAAGAGCTATCTGACACTCGCAGGCTATTGGCAGACTGGCATATTAAAACCAATCCACTTTGTTTTAATGAAGGTTTTTATTGCGTGCAATTCATTTACATCTGTAACAGATAGATAGCAAAGGAGGCAGAAGAAGCGGGGCTGGGGTTGTGGGGGGGGGTTTAGTGGGGGGTCGATGTTCCAGATGCTGGCATCAGTTCTAATGGGCTCTCTGGAAGTGTGCGCACAAATGCTGCGCTTCACTCTTCCATACGTCCCTCGCTCCAAACCGTAGTGTGAGCGATGGCTCCATTGCTCAATCCCACCTCATTCTTTCCAGAGAGTTCCAGTGGAAAAGTTCATTGTGGTAATGCACGGAGTTTGTCAGTATGAATGCATGACAAATAAATCATCCACGACCCCTGGCTCCCATGCAGTTCCTGTACATGCAGCTGGCATATTATATAAAGCAAGAACAGGAATGACACCCCGAACTGACTGATGAGCATCAGGGCAGCTCAGTCACTGTCATGGCTGGACTTGCAAACACCATAAATCTGAACCTTAATGATATTGTATTAAACCTATTGCTAGTTTAAGTCACTGAGAAAGGCCTTTTAGCTGTGTAATAGTGGAATAATGTGGGCAATTCAACAACTGTAGACAGAAGAAATTATATGGCATACTATACTTTTGCCTAATACACTGCATGCATGTTAGTCATACAAATGGATTCAAGTTTGTGCATGGAACTCCATTATTGAACAATTTGAGGTTATAGTTGAAGTGGTAACACTTTAGTTTACCAGTCGTAAGTAGCACGGGTATATTTGTAGTATATTTGTAGCAATAGCCAAAAATACAGTGCATGGGTCAAAATTATCAATATTTCTTTTATTCCCCAAAAATCATTAGGATATTATATAAAGATAATGTTCCATGAAGATATTTGGTAA
The DNA here is from genome assembly GCF_049309525.1 of Garra rufa. Lineage (NCBI taxonomy): Eukaryota > Metazoa > Chordata > Actinopteri > Cypriniformes > Cyprinidae > Garra > Garra rufa. The sequence continues at coordinate 46,952,910 of NC_133369.1, forward strand.
ATTTCATACCGTAAATATATAAAAAGTTAATTTTTGATTAGTAATATGCACTGCTAAGAACTTTATTTGGACAGTTTTAAAGGCAATTTGCTCAATATTTAGATTTTTTTGCACCCTCAGATTCCAGATTTTTAAATAGTTCTAGCTCAGCCAAATACTACCCTATCCTAACAAACTAAACAATCAATGGAAAGCTTATTAATTCAGCTTTTAGATGAAATCTCAATTTAAAAAAAAATTCCCTTATGACTGGTTTTGTGGGTCACATGTGTATTGTATTGTATTGTACTCCAAACCTAAATTTCACAACTACCTTACTGACTATTAATAAGCAAGAAATTAGGCGTTTACTGAGGTAAAAGTCAGTTAATTGTTAGTTAATAGTGAGTCCCTAAACTATTTTAGTAACTAAAGTGTGACAGTGTGTTTACATTTCTTCATTAAACTATTCCATGTTACAGTGCATGTACATGAAGTAATTTAAAAATATTATTTAACATGCATATACTGTACACTACTGTTCAAAAGAGTAATTCTTTTTTTTTTTGCAAGGAATTAATACATTTATTTAGAATGGATGCATTCAATTACAATTAAATTACAATACAAAAGAGTTCTATTTAAAATCCTGAATGTTTCTTAAACAGCAAATCAGCATATTAGAATGTATTTCTATGATGTTTGCGACTGCTGAAAATTCAGCTTTGCCATCACATAAATAAATGAGTAATTATAATTTCTAATTATATTTAAATAGGAAACAGTTTTTTTTAAATAGTAATTACAAATACCTACTACTTATACCCCTATAATAGGGGCTACGAATGCAAAAATCTTCAAAAAATAAACCATGAAAATGATAATAAATAGCCTTGTGTAGAATTCACCGTTCATTATCTGAATGTAATTGATGAAAATTAAACAACAGTGTATGAAGATGTCATGCTGTTTTGAATAGGCATAACAAGCTTAAGTAACAGCTATCTTTATATAGTGTACTTACGTGAGGACGTAGTTGACGCTGACGATGCAGTGTGGTCTAGACGATCTACTGTTGTGGACGATAGTAGCGTAACTCTGTACCCACACCCAGCCACCCTGCTTAGCCAGGAATCGGTAGTATTTGGTGGTGACCTGTCCTTTTACCAGCACTACGGAGAAAAAAAAAACACCCTTAGTCAATTAAAGAACATTTCTGACACTTTCACTTCACATATGCTTCTTTTCGCAAATTAGAATGAAAAATCGATTCATTAATTTGTTAATTTGCTGTTTTTCTTTTTTTTGTTGTTGTTGCCCTTAATGCGTGGTGATCGTTTTTATTCAGGAAAGCTAATTACTGCTTTCATTTGCATGTTTAAACCATAAGCTGCCGTTTTCCCTTTCAGCCTAATAACTATTTATAGCAAATAATATCAAATATTGTGACTCTTAATAGGCTGTGTTGTGCTGCAATCAAGAATGTAATAGATAAAACAATGGATAATAGAAGTTTTTAAGGGCTAAACGTGTACCAAAAAAAATTCTCATTTTCATTCTGGCTTGCTAATTTAGTTACTAATAGATTGCATGTTTAATCTAAGCTCATGCTCAAATCAGTATGTTGAGACAGGGAAATCACATTCATCTCCTCTAACGTGGTATTATCAATTACCGCGCTCAGTTGTACCCTCGTGATGGTGAGCGATGTCAGTCGTCGCTAAAGCTGCTGTTATTATTAGATGCTGTAAAGGGGACGTGACCAGAGGAATGAGGAAAAACAAACCTAACTCACACAAGTGGTGCGCGCAGCGGAGATGGAAAGTGTCACAGCTGTGGACGTGATGATAAAGTGTCTTCTCTATTAAGTCTTGCGGCTCGTAGCCAGTGAGCTCCGCAACCCTGACAAACACAGAACACAGAATGGAATAACAATGGTGTTGGCGTGAGCACAAACACCTGTCCACACACTGGCACGTGCGAGAACGGCACAAATTTGGTTAAATGTAAGCCCAACTCATGCGTGGCTCACTAAACACAGCTGCATATTCACACAGAGAGTGGAAGATGTATATACACAAAGCTGCATTTACACAATCATAGAGGCACATGTGCACAGACACACACAAGAAAGTGCTGTCTTAGTAGCATGGGTATATTTGTAGCAATAGCCAGAAATACATTGTATGGGTCAAAATTATGCTATTGGGATATTAAATAAAGATCATGTTCCATGAAGATATTTTGTAAATATCCTACTGTAAATATATCAAAACTTAATTTTTTAATAGTAATATGCATTACTAAAAACTTACTTTGGACACCCTTAAGGGCAATTTTCTTTTGCACCCTTAGAATCCTGATTTTTTTTTAAATAGTTGTATCTCGGCCAAATATTGCCCTATCATAACAAACCATACATCAATGGAAAGCTTATTTATTCATGTATCAATCTCAATATCAAAACACTGACCCTTATGACTGGTTTTTGTGGTCTGTTATATATATACATATATAACGGTTATGACATATAAGCACACATGCACAGACAAGGAGGTTCTGAGACCACATTGAAAATCAATTTGAACAATTTTACTTATTTATTTATAGATTATGACTAAATTAAATACACATATTGATGCTTTATTTGGTTTGTACGACATAAAAAAAAAAAAAAAAATCAAATGCAAGCAAAATTAGTACCATCATGTAATCTTCTTTGTACAAAAAGTCAGGTGTTTTCACTTCCATTAAAGCACAAGATGCTTTTTGGAACATTGGAGAACATGATCGCAGCTCGAGTCTATGCCAAAAAATACTCATATTCATGTTTAACTTAGAATTTTCAAATGCCAATGTTTTATGCAAATTGTTATGATGATAATATAATCTGCAACTAAACGGTTGGACAATGTAAAAAAAGAAGGATTTTCATTCATCGTCTCAGTTCTTTGGTCCCCACTGCCTATATGTGACCTTGGACCACAAAACCAGTCATAAGGGTCAATTTTGGAAATTGAGATCTATACATCATCTGAAAGCTGAATAAATAAGCCTTTGCATTGATGTATGGGTTGTTTGGATAAGACAATATTTGAAATCTGCAATCTGAGGGTGCAAAAAATCGAATGAAAAATTGATATATTTCTATTTCTTCATGGAACAAGATTTTTACTAAATATCCAAATGATAATCGATAATCGTGATCCATGCAATGTATTTTTGGCTATTGCTACAAATATACCCATGCAACTTTAGACTGGTTTTGTGGTTTAGGGAAACATATTATCCTTAATAAAACTAGCAACACAGCAGTATGTATAAGCATATGAACACATGGTACCTGGAGTCCAGGAAAATGAGTTTCATGTCCAGGCTGGCTCTGAACATGAACATATTGCTGTGGAGCTTGATCTCGGTTACTGCGCTGGGGGGGAGAGAGTGACCTACAGCCACCAGACCCACGTTCTGATAACAGCCGTCAAACGGAGACATGTCTAAGCTGTACTGACGGATCTTCAGATAGCCGCTGCAGTGAATTACCTGTCGGAGATCACGGTCACACACACATGCATCCGTATTATATCTCTAATTTTGCTAAAGTTTTAAATGGATACACGATCATTAAAAATAGCTACAGATTAAGATATATTAAAAACTCTATATAATCAATATATTTTTATGCACACAACACTTAAAAAAAGAATTCAGCTATAATGGCCTACCTTGTAACCGCCACACGTCAAGCCTGCGTTTCTTTTAGCAAGGACGCATTTCATTCTCAGGAAAAAAGATCTTTCCATTTCATATTCTAGAAAAAGAACAGGAAGCAGAAGACGGTGAAGGAGCGGTTTGAGGGAAGATGAATTGATTTGTGTGCGGAGGTGTGCAGTGGATGTCTCACCGTGGACAAAGTGTGAATGATACGGCTGGTGAGCCGTCAGGACTGCGGTCATTTCGTCGTGGTCTGCGGGGTGGATGTATTCATAAATGCTGTTCCCCGTCAGCTCTACCTGTTAAAATGGACTTTTGTCATTGCAGTCAAAGCTGCCAGAAACATTGTGACCTAGGCTGAATATAAATAGGTTATAAAAAAATGTAACAATAGTAAATAGGAAAATGTGCACTTTACCTGTGACAAGCCTAAATGCACTGATGCAGTTTCAGAAATGTACATGATTTTTCCATCAGGAGCTACCACAAAGATGAAGCCATCCAAAGTCTAAAACAAAATTTTCAAGGAAAATTAATTAATGTAATTAGTTCTTATTTTAGTAAAGCATCATTAGATTACATTCAAAGTAAGATGTAATGAGGTAGAGCTGAGGTAAAATTCAACATTTGAATCAGAAGATAAAATGAAGTGCTCTATTACCGCAGCAAAAAATATAAATAGAGGCAGGAAGTGCTTATAAAAAATGTATTCATTTAAGTAGATGATGAAAAATCATACAAAAAAAAAATCTTCGCAAGAAATACACAAATGACAAATATTTATATTTAGACGGCCTCATGCTTATCGTACAAATAGATCCACTCGCAAAGCAAAATGTAACTGTGAGACGAATTCTAACTAGAATTCTATAGGGTCGATAGAAAACAGTTTCAGAATTAAAACATAATTAATCGAATGTTTTAATTAATAGGCATACATATAGCTAATAATAATAACCCAGTCCAGAATTTTAAAGTGTGTACCTGAAGCAGATGCGATCCTAATTCTCGGCCCACATTGTCCAGAGAACTCGCTCGACTCACATGGCCCCAAGATTCCCCAAGACCTGCGGAACGTGTTCATAAAAACACCTCAGTTTATTAAAAAATAAAAACAGGAGTGAAAACTGATTTATTATGACGAGCCATGTATATTTGACAATCCAACAGGGTACTAAAAAGAGCTGAGCTAAAACCAGTCTTAGCGCATAAATAAAATCTCTCTAATTTGACATTCGTTTTGACGGAAAATGCACATACAAAACCTACAACAACAGCACACACAAAATAACCACAACAAAAATAATAATCTATGGTCATCTGACGATCAGTTAGTCAATATTTTAACACTGAATTGACTGTAAACACGCTGAATGTAAATGAGGAGTATTTATGATGGTCCAGTACAGGCGGTGAAACTCGATAAAGCAAACAGTCTGACACACACAATCCTTATTGAAATGCAAATCACACGAAAACAAACATCAGATGAAAGCAAAAGCTCGGATTCCACTTTAATACTAAACAAACATGGACTCCGCGTTTATCCAGCAGAAACAATCACATTACTGCTCAAACAGCTCGCTGAAAAATAACCACATTCTCAGAGCCAATAACCGCTTGGAAAAATCTGCTGTGGAAACATGCATTGCTGCTTTTTAAAATATAAACAAATTAAATATTTTAACATACAGTGAAAGCTATAATTCATTCGAACACCGAGACTGATATTTCTAATTAGACTGCAGCTTATGGTAACTTATTTAGGATTATTCAATAATAATAATAATAATAATATTAATAATAATAATAATAATAATAATGCTTTTAATTAGTATTATTATTATTATAAATGATCGAAACAGTAATAACTGCTCTCAGTAACAATAATAATTGTTATTAGGTGGAAAGCGCATTTGAGGATCCTAATGCACGTCTAAACCAGTGCAGATGAATCCGAAAGAGTTCTGATATTTCGATATTCTGATATTTCGGAATTTTTGGATATGATTGGATCTGAATATCCGCGAGCTCATAACATAATAAACTTTACATAAGCAATAAGAGCAAAGCACTTAACAGAAGAATGCCCCATTGCAAATCTCCAAAGGAAATGTTTCAATTGCTTGCAAGACAAGAAAACTCAACTAAAAGCTAAAAACTAAACTGAAGTCATTTTAAAACAATTCTTCTGTTTCTGTAAAAGAACCCGTTTCTTTAGGCGCTACTGAGAGCGCTTATTTTCACAGGCCCGAATTAAATTTATTCCAACACATGAACCCTAATGCGTTTTATTCATGTGTAATTACAAATATTCATATTTTATTCTCTATCGTAGATAATCGTTATAAATAAGCTTCAGCTATTTTTTAATTTTTTGCATAACAGTAAAACAGAGAGGAATCACTTTTAGGCTGAAAGAAAAATACTACAACCAAATCTGAGCGACAATACCTAAAAACCAATTTACTTAAAAAAAAAAAAAAAAAACCCGAAACGAATATAAACAAAAAACAAGCCTATGGTGTAAAGCTAAATGATTAAACTGTTGTAATATTAGACAATTATTTGACAGCAGTGTCCCTCAGAGTTATTCTCTTCACAGCCGAGCAATAAATAACCGCCATAAAAGCACCTTCACCTTCCTTCATTTTCTAATAAAACTTTACTGTCTCATTTCCTCTAGCACTACATGTGAGCTGTCTTTGCTGTGACCTCGCTGACCTTTTAACCCGAGCGAGCTGTTTCATTCACAACGAATGTTTAAAAACATTTATTTACAATCTAATGAGTAAAGCACATGCTGCAGTCCCGTGGATGGTAAAATGCTACACTTTAGTATCTATCCTGTGGCTAGATGGAGAGACAATGTTTTTTACCATATGCTTGTTTCTAAACTAACTGGCATATACACATTGCGAGCCGAATAATTACGCGTAATTAACACGGATATAAATATATCAGTATCAGGAAATATAGCTACTTTACTCATGTTTCACACTTTCTCTTGATCTGTTATCAAAAATGGAGCCCTTTGTTGAAAATTCGTTTTTAAGCATACAGCAGCTTTCAAACATGTTACAGTCATTAGAAATACAACATTTAGTAGCCTATATCTAGCCTATATAAAACAGTAAATAGGGCTATTTTTCAAATTTAAAGATGAAAACGTAAACTTATAGGAATAGCCTACACAAAATAGCCGAAATAATAATAATAATAAAAATCAAATAAATAAAAAGAGTCAAGCTTGCATTGATGAAAATGCAACAAAAAGGAGGACTGTTGAGCTGTTGATGTATATGTATTTACACTCTTTAAAATTGTCTTCTTTTTTTTTTTTTTTTGATATTAGGCTACTTGTCGCACACAAATGATCAGTTTAGCGTCCAGGAGCAGGTTACTGATGAAATGTCTGTGTTTTTATGTGTCACATATGTGTTTTAAACCCGTGCTAAGTGTTGGCATATCCAAAAACATCCGCTTTCAGCACTTTTTATTGTTTTGATGATAATAATAATAATAATAATAATAATAATAATAATATATTATTTGAATAATAATAGTTTCTTGTGCATTGATGTCTTGTATGACTTCGCGTCAGTCAAGTGTTGATGAGACGGTGATAATTGTCGCTATTATTCTTTAGTCACGCAGAACAGAAGGTGGAAAATAACGCTAATAATCAGAACCATCATGATGTCTGAGTCTCTGTCTCTGAGTCCTTGCTTTAATAAAATTCACGAAAGCATTTTGTATGGTTTTAATAAAATTCACGAAAAATATTAATTTGTTGCTTTAAAGAAAAATAGCTGCTGTTGTAAAGTGGAAGGCCGCAACGACCAAAAAATGTTTTCGCTTAGTGTTTGCATTTTTAAAAACATATAGGCCTTAATTACTTTTTTTAAATATTGCGTTTGATAATGATTTCGATCCTACATTTTCTGCAAATGATGTGCATGAAATATTATAGGCTCGAATAATTGTTCTTTAGGGCCTTTAAATGACATAAAGCTACATGTACATCTAACTAATATTAAAACAAATAACATATGGGTTATAATAATAGGCTATTCCTTATTAATATTTTAGTAACTACAGCACCAATATTAATAATTAACAATAACATACTATTTTAATATTTGACAAGAACACTAATACCGATGTTAGGCTTCCCAAAATGAACGAATTATTTACAGATACGGTGTATCTACGCGGTAGATGATGTCCAAAATATATCGCGTTTGTTATGCATAGGAATCGACTGACGTACCTTCTGGGAAGACTATCCTCATTTTCAGGTAGCTGGTGGTGAGTCTGATGATGGAGGCTTTGTCCAGCTGTGAGGTGATGGCTGAGGGCAGAGGCAGCAGTTTGGCCAGCTCGTAAAACTCGCTGTTCTCCTTCTCCCGACGCGTCCGCGCCGCGTTCTTCGACTTCTCCTTCATGCTCTCTGTCACTGACAGGTGTCTCAGACCCTTCTGCTGTTCACTTCAATCTCTCCACAACACAAACTCAACCGCATGCGTGAGACCTCGAGCAGTTTTACCACCATGGGAAGGTTTCAGAAACGTCCTGAAAGTGTTCCTGCCATGGCCAATTCCTAGGAATTTACGGATGTTCCTGAGATGCCTTACACGTAGATAGGAGACGAACAGACCTTCATGATTATAATGAGTTTGTTTCATCCGCAGGGAGTCTTATTTGACACACATCAAATCCACTCGGGCCCAGAATCTCTTCATAGAGGAAGTTCCTTTCATCCATCCATCAGACGCGCGTAATATTCCTGGAAAACAGCAGACCGCACGTTCACTTCTTTTCGGGTCTTTTAGAAAATCTCTAATTTATAAACCATATCAAAACCTTCATTTCCTAACATTAAATTGACGTTCATGTTCATATAAACTACACGCATTTTCTTTCTACAAATTTTCTAATTTTATAGTCTAAGCTACTTCATATTTACGCATTGTCTTGGAACGTACTGTATGTGAGTAGGCTAAATTGAATTTATTATATCATATTTTGCTTCAGTATCTAAAACGTTTACGTTTCAATAGGCTAAAACTTGCACGTCTTCTTACCTCATATCAGACCACTCTGCAAACTTGCATTGTCTTCATAAGTTCATAACTCCACAACGACAAATATCCAGACCTGCGTTCACGCGTTAATTCATGCCGAATTCCACAGCAAACACGGGAAACATGGCATCTTTGTATCCAGAAGGATCTTGTTTGGAGGAGTTTGTTGAAGTCTCTTTCTGTCTGAGCAGCTCACGGACCCTCCCCCTGATCACAGCTCATTGGACACCGAAGGACCAGACAGGATTTTCCCATTGGATCCCATTCACCAGCGGCCGATTTGTTAGAAATGCTGACCCCTGACCCGTAACGCACTATGAATAATATTTGCATTTAAAGTTCACTGACTCTATCTATCTATCTATCTATCTATCTATCTATCTATCTATCTATCTATCTATCTATCTATCTATCTATCTATCTATCTATCTATCTATCTATCTATCTATCTATCTATCTATCTATCTATCTATCTATCTATCTATCTATCGTATTTTTGAAGAGAAACACTTAAGTAAAAGCTAAATTGCTCCAATTAAAATAGCGGAATTGTAGCTAAATTATCCACCGTTAATATAAAAAAAAAAATCCAACATAACGTGAACACAACACATATTTAAATACGCAATTTTTTATATAAATTTGCTATACACAGGCCTACATATAAATACAATGTACGTTTTAAAGGCTGTTACATATTGCTTATTATGTTACTATGTTCCCATTTTCTTATGGTTTAACTAAAAGGATTCTGCAGCAATACAAATAGAGCAAAATCTAGCTGGCAGATTTGCTGCCCATGAAGGAAAACAACAGTATTGATTCAGAGGGAAACAAAAATAAGTGATTACAGGAGTAAATCCTAATCTATTTCCTATCAGTCTCTTGCTGAATAAAAAGCCAGCAATTTTGTCCACTGTGGCAGACTGTAGTTTTCTTAATATTTCTTCTATTATACAGATATAACCACTGTTTTAAGTCCAGGCCTTTTTTGTGATATCAATATTGTGTTACTATTCTAAAAAGTAGAATCATACCATTTTAAGTTTTTTTTAAATTATTATTTTAAATGTTGATGCAAAAAAAAAATCTGAATGCCAAAAGCTCTTTTTTGTGTGTGTGTGCATCTCAGGAGGGCAGCAGTCTGTGTCTGTAATAGGAAATCACCTGCAGCAAGAGAAAATCAGAGAGGATGCGCCCTGCACACGAAACGCTTGATGCTGCTTTAACCTTTTCCTAAAGCCTGAATTTGCTGCTGATTAAACGGCATCAGTGGAAAAGAGAACAATCGAAAATACTTTACAATATATGAAGTCCTCAGTAGGGACTCGAAATCGTTGCCATTAAAACCACTGGCAATAAATGAACGCTTTAAAACAATTAAACAATTAGGATTTTTAATTACAGTGTTAGAGACAGCAAAATAAAACAGCCTGCTTAAATGCTTTAAGCAAGCCTAAATCAGAAAAGTATTGTCTGGTCTTAAATCAACTCTATTTATAGAATATACAGTTGAAGTCAAACGTTTACATACACCTTGCAGAATGTTAATTATTTGACCAAAATAAGAAGGATCATATGAAGTCCTTCAGGTCCCACAGATTCTTTGGTTTTTCAGCATTTTTGGCCATTTAAACCCTTTCTAACAATGAACGTAAGATTTTGAGATTTATCTTTTCACACTGATGACAACTGAGGGACTCATATGCAACTATTGCATAAGGATCAAACACTCACTGATGCTCCAGAAGGAAACACAATGCATTAAGAGCTTGTTTATCACTAAACAAGAAAAAAACAGCAGTGGATTATTCAGGTAACAACACAGTATTAAGAATTAAGCGTATGTAAACTTTTGAACAGGGTAATTTTTATAAATTCAACTATAATTATTATCTCTTGTGGACTATATGTAAATGCCCTATGTGAAATATCTTATTCAGATCAGTACTAAATAAAAAATAACATGCATTTCGTATGATCTCTCCTATTATTTTGGTCAAATAATGACATTTTGCAGGTGTATGTAAACTTTTGACTTTAACTGTAACTGGTCATTTTGAAAATTATCATGATCAAGATTATGATAGGCTCAATCTCAATGTCTACTAACACTAACAAAATAATATGCTTAAATGTATTACTTCATCTAAACATTCAGAAACATCTTTACATTCACTGCAGAAATAATAAGCATACGAATAGTATCAGACAAAATTCGTTTGATCCCTAACAGTGGGGTAAATAATAACAAGCATGTGCCAACTATTTGACCCCTGTAACAAAAAACAAAACACATGTGGCCTGTGGATGACTGCTGAACACAGCAAATGCCTCTGCTATGTAAATGTGGACACTTAGGAAAGAATGGAAACAAATGTGCTGCATGTGTTTTTATTTTACATTTAACAAACTTGATTTTCATACGGAACATTTCCATAATTCACAAGCAAGAATGTGTATATTTTAATCAGGCAAATATAACACTTGCCCTTGAAGGTAATGCAGAGTGTTTCAGGTTAGCCAAAATAGCTCAAAATAAGAATAAAAAGAGTAATAAGGCAAGAAGAGCGGCCGTCTGAAAAACAGATGAGGCTGATCTAGAAGGTTCCTATTGAATCAATTACATCCATCTGATCTCTCATTTGAAAGTGTTAGATATGAAATCTGTGGGTAAAAGCCTGTTTGGTCCAGATGTTGTAATCATCTAAATGTTTAATTGAACTGAAAAATGAAAAGAAATTGGCACTCATTCAGTATATATTTTTTTAATTAATCTCAATCCAAAAGGGAAACTTTGGTTTAGTTTGAACTAAATGTGAGGTTACTTCAGAGCCATTTTACCTACACTATCTGATATCTCACTGTTGACTTGTGCAGCAATGCTGGCTGGGATGACGTTCAGGTGGATGTCGTACTGTTGATCCAGACCGAGGTAGCTGTCGCTCATCAGGTACAGCGTGTAGATACACCTAGAAAAAGATTCACCCATTAAGACTGTAGATACTACAACAACAACAACAAAACAGCATTAGAGTAGCATTGAATGGATCATACTTTCCCGTCTTCTCAGGTGTATAGAAGGCCACGGACACACTGCTGTGGTTACGTATGTATCCCACACGTTTGATAGCCAGCAGTTCTTTCTTCTCAACCTCCCCGAGAACAAGAAACCAGCCTTCGTCTTTGGGTTTGGGGAAGTGTGGCGCCTGTGCCTTGCTGTCCTGCTTCCTCTGTAAAGATTGGAATCAATAGTGATTAAATGGCTAGAAAAGAAAACAGTGAATAAAATGTCACTCTCCATATTTTGGTGGACTCACTCTTTGGTGGCCGGCGTTGAGGCGGCGCAGGGACACCTGTAGGACATACTCCTGGTCGGCGTGCAGCGGCAGCCAGCTGGACTCATCCCTGATGTTGGTGACGTTAGCAGGGATCACACGCTCAGTTTGCTCCTCACAACCGTCCCACCAGCCCTTAACACTCATCCTGACCTCCACCACAGGCAGGTGACTCAGAAAAGCCCACGCCTGCGAAAAGAACCAAATTAGCACAAAGAACAGGACTTACAAAGCAAAGCATGTTTGTCTCGAAGTTGATTGATATCAGATTTAACTGATTTACAACTTCAAGTCCTGTGAATCACACTTATGCACACTATATTTATTTGATCAAAAATACAGTAAAAAAAAAGAAATAGTGTAATATGATTACAAGTTAAAGAAGTTATCTCAAGAGAAATCATATTTCCACTGATCTTTTGACACAGAAGAGGTCTTTGTATGCTTTATACATCCTGCAAGTTTCATAACTTAAACCAGAGGTCTCAAACTCAATTCCTGGAGGGCCGCAGCTCTGCAGAGTTTAGCTCCAACTCACACCTGCTTGGAGTTTCTAGTAATCCTGAAGATCTTGATTAGCTGGATCAGGTGTGTTTGATTAGGGTTGGAGCAAAAATGTGCAGAGCTGTGGCCCTCCAGGAATTGAGTTTGAGACCAGTGACTTAAACTGTTCCCATCATCAATAAAAACGTATTTATCTAATAACCCTCAGAAAACTGCTTGTTTGGATCCGAGGGGCAAGGTGATGTCACTTAGGCGCAGTCATTTGCATAAACACTGCCTGCAGTGCAAGATGTCGACGAATAGTCATCTTCTTATTGTAAGCTCCACCTACTTGCGTTCAGTCGCCTAATGGCTGACACTTGAATATGTTGAATGCCAGTGTTGTGTCACGTTGTGTCAAAAGGAAAAATAAAAATGGATGCAAAAATAACAATGGATACAGTATACAGAGGCGCGTTTGCTTTCTGACACAGTCCACGTGCTTGAGTTTGTCGTCAATGGAATGAAAGAATGTTCGTTTTGACGCATTGGGTTTAAACAGCCTGTTCAAGTCTTTGTACAGATATCAGAAAGATCCCAGCGTAAGAAACAAGCAGATAGATTATTTTTAATGGCATCCCAGAGCATGTGAGAGGATTCTTCGAACTTTGGAGCATGTTGTTTTGTAAACGAGGCACTGTGTCATGGAGAGTTCACAAAGAAACATTTGTTAAAAGACCAAGCAGTACTAGATCTGACTGCAGCTGCATCACAAACTGTAAGTAAATGGTTTCATAATGCTTTGTCTGGAAATTACCGTTTTATTTTAATCATGTTGTCAAAACACTCACATGCAATAGTGAGTGGGCGGGGCATTGATACTGTTGATAACAGTGGCAGATTACTGAGAAACCTTAAAGGACCCACCCCTTAAAGACTTAGTTCACCCAAAAATGAAAATTAGCCCATTATTTAGTCATCCTCAAGGCATCCTAGGTTTATATGATTTCCTTCTTTCAGTCAAATGCAATCAGTGTTTGATCAGCATATTGATGCGTTTTTGTAAGAAAAATATCTATATTTAAAACGTAATAATCACTTTATTCTAGCTTGCGCTATCATTTGTACGTGGAAGGCGCTCCGGACAGATGGCATGCGCCTGTGAGTCTTGCAAAAATCAACGTTTGTTTAGAGGAGCAAAGGAAACAAAGTTTCCTTACTTTAGCAAAGGAAAACCAGTCTCCTTTTGGTTTATATCAAAATCCTCTGACATCGTTCTTTACAAATCCCTGTTTTGCACTTCTAATTCGTGACCATTGTTTTGTTTTGCTCTTCACTGTGCGTCCACGTTCGTCACTTATTAAAACTTACGTTTTAAATATGGATATTTTTTTTACAAAAACACATTTATTCACCCCCTGGGCCATGTGAAGCACTTTTTTTTTATTAATGATGGATGGACTTGTTTTGGACTGATGAAGAGAAATACCCGCCCATTGCCATTATAAAGCTTGGAGGAGCCAGAACAATTTTTAATATTACTCTGCATTTGTCTAAAAGAAGAAAGTCATATACACCTAGGATGCATTGAGGGTGAGCAAATAATGGAATAATTTTCATTTTTGGGTGAACTAACCATTTAAAAATAAAATAAAAATAAGAATTTTTTTCCATGTGTTTTTTTTAGGGATGCACCGTTGTTTACCGCAAATCAATGTTCATTATCAGTGTGAATGTGCGCAGCTCGTCAGTGAACAACGGCTGTGTGTAGTATATACGGCTCAACGTGAAATCACGCACCTGATGGCATTTACCGCTGATTACAGAACCGGCTTTACTGACAAAACGCGCAAGCAATCTCGGCCGATTCAGATCGGTGCATCCCTAGTTTTTTTTTTGTTCAAGAAACTAGTAAACTTCAAGGAACATATTAAAATAATAATACACAAATAAGTCTATGTTGTGTCCTTAACAACAACAATTAAAATAATTGTTTACTATTTGAATATATTTTTAAAAAATGTAATTTATTCCTGTGATGCAAAGCTAAATTATCAGCATTATTACTTCAGTTACTTTAGTATTCTTTAGTGTCACAAGATCCTTCAGAAATCCATATAATATGCTTAGAAATGCTGACAATGTTTTGCTGCTTAATATTTTTTGATACATTGCAAAACTTTGGGGCAAGTCATTAAAAAAAGAAAAAGAAAAAAGGAAATTAATACTTTAATTCTGCAAGGATGCAATAAATTTATCAAAAGTGACAGTAAAAACATTTAGAATGTTACAAAAGATTTCTACATTAAATAAATGCTATTCTTTTGCAATTTCTATTAAAAAAGTTTCCACAGAAATATTAGCAGCTAGACTGATAATAAGATTCATTATTAAGAATTGAGCATTAATAATAAGAGATGGCCAGAATGGCATATTAGAATGATTTCTGAAGGATCATGTAACATTGAAGACATGGCTGTAGTAAGGGAAATCAGCTTTGAAATCCCAGGAATAAATGTGACCCAGGACCACAAAACCAGTCATAAGGGTCATGTTTACCAAATTGAGGTTTATACATCATCTGAAAGTTGAATAAATAAGCTTTCCATTGATGTATGGTTTGGCCGATATACAACTATTCGAAAATAGGAATCTGAGGGTGCAAAAAAATCGAAATATTGAGAAAATGTTTAAAGTTGTTCAACTGAAACTCTTAGCAATGCATATTACTAATCAGAAATTAAGTTTTGATATATATATATATATATATGGAACATGATCTTTACTTAATATCCTAATGATTTTTGGCATAAAACAAAAATCAATAATTTTGACCCATACAATGTATTGTTGGCCATTGCTACAAATATACCCATGCTTCTTACGACTGGTTTTGTGGTCCATGGTCACAAATTACATTTCAAAACAGATATTTGCATTTTAACAATATTTCAGAGAATTATTATTTTTTAAATAATTACAAATCTTAATTATTCCTAACTTTTAGTTGATAGTGTATAAACAGACAAGCCATAAATGCTCTTCACCTCGTTGTGTACTAGAATAAAACATAAGGAATATGACAAAACATCAAGAACAAATAAAAGATGGTGTTTGCGTGGAGGGCGTTTGCTTGCCATGGTTCTGTTAGCATTAGAGACATGGGAGACAGAGGGAAAAAACGGTGTAGATCACCCTGCCACAGCTATTTATGCAAGGATTACGCTTCCTTAGTGAATGAGACGAGGACGCGGCGGCGCATGTGCTTATTTAATTAGCAGGGCCGAGAGGAAGGGGGGTTCGCCGGAATACTGATGGGGAACGGGCGCTGGGCTCATCGCTGGGATCGGACGCTCGCATTACCGCTGCAATTAGCACTTAGATTGGAGCTCTAAACCCTCTCATTTGGGAGGTAATTGGAGATCTCGCTGCTACCTGAGACCACCGTGACTGTCTGCCGCTTTCGGCAAATCACGCGCTCGCGGCCACTGCCTAATGCGTGTAGAATTGGAATTTATTTGAATGTTTATGTTGTTAAGAGGTGATTCATCCACATGACTGCAATCACCAAAAAAGCAGATTTTGTTCGACGGTGTCGAGAAATGCAGTAGGTGCCAATAAATGAGACGTCGTTGTAAAGCGAGTGCTGTTTACTTTGCATCTTATAAGACGCACCTGAGAGATCTGATTGGGCTGCAGCACCTCCTTCACCATCGACGTGAAGTTGTCCTCTTTCCCGTCGCAGGCGGCCATTAGCTCGGGAAGCCCCTCGATTGGGCCTCGATAGCCACCTCCGCCCCTCGCACCTTTGGCGCTCCACCTCCTGTCAAGGGAAAAAAGACGGTCACGTGACGGCGCCTTCAATCATGTAAGGGCTGGCTGAGCTCCGAGCCCGTTTCCTGCTGTCACAGCTTGATGGATCCTGCCTGGCCTGATCCCTCTCTTACCATTTTTATTGTGTTTCCACCAAATTACACTCGCCGCGGGACACGGGCGCGCTGAAATGTGTTATGGGCGAGAGAAAATCCAATGCCAATGATGTTAGTGTGTGCATGTGTGAGAAGCGGTTTGAGGGCTGAGTTTGGAGCGGGGTGGGGGAGGCGTCCCCGCTGATAAGTGATGCTGATGGTGTTTGCGGAGTTAGATAAGAGATGGTGACGGGATTAGCCGCTAAGCCATGTTACACTGTCATAATCAGCCAGCCACAGGTGAGAAGCTCTGCACCCCTTTAACACCGCCGACAGGAAGTGAACACTCGCCTCTCTCTGTGACAACGTGTTAGGAGACGCTCAGGCTCGGGCGAGCGGAAAACACATGGGTAGAGGAGAAGAGAAAGCAAAGAATGTTCTCAAACAGTCAATAAGGTGGCCTGTATGACATAAAATAGGGAAAAACATTGCCCACCACAACCTATGATATTACATATTGGATATATTTGTATGATCTTGGTCATACCATCAATTGTTCTAGAATTATTTAACAAATTCGGGGTAAGACTTAATTGTATTTATTTATTGCTTGTTTGTTGAATGAAATTGATACTTTTTACCAAGGATATGTTAAATTGATTAAAAGTGACAGTGAAGACATTTCAATTTTTCATCGAGAAATCCTAAAGAAAAGTAACATATTAGAATTATTTCTGAAAATTCAGCTTTGCCATGACTGGAATAAATTACACATTAAAATATATTTGTATAATATATATATATATATATATATATATATATATATTAGTGGTGGGCCGTTATCGGCGTTAACGTGCTGCGTTAACGTGAGACTCTTATCGGGCGATAAAAAAAATATCGCCGTTAATCTATTCTCAAAGTTGGGTTGGGAGCTGGGTCTATACTACGCAAGATATGATGACTTTCACCTTGATATTTGAGCACGGATGACGTATACCTAGTCGAATTGCACTGTAGGGGGCGAGAACGAGTCTTCAACTTCTGTGAAATTACCAGATCAAACGAGACGTGCTGACAATGATGCAGTTATGAAGCTGCTTCAGGGCAGGTGCGTTGCTAGACCCTTTTTACTGGGGCACGTGAGTTATAATTTACTTTGATAATCCCGAAATAAAGACATTAAACTATATGCAACAACTGAATTGACGCTTCTAAAAGCAACGCAGTTTAACCCAAGACTATGCACGCAGATATCCATGCCGGTGCGCGTCTGTGCAGCACGCGCACGTCGTGCAGCCTTTTGCGCAGAAGTACTTGGTTACACAAGTTTGTATAGGTAATTATGTTGTAAATGCAATTGTCAAGCAGTTTGTGATGCATTTTGGAAACAGGAGATAAGCGCCTGATCTAATGCGCCACCTGGCCCGTTCTCGAAGACTTACTTTTAGTCATTATTTGGGTAGCACACATATTCTGAATGCCTTCAGCAGAATTCAAATTAGCCATTTTAATCTAGATTAATCTAGATTAATTCCAAGATTTAATCTAGATTAATCTAGATTAAAAAAATTAATCTATGCCCACCCCTAATATATATATATATATATATATATATATATATATATATATATATATATATATATATATATATATATATATACATACATACCTCAAATATTTAAATGTAAATTTATATCACATTATATCAAAATTTAAGTTCAGAAAAATGCAGTTATTTCACATATATATCAAAATTCAGTTATTTTGGCTGTAAAATATTTTTTATAGTATAAAACCAATTCTTAATTCAAGAATTTAGTCAATTCAAATAATAAAAAAAAAAATGTAAAATTAAATCCTAAATATAATTTGTGACCCTGGACCACAAAACAAGCTTGGACCATAAATAAGCTTTCCATTGATGTATGGTTTGTTGTCCGAGATACAACTATTTGAAAATCTGGAATCTGAGGGTGCAAAAAAAAAAAAAAAAAAAAAAAAAAATCTAAATACTGATAAAACTGCATTTAAAGCTGTCCAAATGAAGTTCTTAGCAATGCATATTAGTGATGAAAATTAAATTTTATATATACATGGTAGTAAATTTACAAAATATATTGCTGGAATATGATCTTTACTTAATATCCTAAATAATGATTTTTGGCATTAAAGAAAAATCTATAATTTTGACACATACAAGGTATTTTTGACTATTGCTACAAATACACCTGGGCTACTTACTGTAAGACTGGTTTTGTGGTCCAGGGTCACTTTTGAGTGATTCTTTTTATATATATTTTTTTCATATCAGCTGTATAGCATGATGCATCGATAAAGTTTCACTTTAAAAGCATCAACGTAGTGCCATTCAACAGCAACATTTTGAACTGTAAGCTCCCAGTCATTCTACTGGCCCCAGTCAGGGTCTTCTGGTTAGACATACAGCAGGTATCTCCATTTGATTGATGTTGTAGGGATAAGATTGAGCAGCAAACATTAAATCTGTGAGGCAAAGCAACCAGATGCTAAGAGCAGAACAATGGAAGGCCACACAGATGCTGTGATCACAGCTGTGTTCAGGAGTGTATCAACATGACCTTGTGCCGGCACAGGCCAGGAACTCCATCAGGTTCTGCAGCAAGAACGGGTTAACATCCCAACACCGCTGCTTCACAAGATCTTTAGGTGCATCAGTGGAGTCAAACAGGGACGTTTACTATAGGCAGACAAACGAAACTCTAAAAATCCATTCATGTGGTTAAACTTGATAAAAAAAAAAAAAAAACTTGGATCCTTTGAGCAGCATAAGATAGGAATATTCTAAACATTCTTAATGCCTTCATGAGACTATATTCATAAATTGTAATAAAATAAAGTTGGAGTAGGTTTTTACAAGAAATTACTATTTTAGACTTTACTTCAGAATTCCACATTTAAAGGAGTAGTTCACTTCCAGAACAAAAATGTACAGATAATTTATTCACCCCCTTGTCATCCAAGATGTTCATGTCTTTCTTTCTTCAGTCGTAAATAAATTATGTTTTTTGAGGAATATAATGGATATGTATGGTGGCCCCAAGTTTGAACTTCCAAAATGCAGTTTAGATGCAGCTTTAAAGAGCTCTAAACGATCCCAGCCGAGGAAGAATGGTCTTATCTAGCGAAACGATCAGTTATTTTCAAAACAAATCGACTATTTATATACTTTTTAATCTCAAATGCTCATCTTGTCTTGTCTCTGCGATACGCATGCATAGTCTGTGTGATCTGGGTCAATACAGTTAGGGTATGTCGAAAACTTTAAAATCGCCGTTTTACCTTTTTTTTTTTTTTTGCAAAGTGAACATCTTTGCATGTTCACTTTGTAAACACTGGGTCAGGACTTCTGCAGCGATGTAGGATGATTTTGAAGTTGTGGAAAAAAAACATGATGAGAGTTTTTCAGCATACCCTAACTGTCTTGAACCGGGAAAAAAACGTTTATGCAGACATAGACAAGACAAGCATTTGATGTTAGAAAGTACATAAATAGCGAGTTTGTTTAAATAATGATTGATTGTTTCGCTAGATACGACCCTTCTTCCTTGGCTGGGTTCATTTAAAGCCCTTTGAAGGCACCACTGAAGTCCATTATATGGAGAGAAATCCTGAAATGTTTTCCTCAAGAAGAGAGAGGAAGAAAGAACGACATAAACATCTTGGATCACAAGGGGGTGAGCAAATTATCTGTAAATCTGAAAGTACTATTTTAGCCTTCTTACTTCAGAATTTCACATTTAATGTGTTACTTAAAATTATTATTAGTTTTTTTTTTTGTTAAATTTCTTAGTGGAAACAGTTTAAAAGTAAATCTTACATCAACTGTTTTTAATGTACCTCATTTTAATTTTTGAAAAGCAAGACAAAACTGTAAAAAGGCTATTTAATTTATGCAATGGTGAAAAAAACGGGCAAAATACATGGGAGAAAAAGAAGAAAAAATGTGGCCCAGTGTTTAATTTTGTTCGGCTTCGGCCAAGAGTTTTCATTCCGGTGCATCCCTAGTTAAAAGCAGTTAAAATGACATCTAATACTACCCAAATATATTGTTTTTTGAAACTGATGTTGGTTCAGCATAACCTCAAATCTATAATAGGACTAAAACATGCAGGTTATCATGTATGGCAAAATGAATGATGAGTGCAAATGAAGTTATGGAGCTGATACAAGACTTGTTACAAGATTTTGTACCTGAAGACATAGAGATCCTGCTTTTCAATGTGAGGAAGTGCGAGCAGGGAGGAATCGTGAAGCCACCTGGCCTGAATGATCATCTGTACAAGGTTGCAAATGCTCAGTGTAGACACTAGCCATCCTTCATTCGCCACCACATCCAGCATAGCCTGCAGAGAGAACAACATCAACATTCACTTCAACAGAATGCATACACTACTGTCTAAACGTCTGGGATCAGTAGATTATTTATTTAAAGAAATCACTCCATTTATTCAGCAAGAACACACTCATTTGATCAAAAGTGACACTTATAATGTTACAAAATATTCACATTTCAAACAAACACTGTTCTTTGGACTTTTTACTGTTTTTATTAAAAGAATCCTGAAAAAAATGTATTGTGTTTTTTTTTACAAATAAAAAAGAAAAAAAGCAGCACAACTGTTTTCAACATTGATAACTGACTAATTAAGATATATTTTTAGCACGAGTTAATCCAAACAAAAAGAAGGTTTCTCAGGTTTATAATATACCTATTTTCCGATTTATTTCTGTTTTGCAATAATTTAAGCTAGTTTAGAACTATTTGCTCATTTCTCATTAGTAGAACGCTCTGTGGCTCTAACAAAAATGTAATCTACATTATCTTAATGTAAATATATTCACACTTTTAGATAAACTGTATGATGCTGATATTAAACGCTCACTTAGACCATTAGGAATATCAATGAGTACTATTGGTATATCTTTATTTATATGTCAACCCGTCTTCTATATTTCCGCACCCTCTCTGTGGTTCTGTCATTCTCTCCTCCTCTATCTAAGGTTAAAGTTTGCTGAGCTCAGCTGCGCTAACAAACTTAATTAATCAAAAAGTCATTTCCTCTGTAACTATGAGTAAAAAGCACCTGAAGAGCACCGGAAAGCCCTGCAAGTTAATCAAAATGCTAATGCAGTACAAATTAAAGTTGTGATTAACATTTCACAGTAGCTGCTTGAGTAAATTGAGCACAGCAACAGGATGATAAGACAAACCTTTCCGGAAGGAAAGAGAGAGAGACAGATAGACACAAAATTTGTTTTTCTTTCTTTCTTTTTTTTTTTTTTTAAAGAATAAATAAATGAATAAAATACAGCTTAATCAATAAAAAAAAAAAAAAAAATCATCCAATGACCAATTAGCTGGTAACTACATTACAGTATTTATGTAGATGTATGTATTTTATTTTAATTACTGATATTAATAATTAATGTTACAATTATAATTTAACAAAATGACTATAAGGCAAACAAAAACAACAACCATAATGACTGTAAAGCAGCCTACAGGGCTTCCGCAAGAAACTAATTGTTGTGAGTACTTTCTTTAAAAATCTGAAGTGAAGTTTACACAATTACTACTCCTTCAACATTTATGTTTCCATCCAAAAATGCTAATTAAACCTATGCAGAAAACCAGAATATCACATAAACTTCCCATGCGTTCAACCAGCCAAGACTGTCAAAAATTGTCACTTCCTGGGTAACTGGTAAAAAGCATCCGCAATGAAAATGAAAGTTGATTGAAGTGGGGAAGCCTGTGTTTTTTTTTCTACATAATAAATGACAGATGAAATGCATTAACACTGTCATGTCTTCTTGCATTCAGATGTTGATGTTTGGGAATGCAATTGTGTAAGACAGTTCTGGAAGGTTACTGTAACAAATCATTTTGATGACGGACTTTGGCGTTTCAGAATTATTAAAACAACATTTAAGATGGATCTGTTGATGCAATATCATTTTTTTCTGGTTGCACATCTAGGAATAAATGCAATAAATGTGTTTCAATCGTAGTTTACGCACATGCTTTCTTTTCAAAAAGTAATAATTATTCACCTCAAATGACCATTTGTGTGCATAAATGTGCATTTTATAATTTTACACACATCTTGGCATTTCCATCAAATATTTTAATGCAAATTTAAATTATTTTTTTTTAAAAGATAAATTAATACTTGTATTTAGCAAAGATGCATTAAAATGATTAGAAGTGACAGTAAAGACATTTACAATGTCACTAAAGAATTTTGGGTAAAGGTCTTTGCGAAATTCTCGGCTGAAATTTTTGCACGTAAAAAAATAAATCAATCTCACATTGTGTCAATCATGTTTAGACACTGCAAAACTTTCGCAAGTCATAAAAAATCGTATCAGTTTTAATTTTCTGTCTTTTCACATCTGTAGCAAGCATCTTGATAGGATGACGAATAGGAAAAACAATGAAAAAACGCATGAAAATTTCTGACTGTGTGCAATGACCTTAACACTTTACAATAAGGTCTTATTTGTTAACATATATGCAAAAACTAACAAACTTACAATGAACAATATATTTTTTTACAGCTTTTAACTATTTTTTTGTAATGTTAGTTACTTAAAATATTCATGCTTATGTTAATTCACAGTACATTAACTAACAGATACAACTTTAATTTTTTGATAATGTATTAAAGATGTAGAGAAGATTTAAGGCGAGACACTGCAGGTAAATAGGGTAAAAAAAATAATTAATACACTGTAATAAGTTTTCACCAGATTCAACTTAAAAACCTAAGTTCAGCAGCTGCCTTACGTTTTTAAGTTAAATCAGCTTAAAACTACAAGTTGTTTTAACCTAATACAATAAAAACGAGTTGACATAACTTGTGAGTTTAAATAAAGTTGATTGAACTTAAAATCTTAAGGCAGCTGCTAAACTTAAGTTTTTAAGTTGAAATTGGTGAAAACTTTTTACAGTGTAGTTATCAACTTACTTAGCCAGTTACCTGATTACATTGATAATTGCCAATTTATTTTTGTATTACAAGTTTTCAAAAATGTTAATTTTAATATGCAAATGAGCCATTATTTAATGAAACATGCACTAATTTGCATACATTTCTAGTACAAAAATCTAAAGTCAGTTTCAAAATTCTTGTTTAATTTTTTTTGACATATTAGAGTCTAAAGTTTTTACAGAGGGCATTTTGGGTATCTCATTTAGTCACACCATAATTCAGAAAAAAAAAGTTTTATGTTGTGTAAAATCAAGCAAATTATACATGAACCAATCCCTCTGTAAAAACCTTCAGAATATAGACAGGAATAAAAATGTAAAGTTTGGTGTGTGTAAGTGTTACTGAAGTGAAGATTTATGGCTTCGTGTAGGAGAAACAACTCATTTTGATAAAATGGCCTTTAAAAATATGGATTGTAATTGAAATCTATTGACACAAATAGATAAAGTGCTATAAAAGAAACACTTAACAGTGTCTTTTGGGTGTTTTCTTTCCACTAGTCTGAAAAAAAAAAAAAAAAAAAAAAAAAACACTTTATAAACCACCAAAAAGCCCAAAATCTCAAACTTGACAGGTGCATGAAAAAACAGTGTTTTTGCCTGCAGTGTCTTCCCTTAAACTTAATATTAACTATTAAGATTAATAAATGCTATATAATTAACATTCATGTTAACCAATATGTAACCTTGGATCACAAAACCAGTCACAGGGGTCAATTTTTTGAAATGGGACAATATTTGGCTGAGATACAGCTATTTGAAAATCTGGAATCTGAGGGTGCAAACAAATCAAAATATTGAAAAAATTGCCTTTAAAGTTGGACAGATTAAGTTCTTAGCAATGCATATTTCGAATCAAAAATAAGATTTTGATATATTTAAAGTAGGAAATTTACAAAATATCTTCATGGAACATGATCTTTACTTAATATCCTAATGATTTTTGGCATAAAAGAAAAATTCATGTAATAAATCAAACTGTGATAGCCTATATTGCATGGCAAGTGCAGAGAGAGCAAATAAACATTCAAATGTAATCGGACCGGCTGGGCATCATGGGAAGGGTTAATTCTCTGACATCACTGCAGGAAGAGCTCAGCTGTGTGAGAGACTGACTGCTATGAATGCATGGGGCTGCCAGCAA
This sequence comes from Garra rufa, assembly GCF_049309525.1. Classification (NCBI taxonomy): domain Eukaryota; kingdom Metazoa; phylum Chordata; class Actinopteri; order Cypriniformes; family Cyprinidae; genus Garra; species Garra rufa. Next base: position 46,977,596 of record NC_133369.1, read on the forward strand.
CACTGCCACAGCGGGAACCCAGAAAAGTAACCACATCATGTAGAAGCATAGCCAATCACTCCCACACACACACACACACACACACACACACACACACACACACACACACACACACACACACACACACACACACACGGAGAGGGCGTAGAGAATCACCGGCACTCGCTCTGCTCAGCACAACGGCTTACAGATCTGCACACATGAGCCATTGGCAGAGCCGGACCGCCAGCGTGGACAATCTGTCCAGTCCCTGGCCGAAGAAAATCAAGAGTACGGTCTCAGGCATAGCCAATTGCAAACAGATTCGAAGGTGTGCCATCAGGCATGAACAATCAACATCAGGTTGCTTGGCTAGCTCAGGCAGAGCAGGCTTTTTTTATGGCTGCCCTTGAGGCGAGTGTTTTATGACGTTCCAAACGACCTGACAGCAGAATATCCATAAATCATTTCCACACTTCAGCCACTCTGTCCTCTATGAGTTGCACTGTGAGTCTGTTTACACACGTCAGAATAACACAGGATGGCAGAGCACCATTATTTATCCTTTTTTTTTTTTTTTTTAAAAAGTCTCTTCTGTGCACCAAGGATTTATTTGATCAAAAATAAAAAAACAGTAATATTGTAAAATATTTTATTTTTCTAATTGAATATATAGTTTTATTTATTCATTATTTATTTATTGTTTGCCTACAAAACCACCACTGGCTCTGCACTCCTTTACCTAAATTCATTACTTCAGACTTATGTTCCCTCTAGAAGCTTGTTCTGCAAGTGAACGGTGCATTATTGTGGCATCCCAAAGAGGCACAAAATCCCTTTCACGGACTTTCACATTAAATGTACCCTCCTGGTGGAATGACCTGCCCAACTCAATCCGAACAGCTGAGTCCTCGGCCATCTTCAAGAATCAGCTAAAAACACATCCCTTCCATCTTTATTTGAGCCTCTAACTCTAGCACCCTCTATTCTAATTCCATTCTATAAAAAAACATGCTCTTTTCGACTTATTCTCTATTCATTTACTTACTGCTTGTTTTCTTAAAAAAAAAAAAAAAAAACTAACACTAGCTTCTCTGTTCTTGCTGTATTCTATCTATCTATTTTTAGGCCTCTAACACTAGCTTGCTTTTTCTTTTTTATTCTATCTATTTTCTTTTTATTTATTATATAATTAAAAACAAAAAAACTTGATACATGTACTGCATTAGGCTAAATGAGACTTGTCATAGCACTTGCATGTTATTGCTCTTTTGTTGCTTTTGATTGCTTCCATTGTCCTCTTATGTAAGTCGCTTTGGATAAAAGCGTCTGCTAAATGTCTAAATGTAAATGTAAATTTATTCCTGTGATGCAAAGCTGAATTTTCAGACTTAGACTCCAGTCTTCAGTGCAACATGATCCTTCAGAATCTGCTCTTCACGAAACATGTCTTAATCAGTTTGGCTGAAAAATTGGTCTATTGTTAATCAACATTAAAAGGGATAGTTCACCCAAAAATGAAAATGTGATGTTTATCTGCTTACCCCGAGGGCATCCAAGATGTAGGTGACTTTGTTTCTTCAGTAGAACACTAACAAAGATTTTTACTCAAACCGGTGCAGTCTGTCAGTCATATAATGGCAGTCAATGGGATCCACAGCTTTCAGATTAAAAAAACATACGCAGACAAAACCTAATTAAACCCTGCGGCTCGTGACGATACATTGAGGTCTTAACAAACAAAATAATTGGTCTGTGCAAGAAACTGAACAGTATTTATATCATTTGAATTGTTACTTCTAATCCACCACAATGTCCAAATGTCAACGTGACGCGTCAACATGCTCTGGCATAGTGATCTGTCACGCGTATACATCACTCATTATTTACACAGAGAGATTGTGGGTATGACAGCTACTCAAAATGGTAATTACTTGTGCTTATCCTGATTGTTGCAACCGATTAAAAACAAAAAGATTACGTTTATTTGCGCAAACTCATATGGGAGTCTTGACTTTTCACCAACTCCCAACTTTTGAGCCTGATCGACTGAAGTTATGTTTGCTTGCTCTTCGTCACGTGACTGCCATTATATGACTGACAGACTGCAACAGTTTGAGTTAAAAATCTTTGTTTGTGTTCTACTGAAGAAACAAAGTCACCTACATCTTAGATGTCCTGGGGGTAAGCAGATAAACATCCCTTTAAGTTCAGACTTTTTTAACCATTCTGGAAGTGCTTTTTTTCTTTTCTTTTTCTGCCCAGATTTTTTAGAAAAATGAAGAATTCTGAAAGACTCATTCACACCAAGTGGAATAGCTATAACTATAAAGCTTTAAAAATAACTGTAACTTTAACACCATGCCCTAAACAGACACAAACATGCAACACACAATAAAATGTCTTTTTTTGTGATGAACATCATGGAAATCTAATTAATAATCATTTTCTGAGATGTCATGGTTGGGTACGAGAACATTACCGATGCGTCCAATAACAATGATAATCTCAGGTACTGATTATGTGCTTTCTTTAATATAATGGATAAAAGATTTGAATTTACTTTGAAATTCATTGTGCATGACTATAACAGCCATAATGAAAGTGACAATTGATAATTTACTTCATGAAAACAAATAGTGTTGGAAACACTTTCAGAACGATTAGTAGGTTAATGAATGATCAAACAGTGACAACCAGACAATCAAAATTCATTTGACTTTAAATTGAGTTAAGACTAAACAGAACATTATGGTCTATTTGTGTGGAAACAAATATAGTTAATATTAAAGTTTTCGCTTTTGGCCTGATTGGGCTTTAAGCCTTGAACCAAACCAAACAGCTCTTTTAACAATGACAAAATATACAAGTATTATTCAAATAAAAAAAAAAGTTTCTGAAAAATGGAAACAAATAAAAGGTGCAACAGCCAACAAATAAGCAGACACAAATTTTTGTGTCTAATTCGAAAACTGAAAAATGCACATTATGCACAAAAATGTAACAGTTGTCTTAATTTTTGGTTGATTGTGATCCATTACCTTTCTATTAAAGTTATCTGACATTTTCAAGATGAGTTTAACTCTTAGTTCCTGTCCTATTTTATGACAATTTTCTAAACTATAGTGAATAAACTTTGATAACGTGAAAAATGTTGAAGGTGTCTGAATAAATTTTGATTTGACTGTATAGCGAGTTCACATACAGTATATTGTGTTCATTCACCTTTTTTGGACCAACAAAGACTTTTCATGCCAGATTTATCATAGGATGTACTGCTATTTTAAGAACCAAACTAAAACGGTAATAAACTTATTAAACATAGTGAGTGAGAGTGAAATATCTGTCTCTGAGCTGCTGCAAATGTCCTTTGTATTTAAAGCTATCTGGACAGAAGCAAACAATCCTGTGATGCAATAAGCCATGATACCAGCAAAATAAATGTAGGAAATTAAAGCATATCAACAAGAAGCAGCCATCATGTCTCACTTCATTTAATACAGCTAAGAATACATTTCAGCATTTAACCAGTTTCCGAGTCAACACAAGTTTGTAGATTGGAAAGAAACACACACACACACACACACACACACACACACACACACACACACACACACACACACACACACACACACACACACACACACACACACACACACACACACACACACACACACACACACACACTCACCTGGCAGATGCGGATGGCGTTGTCCAGCACAGTTTTGGTGTCGGTTCCGTAGTCGCTGCAGGGCAGCTGTGCCCGGCTGAAGTGGGCCTGCATGAGCAGGTGTGTTTTGGTGTGTGCGCTGTCATACGAGTGAGGGTTGACCTGCAGGGGGAGCCGCTGGGCCAGCTCGCTGTTCAGTTGGTCCTCGTTGTGGCGTACGGGGAGCTCGGCGTACTCCTCTGCTTCCTGTAAACACACACAAAGCATCCGCTTGACAACAGTCACTTGCTTTTATGTCAAAGACACCTGCCAATCCACATCCAGCATATTCCATTAAAAATTGATAAATACTATAGTCAGATTTAACTTATTACGGTATTTGTGACCCTGGACCACAAAACAAAGTAGTAGCCCGGGTATATTTGTAGCAGTAGCCAAAAATACATTGTATGGGTCAAAATGATAGATTTTTATTTTATGCCAAAAATCATAAGAATATTAAGTAAAGATCATGTTCCATCAATATATTCTGTAAATTAAATTTTTGATTAGTAATATGCATTGCTAAGAACTTCATTTGGACAACTTTAAAGGTGATATAGTTGTATCTCGGCCAAATATTGCCCTATCCTAACAAACCATATATCAATCGAAAGCTTATTTATTCGGCTTTCAAAGTTTTGAAAATTCGAAGAGACAGAAGCCAAAGTAGAATTAGAAGAAAAATTGAAGAGGCAGAAACCATAGAAGAAGTCAAAGAAAAATCGAAGAAAAAATCGAAAAAGTGGACGTTGAAGAAAAACCTAGTCAGAAACCATAGAAGAAAAACCTAGAGTCGAAGAGGCAGAAGCCAAAGAAGAAGACGAAAAAAGTCGAAGAGGCAAAAGCCATAGAAAAAGTCGAAGAAGTAGAAGTTGAAAAAGAAGTCAAAGAAAAAGTCAAAGAAGTCGAAGAAGTAGAAGTCAAAGAAAAATTCGAAGAAGCAGAAGTAGAAGTCAAAGAAAAAGTCAAAAGAGGTAGAAGCCATGGAAGAAGTCGAAGAAAAAGTCAAAGAAGTAGAAGTTGAAGAAAAACCTAGTCAGAAACCATATAAGAAAAACCTAGGCAGAAACCATAGAAGAAGTCAAAAGAAGTAGAAATCGAACAGGCAGAAGCCATAGAAAAAAGTCGAAGAGGTAGAAGCCATGAAAGAAGTCAAAGAAAAAGTCGAAGAAGTAGAAGTTGAAGAAAAACCTAGTCAGAAACCATATAAGAAAAACCTAGGCAGAAACCATAGAAGTCAAAAGAAGTAGAAATCGAACAGGCAGAAGCCATAGAAAAACTCGAAGTAGAAGAAGTCGAAAAAGAAGTCAAAGAAAAAGTCGAAGAAGTAGAAGTTGAAGAAAAACCCAGGCAGAAACCAAAGAAGAAGTCAAAGAAGTAGAAATCGAACAGGTAGATGTCATGGAAGAAGTCGAAGTACAACAATTAGTAGAAAAAGTCGAAGAAAAAGTCAAAGAGGCAGAAGCCAAAGAAGAATTCGAAAAAAAAAGTTGAAAAAAAAAGTCGAAGAGGCAGAAGCCATAGAAAAAGTCGAAGAAAAAGTCAAAGAAGTAGAAGTTGAAGAAAAACCTAGTCAGAAACCATATAAGAAAAACCTAGGCAGAAACCATAGAAGAAGTCAAAAGAAGTAGAAATCGAACAGGCAGAAGCCATAGAAAAAAGTCGAAGAGGTAGAAGCCATGAAAGAAGTCAAAGAAAAAGTCGAAGAAGTAGAAGTTGAAGAAAAACCTAGTCAGAAACCATATAAGAAAAACCTAGGCAGAAACCATAGAAGTCAAAAGAAGTAGAAATCGAACAGGCAGAAGCCATAGAAAAACTCGAAGTAGAAGAAGTCGAAAAAGAAGTCAAAGAAAAAGTCGAAGAAGTAGAAGTTGAAGAAAAACCCAGGCAGAAACCAAAGAAGAAGTCAAAGAAGTAGAAATCGAACAGGTAGATGTCATGGAAGAAGTCGAAGTACAACAATTAGTAGAAAAAGTCGAAGAAAAAGTCAAAGAGGCAGAAGCCAAAGAAGAATTCGAAAAAAAAAGTTGAAAAAAAAGTCGAAGAGGCAGAAGCCATAGAAAAAGTCGAAGAAGCAGAAGTAAAAAAAAGTCAAAGTCAAAGAAGTAGAAGTCGAAGAAAAAAATGGAAGAAGTAGAAGTCGAAGAAGTAGAAGCCATGGAAGAAGTCGAAGAAAAAGTTGAAGAAGTGTAGAAGTTGAAGAAAAACCTAGTCAGAAACCATATAAGAAAAACCTAGGCAGAAACCATAGAAATCGTCAAAGAAGTAGAAATCGAAAAGGCAGAAGCCATGAAAAAAGTCAAAGAAGTAGAATTCGAAGAAAGAGTAGAAGAAAAAGTAGAAGAAAAAGTCAAAGAGGCAGAAGCCAAAGAAGAATTTAAAGAAAAAGTTGAAAAAAAGTCAGAGGCAGAAGCCAAAGAAGAATTCCAAGAAAAAAATGAAAAAAAGTTGAAGAGGCAGAAGCCAAAGAAGAATTCCAAGAAAAAAAAAAAAAAAAAAAAAAAAGTCGAAGAGGCAGAAGCCATAGAAGAAGCCAAGGAAGTTGAAGTCCTTAAAAAAGACCCTTATGACTGGTTTTGTGGTCCAGGGTCACATTTAGAATATTGACTTCCTGTTGTAAAGATAATGTCACAATAACTAAACTAACAACCACAATAAAGCCTGTCATATTGTTCACACTCCAACGCTGCATGTTATTCAAAAAAATTGTTTTTCCTGTCATCAAAAAGTAATAAGTCTCTTCAATGACTTTGAATTTAGGATGATTCCACATGTCATCTATTTCAACCTCTTTCTCCAGCCATCTGTCAAACAGCGACCACTTTTCATTATCCAATCAACTGCCAGCGGACTGAAGTCCCACCCAATCATTTTTCCCCTCAGTGAATATACTCTTTTACACAGAATTGCATTATTGCATTAAGGACCATACCCAAATTTCCAAATGGAGAGGGTATTTCAATGAGAATCTTCTACCCTTGAACATTACTATTAAACATGTTTAAACCTGAGCTTAGATTTATCTGCATTGGACAGAATATAAAGTGAGGAAAGTGCTAAATGTAATTGAAGGCCAAATTGTTCAGTTCAGTTTGAGACTTTATCTCTGGGTGACATTTACAGAGAAAGAAACATTACAGTCCTTTGAGCTAAGAAGCCTGTTTGCACTTCCTGTGACTTTCCAGGATGCCCTACAAAACTTGGCTTAAAGAAAAAAAAAAAAAAAATCAATAAAAAGAGGGACTAACCGTAGAGAGAAAAAAACTAGGTATTATATTAATTGTTTCATTGTAGTTATTTTTCCTTCTGAAATATGTCTTATGTCACAAGATTAGCACATTAAAGTACATTAATACAACAACAAAATAAAAACAAGAATGACAACATTCAATTTCACACAGTACAACTTTAAACTGTAAAATACTTTAAAACTAGTTTAACCCTTTAACTGTCACCGTCCACTCTGTGGGACGTCTAAGTTTACTTCACTACATTACAAATAAATCCTCATCTAATCATGACAAACTATATATTGTTGGAAAGGTCTAAGACTCCCTAATAGATATTTTAACATTTTTGTGTTACAAATTATGTAGGAAAAGTAATAGATCAATTTATGGCAAGAGTGCAACTCAAAAATCGACTTTATAACAGGAGTTCTGACTTTTGTCAAAAACAGATGTTATATATCAGTTGAAAACTTAAAATCTTAAAATGTATCCTTTGAAAAACAAAATCAGACTTTGCATTAGCATTGAAAATGTACATCAAAATCATATTACAAGATGTTTTCGGCCATGAATTATAAAAATTTAAGTCTGAGTACTGCATTTATACGTCTATGTTCAAAAATGGGAGTGACAGTAAAAGCTTTTTTAAATAGTAATTTATAATAATATTTTTTATTTTCTATTTGAAAAAAAAAAAAAGAAACCTGAAAATTCACTTATGGGTCAAAGATGTTAAGATGTCCACATCAAAAGAAATTTCCAAACGTAATTTTATGTCCATAGAAAGCATATTAAATGCAGGTAAAGTGTCTACTTTTAAGGTTTCAAAAGTTTTTGGAGAATAAAACATCAAAATTTGGTTGAAATATTGTTACATTGTCATTCAGTGCAACACAATATTTACGTAACAAATTCAAACAGCATGCTTATTCTGACTTGTACATATTAAAATATATAAAAGAATAAGGGAGCATATTAAATTTGATTGTGTTTTAAATATGTAAAATAATTTTTACTGAAAAATGTAAGGATTTCCCAAATTTTTAAATTTGTCTTTTAATATGTCATAAATCGATTTTTTTTGTTAATATGCCTGACAATATTGCTACACTGAATGACATTTTAGTGGATGTCTTCTGTAAATTAGGGAAAAATATGTGATATTTATTCTGATAACTCAGAAAAGCAAAAACAAATATGCAATAAAATTAAACAGAAAACTTTTTCATATTTTTTTTGGAAAAAACAACAATTTAAAGCAGTATTACACTTATTGTCTTTGACCCTTATCTTTTCATACATTGCAAAACAAAATAAAATAAATACAATTAAAATTCAAAAATAAAATTCACATTTGTGACCCTGGAGCACAAAACCAGTCTTTGTAGCAATAGCCAAAAATACATTGTATGGGTCAAAATTATGGACTTTTCCATGAAGATATTTAGTAAATTTAATTTTTGATTAGTAATATGCATTGCTAAGAACTTCATTTGTAAACTTTAAAGGTGATTTTATCAGTATTTTGATTTTTTTAACACCCTCAGATTCAATGGTGTTCAAATAGTTGTATCTCAGCCAAATATTCTGTTTTAACAAACCAAACAAAAGCTTATTTATTCAGCTTTCATATTATGTAGAAATCTTAATTTTAAAAATTTTACCCTTATGGTTTTGTGGTCCAGGGTTACATTTATTACGCTTTTTCACAAAACATCAAAAAATATTGTTTCAAAGCAGATATACAAAAAAAAAAAAAAAAAGAATGTTTCTACATTCCAATTAAGAGTAATTTCATGGAACATTCTAAGTTTTGTAAAAGGGGGAAATTGTGCAGGATATTATTTATGCATTTTATATAAAAAGTGTGTTAATAGCACTATAGACACAGAGAGCTAACTGACACAGACAAATTACATTTACCCCCCCCCCCCCCCCCAAAAAAAAAGTACTACTACGAAGTGAATATCAATTTAACAGCTTATAGCTTTGTTGTATGATTTTAATTGCTAAATACAACTGCGAAGGTCAAGACCATTGTGTTGGGATGGGGTGCGCTCTTGTAGCCGTGAGGGGCGGCCTTGACTTGGTGTCTCATTATGAACCCTTCCACGGTAATTAGAGGACAATAAGGGTGAATGAGGGGCTGATGGGGGAGGCGTCATGCAGTGGGGGCATTTGTTGCTATTGAATGACTAGTTAGAGTGAAAATGGGGGTCCTGCCCACCTCATGTCATGCTTTTGTTAAGCAACCAGTGTGAGCGTTAGACGGCGAGATGTAATGACCGAGTGGTAAGTGGATAATCAAGCGGGAAACATATAACTGTGAGGATCAGTGATTTATCCCTGCTGCCTCAGGCATCATTACCACATTAACATGTGCTCTTTTCCTATTACGGACACACAAACACGCCGGCATTAAAATTCACAGGCATGACTCAAACCTTCTCTCATCTCTCAAACCTTCTATATTTTGACCAGTTCTGTCTTTAACATCAGGAAATCGGAGCTGGCCTCTAGAAGTTTGTTTGCCCAGGTCATACAGCGGTCGCGGTCTCTGATGTTGTCTTTTCTTTTTCATTCTTATGGATAAATCTCAGGAATTATTGTCTGTAAAAATGCTTTATTGCTGCCTGTACAATTATAAACAAAAGAGCACTAATCTTTAATAGGACTGTTTTTACCTGGAGTATTTACAAGATGATATCTTCAAGAAATAATACATGAAAACACACATTAAAAACCAATGGCATTATCCACAGTGCACATTACGTTATGAAAAGAACAAATTGGAAGCCACAATTAACAAAAATGTGATATTAAAGTCTCCAATGTTTTTTTTTTTGTTATTCTTAATGCGAACAACTTCATATTTAGCACCCATTAATTTCACCTCAGGAACATTATCTATTATCCACAGCCTTGTAGTTACCAAAAAAATATACTCTAGAACAAAGCAAAATACATTTTAAATAGCATATTTTATACAAATATATATATAAGTTGCAACTGACTAATGAAAAAACATTACATTAAGCAAAACAAAAAAACTTGAATTTTGTGTTTAGAAATTTTAACTTTCAAATGATGGTCATTTTATTAGTATTTTTTTCTAATGCCCTTTTTCTAATATACTGATTGATCTATTATTCAAATTCTTGTATAAAAAAAAAAAAAAAAAAAGTATTTCATATAATGCTGGGCAAAAGACTATTTGTGATTAATCCAAACTATAATTTGGATCAAAATAAAAAAAGTTTTGTGTGTATTGTGTATATTTATTATGTATATATATAAGAAAGAAATATATGTTATGTTTATATTTGAAATATATAATGCTTTTCTTACTTAGCTTTTTTGTCTTGTTTCCAGTTAAAATATCTCAAAATTCTTAAATCAAGAAGTATTTCTTAAAAATTAAAATTATTGTTTTGTTTTCAGAAAAAAGAAGTCAAAATTAAGTGAGTTTTTGTTTAAAACAAGCAAAATGATGTGCCAATGGAGTAAGCAAAATAATATAACTTTCTGATTGAAATAAGATTATTTTGCTTACCCCAATGGCAGATTATTTCGCTTGTTTTAAGCAAAAATTCACCTAATTTTGACTTACCTTTTTCCTGAAAACAAGACAAAATTTTTTATTTTTTAAACAAAATATATTTTTACAATATTAATTATATGAATAAAAATATATGCATGTAAATATTTTCAAAGTATGTGTGTGCATTTATATATACATAATATATATACACAGTGCACACACGCATATATTGCGTGACAATACGAAAACATGCATGTTGGATGTGATTAATCGTGATCATTCTTTTGCCCGGCATTAATTTGATAATTTTTTATAAATAACTGAAAGATTTAATCATGTTAAATAATATCCAAACATCAACAACAGATTTGAGCAGAAACCTTTTTACATTAGTCTTACATTATATTTTTAAATTAGAATAGTTTTTCTGGGTCAAAGTGACTTGATGCAACAGGTTAAATATTTTTCCAAATGGCTTGAAAATAAATAATGAAGCCTAAACGGACAAAAATGCTGCTTGTTCACATCAGAAGGTCAAAATATAAATTTGATGAAAGTTGATTTCAACCCTGTTGTCAATATTTGTTGACTTGACAAAAATATTACATGGTATGTATTCTTTTCTATCAATGGCCATTAAATAAACATGAACATTATTATTATTATTATTTCTTTTTAAAAGCAAAAACGAAACAAAATCAAACAAAAATGACAGAATGGCTAACAGGATTTCAGATTTTGCCTAATTTGGTAATTAAATTACATTTGTACCATTACTGCTTAAACTTAATGAGATGTCTATTTATACCATATTCGAGGAATTTATAAGTGACCCTGGACCACAAAACCAGTCATAAGGGTCAATTTGTTTAAAATTTAGATTTATACATAATCTGAAAGCCGAATGAGCTTTTTTTTAATGTACAGTTTCTTTCATAGGACAATATTTGGCTCAGATACAACTATTTGAAAATCTGGAATCTGAGGGTGCAAAAAAAAAAAAAAAAAACAGTGAGAAAATTGCCTTTAAAGTTGTCCAAATGAATTTCTTAGCCAGGCATATTATTAATCAAAACTTAAGTTTTGATATATTTAAGGTAGGAAATTTACAAAATGTCTTCATGGAACATGATCTTTACTTAATATCCTAACGATTTTTAGCATAAAAGAAAAATCAATATTTTTGACCCAATGCAATGTATTTCTGGCTATTGCTACAAATATACACTCTTAAAAATAAAGGTGCTTCACGATGCCATAGAAGAACCTTTTTTTGTCTAAATGGTTCTATAAAGTACCTTTAACATCTGAAAAATCTTTCTGTTTCACAAAAGAAGGTTCTTCATATTAAGGTAAGAAATAGATGGTCCTTTAAAGAACCTTTGACAGAATGCTTCTTTGTGGAAGCAAAAATGGTTCTTCTATAGCATCGCTGTGAAGAACCTTTTGAAGCACCTTTATTTTTAAGATTGCACCCGTGCTACTTAAGACTGGTTTTGTGGTGCAGGGTCATATTTAAAACACATTCCTATTACTTTTATGTATTTGGGATATGAGATATATCTCAAATGCTCAACCAGGACTGTTTAAGTACATGTTTTAACAATATTCTTTGAGAGTTTCCATCAGTTGTGCAGCTCCTCTAGTATGAGACAGATGTCATGTCGTGAGGACGTCAGTGAAGTGTGAAAAGCCTTTATGTCTCAATTATGGCCGCGATCAGTGAGAGCGGGGCCAAGAGGGGCGGCACTCTAATGAGGCGAACGTAAAGAGCTGCTAATTTTCACACCAACCCTTAGGGGTGCAATTATGTGTGTGTGTGTGTGTGTGTGTGTGTGTGTGTGTGTGTGTGTGTGTGTGTGTGTGTGTGTGTGTGTGTGTGTATGTGTGTGTGTGAGTGCTCAGCTGTATCCAGCCAAACTGGACTCATGGAATAATCATTAACTGTGTCAGGATGTTGGCCAGTGAAGGTGGTGATGCATTGGTGTTTAAAGTGCACTGTCCCTGAACGCATCAATGACCAGAAGATGAGAGGAAAGAGAGGATCCTTTCAAAATGAATGTTTGCTCACCGACAGGATGGCCAGAAGCTCTTGGATGGGCAGCTCTGGTTTCAGACGCTCTTTGAACGTGCGGATGGTCTGGTGTTTCAGGTAATAGTAGGATGCGATGCGGCCGTACGTCAGCGGCTCGATGGTGTGCTCGTCCTGAACAAAACAAGACAGTCACTGATTAACACGCCGCAGGTCAAAATACAGCCGTACAGTGGGGAGGTCAAAGATGAAATTCCTAGAGAGTTTAATTACACAACTTCTGAACTGCAACAAATGCTTTTCTTACTTAGATTTTTTGGTCTTGTTTCCAGTCAAAATATCAAAAAAGGATTTTCTAAATGAGTAAAAATTATTGTCTTGTTTTCAGGAAAAAAAAAGTCAAAATTAAGTGGGTTTACGCTTGAAACAAGCAAAATAATCTGCCAATGGGGTAAGAAAAATAATCTAGTTTTCTGTTTGAAATAAGATTTTTTTGCTTCCCGCATTGGCAGATTATTTTGCTTGTTCTAAGCAAAAACTCATTTAATTTTGACTTGAGAACAAGAAATTAATTTTTACTCCTTTAGAAAATCCTTCTTGATTTAAGAATTTTTAGCCATTTTGCCTGGAAACAAGACAAAAAAAATCTAAGTAGGAAAAGCATTTTTTGCAGTGTGGAACAACTACTATAGCTACAGATTCCAAAAGAACATCCAAAACCAGGCGGCGCATATAAATGTCAATGCTAGAATGACTCTACCTCCTGTATTTCCATGCAGTAGGAACATTCCAGATCCCTCAGACTCCTCTCCACCAGGTTAGAAAGGTATTTGTTAATGGTTTCATGGTTGATGTCATCCAAATTATAGTAACTGAGAGCAAAGAGAGAGTGAAAAGTGGAAGAAAAACACACACAAATAAGGTATCAGCAATGTTCAATACAGAGAATCCACTTATTTAAAAGGAATTATTCTTTTTGATGAGTATCTTTAATAATTCATAGCTAGAGTATGTAAAGATCCCTAAAACAAGCTACCAGCATAATTTGTTAAAGTTAAATGAGATAATACGATATGAATATATCTTGAATGTAAGTGTATTTAGTCTTGTGGCACTTGCAGATATTTCTCTTTTTAAACAAACAAACAAACAAACAAACAAACAAACAAACAAACAAACAAACAAAAACAGGCCTTAAAGTCTTAAAAAAAGTCTTAAAGTCCAAATAATACTATAAAATAAAATGTCTAAATATTCAAAAAAGCTTAAATTTTTCGAATCAGGTGAAGTTCGATTTTGAAAGATGAATAGATATTTTTACTGTAAAACAAGACATTATATACGTACATATCAAAAGTTTTTGGAAAGCACAATTTTTTTGTCTCTTTTTTGGAATATTTTTACTACTAAAATAACTGCTTTCTATTTAAATATATTTTAAAATGCAATTTATTCCTGTGATTTCAAAGCTGAATTTTTAGCATCATTACTCCAGTCACACGATCCTTCAGAAATCATTCTAATATTCTGTGATAAATAATCATAATAAAATGTTTCTTGAACATTAAAATGTTTTCAGAAAAAAAAAAAAAACAATAACCTAAATTTTTCTTACCCCATTGGCAGATTATTTAGTTTGTTCTAAGCAAAAAAAAAAAAAAAAAAAAAAAAAAAAAAAAAAATCACTTAATTTTGGCTTGTTTTTTTCTGAAAACAAGACAATAATTTTGACTCGTCTAGAAAATCCTTCTTGATTTAAGAATTTTTAGACATTTTGGCTGGAAACAAGACAAAAACTCTAAGAAAAGCATTTTTTGCAGTGAAGGATCATGTGACACTGAAGACTGGAGTAATGATATTGAAAATTTAGCTTTGATCACAGGAATAAATTACATTTTAAAACATATTCAAAATAGTAAAAATATTTCAAAATTTTACTGTTTTTGCTGTACTTCAGATCAAATAAATGCATTCTTGGTGAGCAGAAGAGACTTATTTTAAAAAACATTAAAAATCTTACTGTCCAAAAACTTTTGACTGGTATATATTTTGATGTGCATAAATAAACAATAGGGAATCACAATTACTAAAAATGAGGCCCAAAACAACAGCTTTACTTAAAAAAAAAAACTACAGTTGCACAACAAAAAATAAAATAAAAAAGTAATAAAACTGCTGGATAATGCAGAGCTGATATAAGACAGTAGACCTGAGATTAATGTGTCAAATAAATTGTAATTATTTTGAAGTAATAAGAAATAGAAATAATGACACATTCTTAATGCATGTCTCCTGTTATTCCTGGACAAAGAAAGCAGCACCCAAAGTGAACAGCAAATTTTTACTGAAGTGACAAAATGTTAAAAGAATTAAGCAGCATTAATGGAAATCGATTGAAAGTCTAAAAAAAAGAGTGCTAAATGAACAACAATACCATGTCTAATCATTCTCTCCATAAATGTCATGTGTTACAAATGTATGTATTTATGTAAAATAATATAAATACGCACTTCATAATCCTGGCAAATATGCAAGTTTCGATATTTTTTGGAAACCTGCAGGGAGAATACTGACTGCCTTATTTATTTATTTAATACTGGTCTGGTCACTGACATGTCATGCATCCCTAATAGATATATTACAGAATCACTTTATCAACATTATCAGCATTTTACACTGTCTGTGATACAGTGCACAGATGCACAAAAAAAACAAGCCTCCTCTGAGAGCACAGGTGGGTCTATATACAAAAACACAACACCTCCACACCTCCAGAAAAGCAATGCTGCGCTGCAAAAAATCATTCCCAGATTTGCTGGAGAGCAAAAATCACTTCCATGCTCAGCAAAGCTCTAAGAGCAACCACATGAGATCCACACACAACTATGCACTTCATTAACTCCGAGTGACGGCAAACATTTCTCCTGCTGTTTGTGTGTGTGTGTGTGTGAACGAGAAAAAAGACAGTTCATTCCAGTTGTTTTGATATATTCTGTAGAAACTGCTCATTTTTCCAGCACTCAAGCACTGAAATATTGAGAACATGATCTGTGTGTGTTAATCATTTGCAAACACACATCATGGTGACATGTAAATAAAGATGTCCATGTAAATAATGATCAGATGTCCATGATTACACACGCACACACAGACAGAGACAGAGACAGACACAGACACAGACACACACACACACAGACACACACACACACACACACACACACACACACACACACACACACACACACACACACACACACACACACACACACACACACACACACACACACACAGACAGAGACAGAGATATTCTTCAGTGCCTTGTGTCAGGAAGCATAATTTAAAGAGCCAATTTTTGCTGGTACACAATGCACAATGTGAACATCTCCAACCAGGTAACAGGTGGAGAGAACTGTCATGAAGGTAACTGCCTGTCAGGACACCTGATGTCTGATGTGTGTGTGTCAGTGTGAGAAAGGACATGTCTACAGATAAAAGGCCACAGGTCTACAGACTCCTTTTTGAATTTTTCATAGTGTCACATTATTCCACAGTTCAAAAGCTGATGGTCTTAAACAAACCTTTGAGGGGTAGCTAGAAGAAAACTCACTGTTCAGACAAACCACAGGGCTGTTGTTTTCACCCATAAACTAGTCATGAATTAGACTTCTATAAGCGTGGATATGCAGAGATGTAGTTGCTACACACCGTAGATTGTAATAAGTAAGGCATTTACTACATTAGCAATTAGAAAATCAAATACATTTTTTTGCAAAATATGGTTTGTCATTAAATAACATCATCAACAAAACAATTATGCATACTGCAGATGAAATAAAATCAAAAAAGTGAGTACTGGTATGATATTAATCTTCAACGTATAGTTAAAGTGGTGAGTCACATAAGAGAACATAATGGGTGGCTAAAGAAGGTCATTAGTTGAAATAAATGAACAATTAATAAATATGAATAATAATAAAACAACAAAAAACTATTTTGAAATATCTGTGTTATTAAACACATTAAGTACATTAAATTATAGTATGTATTGGCAGACTGAATTTTGTTCTTAAGTGACTTGCCTGGTTAAATTCCAATCATTCTCATAATTTCTTTGTTTCTCATACATTACTGTTCAAAAGTTTAGTATGATTTATTTAATGTTTTTAAAGAAGTTAGGACTTACACTGCAAAAAATGCTTTTTTGTCTTGTTTCCAGCCAAAATATCTAAAAATTCTTTAATCAAGAAGGATTTTCTAGACAAGTAAAAAAAAAAAAATGTTTTGTTTTCAGAAAATAAATAAATAAAAAAAAATTGAGAATTTTTGTCTGAAACAAGCAAAATAATCTGCCAATGGGGTACGCAAGATAATCTAGTTTTCTACTTGAAATAAGACTATTTTTGCTAACCCCATTAGTAGATTATTTTAGAAGTCACTTAATTTTGACTTTTCTTTCTGAAAACAAGACAATAATTTTCACTTGTCTAGAAAATCCTTCTTGATTTAAGAATTTTTAGATATTTTGGCTGGAAACAAGCCAACAATTTAAGCAAGAAAAGCATTTGATCAAAAATACAGTAAAACAGCAATATTGTGAAATATTACTTTTGTTTTTGCTCGATTTTTTCAGCATCATTACTCCAGATTTCAGTGTCACATGATCCTTCAGAAATCATTTTAATATGTTGATTTGTTGCTCAAGAAACATTTATTATTATCATCAGTGTTGAAAACTCTTGCGCTATATATTATTTTCTGTTGAAACTGCTAAATTTTTTTTTCAGGTTTCTTTGATGAGTTCAAAAATCAGCATTTATTTTAAACTGAATGTTTTTGTAACAATGTGAAAGTCTTTACTATCACTTTTGATTGGTTTAATGCATTCTTGCTAAATAAAAGCATTAATTTCTTTTAAAACAATCTAACAGACCCCAAACTTTTAAACAGCAGTGCATATTAACAATTAAACATGCTTGTGATAAACTGTAAACTGTGATAAATTGTTACATTTCAGCATTTACAAAAAGATTAGACATTAATACTAATTTCAGATTTGTTTTTTGAAAAAAAGTGCAAAAAATTGTTTATATGTGGAAGCTAGTTATTACCCTTTAGTTCACTTTAAGTCATTAATATGCAGCCTGTATGAGTAGATAAAGAACCAACGTGTTGGGCAGAGAACAAAACATTTCACAGTAAATCAAATTCTTGAATTCTACAGAATCAATACCTTTTTAATTGTGAACGTTAGTACTAAATGATTAAGATTAGTATCAAAGCATTATAAATGACAAACAGCATCATTCTGCAGAGCCAATCTTTCAGCTATAGCCGCAGTGATGTGTTTGTGTGTGTGTTGTACTGAACACCTATACGGCTGATTAAATCGCTGCCATTAGCGTTAGCATCATTTAGCTCCTGTCTCAGGGAGCCTGATGTGAGGTCTTTATGAGACCTCTGGGGCTCCTGTCTGCTTATGGAGCTGCTCAGCTCCAGTGAATCACTGCTGATGAGAGATGCCTGGTGTCAAGGTGACTGTGCCACAGAAGCACAAAGATTAATGGAGATGTGCCAAACGGAGCTAGTGAGCCCTATCATTAACATACAACCTAACTGGAAACAGGCTGTCATGTTATTTCAGAGTTACATTAAAGGGGTCATAAACTGAGAAACCAACATTCCCTTGATCTTTTGACATATACAGTATGTCACAAAAGTGGCATTTCAGCAACCATTTTAGTATCTTCTCAAGGGACAATACTATTGAAATGAAACTTGGATATATTTTAAAGTAGTCATTGTGCAGCTTGTATAGCTGTATAGATTTACTGTCCTCTGAAAATAAATCAAAATACAGCCATTATTGTCAAAATAGCTGGCAACAAAAGTGAGTACACCCTAGTGATAACAGAAGTATGTCGTTTAACCATGCAAAGTTGTGTATCTTGTATTAGAGCAGTTAAAACTAGGTGCTTTATGTACTATTCTCTCATACTGACCACTGGATGTTCAACATGGCATCTCATGACAAAGAACTCTCTGAGGATTTGAGAATTAGGATTGTTGGTTTTCACAAAGATGGCTAAGTCTATTAGAGGTTCAGTAACACCCTGAAACCGAGTTACACTACAGTGGTCAGGGTCATACAGAGGTTTTCCAAGATGGGTTCCATTCGGAACAGGCCTTACAATGGTCGATCAATGAAGTTGAGCACTCGTTCTGTGCGTCAGGAGCAGAACCTGGCTTCAAAAAACAGATGCATGAGTGCTGCCAGCATTGCTTTAAAGGTTGCAGAAGTAGAAGGTCAGCTTGTCAGTGCTCAGACCATACGCTGCACACTGCAACAAGTCGGTTTGCATAGGCATTGTCCCAGAAGGAAGCCTCATCTGAAGCTGGCTCACAAGAAAGCCCGCAAACAGTTTGCTGAAGACAACCTGTCCAAGAGCATGAATTACTGGAACCATGTCCTGTGGTTTGATGAGACTATAAGATAAACTTGTTTGGCTCAGATGGTGTCCAGCATGTGTGGCGATGCCCTGGTGAGGAGTACCAAGAAAATTGTGTCTTGCCTACAGTCAAGCATAATGGTAGCATCATGGTCTGTGGCTGCATGAGTGTTGGTACTGGGGAGCTGCAGTTCATTGAGGGAAACATGGATTCCATTATGTACTGTATATTCTGAAGCAGAACATGATGCCTTCCCTCCAGAAACTAGGCCGAACGGCAGTTTTCCAACATGATAACGATCCCAAACACACCACCAAGATAACACCTGCTTTGCCGAGAAAGCTGAAGGTGAAGGTGATGGAGTGGCCAAGTATGTCTCCAGACCTGAACCCTATTAAGCACCTGTAGGGCATCCTCAAGCAGAAGGTGGAGAAGCACCATGTGTCTAACATCCAGCAGCTCATGATGTCATTATAGAGGAGTGGAAGAGGATCCCAGCAACAAACTGTGGAGCTCTGGTCAATTCCATGCCTAGCAGGATTAAGGCAGTGCTAGATAACAATGGTGCAATATATTGACACTTTGGACAAGTTCACTTAGGGTGTACTCACTTTTGTTGCCAGCTATTTTGACAATAATTGCTGTACAGTATGTTGAGTTACTTTCAGAGGACAGTAAATCTATACTGCTATACAAGCTGCACATTGACTACTCTAAAATATATCCAAGTTTCATTTTGATAGTATTGTCCCTTGAAAAGATATACTAAAATGATTGCTGAAATGTGAGGGGTGTACTCACTTTTGTGAAATACTGTAAGAGGTTAGATTGTTCTATAAAAACATCCTGTATGTTTCAGAACTCAAAACTTTGTAGTTAGTCTAAAAACAGGTTGTATTGAAGGCAGTCTGGCAAAAACGGAAAGGAAAAAGTGGATGAACTTTATTTTTAATGAAGTTCCAGACCGCGTCAGTAAGAACTCGGTCCTTTATTTACTTCATTTTACTGCGGATTCGTTTACAATTACACGTAGCGTCAGCGACGCAACACTTGTTTCCTTATCTCAGGGAACCGAGGTTACGTCTGTAACTGGAACAACACAATTTGACACAGGATTTTCAAAATGATTGAAACTAAAAGACGATGCTGTGCCGCCTATATTGGATCTGACAGTGATGTCGCAACAAAAGCGTGAGTAACTGTTTTCATCGCGTGGTCACTATTGCTTTGTCTCTTTTTTACACATCGTTTGATATGTACTGAGTTATTTATGTGTTTTAAACCTAAATAACAGCAGCGTATATCTATGAGGAATGAATGTACACTGTTAGCCAATCGTAGCAGTGGGTATTTACTTCTGAATCTACAATCCGCCACACAAACTGAGAGTTAAAAGCAGGGCAGAAAATAGCCTATTACTTCTAAATTATGTTTTTTTTATGTAAAAATGAAAACAACATAAGTGGACCTTAGAGAACAGTACAAAATAAAAAACAAAGGCAGTCCATGACCCCTTAAAGAACAAAGCCCAGTGAGTTGCCTTGCCGTGGCATCATGCAAAATCAAATGCTCTCCATGGACATCATCTCTCATGTATTAGCATTTTTCAATTACACAATGCTTGTAGGATATTAAATTGAAGACATTTTAAAGATCTTTTTAAGACCAACCAAAAACAATTTTAGAAATAAATAGAAGGTAATACATGTATTTGTTCTTTATCAAGACAACATGAACTGAGTTTATAATTAAAAAAACGGACAAATATCTGCCAATGGGCTAATAAAGAGGGAAAAAAAAAAAAAAACTTTACATACCACATTGACATATTTGTTCTTGTTTTCAGCATAAACTTACTTGTTGAATTTATCAGAAAAAAAAAAAAAAAAACTAAATGCATCTTGATTTAAAGGAGAACTCCGGTGTGATTTTGACCTAAAGTGTATTGAATCATGATACCGAGTGTAAACGTACCTTGCATATCTCATCTCGTCTTGTCCACTGCTGTCCGAAATCTGGGGTCAGTTATCCGATGCTCACAACAGGTTGTCAATGAAAGTCAATCGGGCATCGAAGGAGCCATGTAAATAAATCACTGTTTTACGCCATTTACGAGGCACAAAGTAGCTCCAGACTTCATTGGTAGACTTCCAAGGACCCTGACATTTAAAACGAGACACTGAGAACTCAGAAAAAGCACCGGTAGTTTATTTACAAGTAGATTTATACAGACAGTAACTGCAAGAAGTTTAGCGGCCACCGCCATCTTAAATGTAGTCACGATAAGTCGAGTGTCGAGCACCATGGAATTCATCAGGTTATCAACGTATCAGGTTGTAGTTTCCTTCGTGCTCGACACTCGACTTATCTGACTACATTTAAGATGGCGGCGGCCGCTAAACTTCTTGCAGTTACTGTCTGTATAAATCTACTTGTAAATAAACTACCGGTGCTTTTTCTGAGTTCTCAATGTCTCGTTTTAAATGTCAGGGCCCTTGGAAGTCTACCGATGAAGTGTGGAGCTACTTTGTGCCTCGTAAATGGCGTAAAACAGTGATTTATTTACATGGCTCCTTCGATGCCCGATTGACTTTCATTGACAACCTGTTGTGAGCATCGGATAACTGACCCCAGATTTCGGACAGCAGTGGACAAGACGAGATGAGATATGCAAGGTACGTTTACACTCGGTATCATGATTCAATACACTTTAGGTCAAAATCACACCGGAGTTCTCCTTTAAAGATCTTTAGATATTTGTAATGGAAAAAAAAAACACTAAGGAAGACATTCATATTTTGCAATTCATGCAACATTTAATGGCATAATTTATCAATTTAAGACTTACTTTGATAAGAATCTTGTAAGATCTTTTCACTTAAAAGTGAAATTAAGATTTAAAAAAAATGGAAGAAACTGAATAGGAATCAAAATACAAAAAAACTGTGAAATCGCATTAACAAAACTGTATTATGTGGAATCCAACATTTCTTGCTAAAGTACTAAAAACAGACCAACTGTTAAAACTAAACTCTTATGTGATGATGGCATCACAACAATTAGCATATATTAGTATGTAACATATGCAACATTTAATGCTATGGTTTTATGAATTTAAGACTTTTTAACATTTTAAGGCCTTGAATTGTGGCCATTTTATGTAAAGCTGCTTTGCAATGATGTGTATCATGTAGGGCTGTGCAATTAATCGCAATCGCAAAAAAATCGCGATTTAAGCACATGCGATTTCTAAACCGTATAAGGCTGCGATTTTATCTACCCCCCGCCCCCCTTGAATGTCAAGTTCATTTTATTTTCGATATATCGCCAGATCACAATAGAAGACATTTAAGTGTTCTTTCCTATAGAACAGGTCTATACATTGTTCTTTTATTAAACAAACTAAATTGCCTTATGTTATTTATCTTATTTACACGAAGGCATGTCATTTTTGTCTCTACATGGTCGCACGTTTACAATGTCTCCTCCGCGAAAACACGGACTGGATCGCGGACTCCATTCATAAAAAACGAATTTAATATAGCGCAAAATGCCACGGAATTCGTTGATTTTTGGATGAATAAACCAAAAGTTGGTCTGTCTCTTAATTCAAATTGCGATATGGACTAGTGTCTGTGAAAACTGAAATGCAAAAAGACCGTTTTAATATGAATCCTGCATGTTCCGTTTGCCTCTGTTATGTATGAATGGCTGAGACGTGTTTTTTTTTTTTTAATTTTTTTTTATTACACGCATACTGAAGCACTCGTGAAGCTCCCGCTAATTTTTGGCATTTGCATCTCACATGAACAGATAAATCTCCAAAGCTGCTGCGAGTGTCACTTTTACCGTTTCATTTGAGAAAACTAGCATCATATCATATACTGCACACACAGAAACTTCACGGCAACCTGTCAAAATAAAAGTACGGTTTAACATGTAACAGAACAATATTAGTCTTGTATTACTTTTGTACAGTATAATGTACAAAACATACATAAAACAATATATATGATAAAAATATTAATAAATAAACATAAATATTACAACAAGATTAAACACTTAATTGTAAAAAAAAAAATACTACAATTATTATTTAAACGTTTTAAACTGAATATAATTTTTCTTCCATGTATTGATTTTAACAGTAAACTTCTGTTTGTTTGCAAAAAATTAAAAGGGTTTATTTTTCATTTGATTAAAAATAAATGTTTTTGCTTTTTGATTATCGGAAAAATTAAAATACATAAGAAAAGATTGTAGAGCCCTCAAAATGTTAAAATAGAGAGTTTTGGACTTATTTGAATGAATGAATGTTTTCATTATTACACAAAGTAGGCTAAAGTACCGGGGAAAAAAGTTACATGGCTCATTTATTTTATGTTGTCTGTTTTAAAGACAATTTTACAACAGTTTTGCTTATTAAACTTAATACTATGTTATTTCATTTCTGAAATGTTTTGTTATGCACTTCTTGTGCACTGAATACATTTAGAATGTATGTATGTATGTATGCAGCTTGTTTGAAAAAGCAAAAACAGTTGCCAAAATCGCAAATAAAATCGCAATATTCGTTCAAAAAATCGCAATATGATTATTTTGTCCATATTGCACAGCCCTAGTATCATGCAAAACATTATACATTTATGGAAGATTTGAAATTAACTGAATTGAAAACCAAATCAAGATACTTTAAGACCTTTTTTAAGATCTACAGAAATTCTGAGTGCTAAAAACAAACTCTTATGCAATAAAGACATCACAACAGTTAGCATATAACTGCCCACATTTACACAAACACCGGTTCACTATTTCGTGACAAGGCAGTGATCGACATATCATTTACATAATCTTAAAGGTACGGTTGCAAAGTTTGTTTAATTGTAAGGTGAGAGATAAGGGTGTAAAAACAGACACGAAAAACTCAATTGGCCAAGATTACAAGTGGACTTCAGGGGAAAAACAATAAATGAAAAAGTGGCGAACATGGCCCATATAAAGAGTTTCATTCCCTTAGTTATTAGAGTACTTGAGGAATCAGCGTGTGTTTTTGGGTTGTGGGTGTTTGCAGTAAGGGAGAGGGCACAGACAGGTCTTTATGTTTAATGTGGCCTGACAGGCGTGCAAATGTCAGTGGAATGTTCTGGAATCATCTTCTTCTATTCATCGCAGATGTCTGTGCTGCCCTATATGACCCTGTGAGGCTGGTGTGTGCGTGTGTATGTGTGTGTGTGTGTGATCTTTTAGCCCTTGTTTTGTGATGGAGGTGTAAACTGTCGGAGCTGGACTGTGGCCACTGTGTCCAGCGATGACGTTGCCATGGAAACACAGTAAGTAATGAGCCCTGTGAAAGCGGTTGAAGATGTTTTTCTGTCTTTTGCTGCAGTCCAGTCACTGCGCTTTCACCAAACAGCCTGGATTTCCCACTAGGCCAATTAATCAAACAAGTAATCATTCGACTTTTCTTTGAATTCACGTTGTTTGTTTATTTAAGTCATTAAGTCAGACTATTTTCTATTTGTTTATCTGAAAAGCCATATACTGCAACCTCCAGATATCAAAACGCGTTCATTATGTGCATGTAGTATAAGGTGCATATGCATAAGGTGTCATGAATCTATCATAATGTTTTCTTTTTGTCATTTTTTACATCGAATAAAAATGAGAAAGCTTAAACTTTGATAAAAAATAAAAAATAAAAACTTGGACCCTGGACTACAAAACTAGTCTTAAGTAGGACGGGTACATTTGTAGCAAAGGCCAACAATTCACTGTATGGGTCAAAATGATTGATTTTTCTTTTATGCTCAAAATCATTAGGGATATTAAGTAAATATCATGTTGCATGAAGATACTTTGTAAATTTCCTTTTGTAAATATCTCAAAACTTAATTTTTGATTAGTAATATGCATAGCTAAGTACTTAATTCTGACAACTTTAAAGATGATTTTCTCAATATTTAGATTTTTTTTGCACCCTTGCAGATTCCAGATTTTCAAATAGTTGTATCTCGGTCAAATATTGTCCTGTCCTAATAAACCATACATCAATGGAAAGCTTATTTATTTATTTTGATTATCATTATGACTGGTTTTGTGGGCCAGGGTCACATAAAAGATATTTTAATTAGATATTTGACAGAAATTCTACAACACATTTTCTGTTTAGAACCTTTAAACTAAGTTCATGCTAATTTATATATATATATATATATATATATATATATATATATATATATAATACTATTGTTCATGGTTTTATAATGTTAAAAAAGCAAAACTTTATTTTAAGCATTTTCTTACTATAGTAATAACAATAAACTATGCATAATTACATGCAAATACACCAAAATTGACCAAACCTTATCCTAACCCTATCCATATAGTAAGTACATGTAGTGAACTATTATTACTAAGTACTTAAATGTGTAATTACACTGTAACAAGGTCACTGAAATAAAGTGTAACCATTAAAAAATACAGAATCTGCCAGAGTACTTGTAGGTAACAGCAATGATAAAAAAAAAAAAAATTATATTAATATTGTAAAAAGGTATATTATGTTTAATCTAGATGACCGTAGATTAAAAAAAAAAAAAGAAAATAATAATCACTGTATTTCTGATTTGTTAAACTGGTGTTATGGATGGTACGTTGAGATCTAAATGGTTAACGTTGGGACAGCATGGTTATGAAAGTGATTTATGACAATTATGTACTTTTAAAATGTTATATACGTTTTGGTATACGCAGAATTTAATACTGATCTAGATTAGTAAAAGTCTGTATTGTTCGTTGTTAGTCTATGATACCTAACATTTTTTTGTCTTATTCTCCAGTGCAAATGTCTGAACAATCTTAAAAATAATTCTATGAATCTATGATAATGTTTTATGTCATTTTAACACCTAAAGCTGTTTTATTAAAGATTAAGCTTTAAAAAAATACTAGATAGGACATTTTAATTAGATATCTGACAAAACTATTCATTTTGGGACCTTAGTTTATGATACCTAATATTTTTGTCTTGTTTACTAGTGTAAATGTCTAAACAATCTTAAACACGAATAAGGTAAAAAAACAAACAAACTAACAGTTATCACCTTACTTACCCAGTTGATTGATTACATTTATAATTGCAAACAAACAAGTGTTCTAAAATGTCAGGTTTAATATGCAAATGAGGCATTATTTAATTAAATATGCACTAATTTGTATACATTTCTAGTATGAAAATCTAAACACTGGATGAGGTCAGTTTTAAAATTCTTGTTTAATTTTTTTTTTGACATATTAGAGTCAAATGTTTTTACAGAGGGAATTTTGGGTATCTCATTTTGCCACTCAATAATTCAGAAATTACTTAGAACAGGCAGAAAACAATTTGGGGGGGAATAAAATGTATAAAATCAAGCAAATTATATATGAACAAATCCCTCTGTAAAAAACCTTCAAGATATAGACAGGAATAAAAATGTAAAATTTGGTGTTACTGAAGTGGAAATTTATGGCACAGTGCAGGAGAAAAAACTCATTTTGAGAAAACGGCCATGCATTGTAATTGAAATCTATTGACACAAATAGATAAAGTGCTATAAAAAGAAACATTTTTGGATGCTTTCTTTCCACTAGTCTAAAAAAAACACTTGTCCATGAAAAAACTGTTCTTGTCTGCAGTGTCTTCCCTTAACACATTTCTGTGTAAAACCTTTACACTAAGTTCTCGCAAATTAAAAAATACATTCATTGTTAGTGAACAATAACAAGGTGTCTTGTTCATTGTTAGTGTATGATACCTACTGCAGTCTGAAGACTTTTTAGATAAATTATTATCCAAACTTCTGATATTCAACCATGCCAGCTTGATTATTGCCTGGCACCAGTGAGCATAAAATATCTTGAACACCATGTGAGCCAAATGGCCTACTTCTAATCTTAGCATTACTGTATGTTGGTCATCCTGCTTTCTACGTATTAGTTAACCATCTAAGCCATATGACGTCACTGATGAGACTCTAAACTAGGATCTTCACCCTAGACTGTGAATGTGTTGTGAGTTGTAAGTAATGCTCATGTGCAGTACCTTGGGTTCATGACCAGCCTGCGGAAGAAGTACGTCCATGTGATGTAATCCATGGCGTCTTGTTTTGAGGTGATTGTGCCCGCTGCGATTTCTGCATTCAAGTGGTCGGACAGCACGCTCAGAAGACTGAAGACACAGTAAAAGACAGCACTTCTGTCATTATCACAGTCATTTAGAGTACTAGCATGAAAAAGGGAGATTTATTGCTTTGTACACACCTCGACTCCACGGGGAACGGCTCGTACAAGAACTTCTTATAGAAGTCCTTCTTAATGTCGTGCACAAGGATAACAGCCTTGCCCTGGTCATCGAACTGCGGTCGTCCTGCTCGCCCCATCATCTGAAGAACATCTGGAATGGAAATGATAGAGATCAATGACATTGGACAGTCAGCTAAAAACACACACACACACACACATACATAAAAACAGATGTTACCTGTTATGGGGTAATCCACGTAGCGGCGAGTCTTTCCGTCATAGTATTCTGTGCCCTTCACGATCACCAGGTGAGCAGGGAAGTTGACGCCCCATGCTAGTGTGCTAGTCGCAATTAACACCTTAGAGAGAAGTTAAAGGAATATGTAGGGTCAAATCTTATCTTAATGTTATTTCAACCTATTTTGTGGCTGTTTTACAATTTATCTCATATAATTCCTATACATTTTGGAAACAATATTCAGAAAATGTTCCTACTACTAGAAAACAGTTGTAAGAAATCAGATCTGTTTCTGTGATGGCACTGAACTCTCACTTGTGATCAGACTGTAAAAGAAGTTCTCAGATTTCATGGTCATAAACACACTATAGTGCATATTACAGTTGAGGTCAAAAGTTTACATACACCTTGCAGAATCTGCTAAATGCTAATTATTTAGCAAAATAAGAGGGATCATACAAAATGCATGTTGTTTTTTTATTTAGTACTGACCTGAATAAGATATTTCACATAAAATACATTTACATATAGTCCACAAGAGAAAATTATAGTTGAATTTATAAAAATGACCTCGTTCAAAAGTTTACATGCGCTTGATTCTTAATAATGTGTTGTTACCTGAATTTAAAAAAAAAAAAAAAAAAAGTTTTTTTTTAGTGATAGTTGTTCATGAGTCCCTTGTTTGTCCTGAACAGTTAAACTGACCGCTGTTCTTTAGAAAAAGTTATTCAGGTCCCACAAATTCTTTGACTTATCAGCATTTTTGTGTATTTGAACCCTTTCCAACAATGACTGTATGATTTTGAGATCCATCTTTTCACACTGAGGACAACTGAGGGACTCACATGCAACTATTACAGAAGGTTCGAACGCACACTGGTGCTTTAGAAGCAAAACACAATGCATTAAGAGCCAGGGGTGAAAACTTTTGAACAGAATGTTTTTTTTTTGCCTAAATATCATTTTTTTTTTCATTTAGTACTGCCCTTCAGAAGCTACAGAAGATACTTACATGTTTCCCAGAAGACAAAATAAGTCAAATTTACCCTGACCTTAAAAAAACAAACAAACAACAACAACAAAACAGCTGTGGATCATTCAGGAAACAACATAGTATTAAGAATCAAGCGTATGTAAACTTTTGAACAGGGTCATTTTTATAAATTTAGCTATAATTTTCTTATGGACTATATAAACGTCTTTTATGTCAAACATCTCATTCAGGTCAGTACTACATAAAAAATAACATGCATTTTTTATGATCCCTCTTATTTTGCTAAAATAATTTAGCAGATTCTGCAAGGTGTATGTAAACTTTTGAGCTCAACTGTAGTTTTCTTATAGCTCATATACAGTTTTATAGCTTTCCTTTTTTCTTCTTCAATAAATTCATACTTGTATTATTTTTTTGAGTTCTTGAACTAATATATTAACACATATTAAATCAGATGTTGACCAATGTTGTATTTTGATAACACTATAATATACAGCATACACTATGTTTAAAGAAAACCAGTAAACATACCAATGTGCCAATACTAGTAAAATCTACATTTTGAATAAGTGTATTAAACAATCTTTTATTCTTTCCTTCCTGTGACAGGGCAGCCTATCAAAGCCTGTTCCTGTTTATCTGTCCCAAAATGTAAGACCTTCTAAAATAATTAAGTCTTTTGATAATTAAGACCATTAAAGATACTTAAGACTTCCTATTGCCTTAAATTTGATCAAACTGAATAAGACATTTAAACGGGACACTTTTGTCATGATACAAAAGATTTTTATTTCAAATGAATTCTCTGTTTGAATGTTTTCTTCAGCAGCAAATCAGCATATTAGACTGATTTCTGAAGGATCATGTGACACTGAAGACTGGAGTAATGATGCTGAAAATTCCCTTACGCTATCCCAGAAATAAATTGCATTTTGAAATATATTCAAATAGAAAACAGTTATTTTAAATTGTAACGATATTTCACAATACTAGTGCTCACACATAAAAGACTTTCAACCTTCAGATGTGCTTCACATCCTAAACTCTCCATCATATTGATGTGTGAAATATCACATTTGCATTAAACCAACATAAACGTTTATGTTTTTACAGCCAGGCCACTGAAGACATAATCCCACGAGGACTGCTAGCTGCATTAAGAGGAACGTTTTGTTTGGATTTGGATTGGATTTGAATAAATCAATTCATCTCTCATCACTCAAAAATGACAACGGAAGTTCTCTATGAGTATATTTGTGATTCTTACATAATCTCTCAGTTGACAGCTATTTACCCAAACCTAGCTCACACTTTCAATTTATTCCAAAACGCTTTGGGAATCAGTGAGGAAAAGGTTGATCTGCTGGTGAATCACATGTCACCTAACAACGGTTCTCACCTGGATTTTACAGTTGACAAAGAGCTCTTCCACTGTCTTTCTGTCTCTCTCGTGAAGACCAGCGTGATGCATCCCGATCCCAAACGCCAGGGTCAGTTTCAGATTTGACTCCCTTACAGTGCCGATGATATCGTCCATCTAACAAAACACAGACGTTAAAACCCTGGCAGACACTATGCACTTTCTTCATAAAAAAAAATGGAAACAAAAGAGATGGAAATGTTAGGACGGGCAACAGTGGAAACAAATGGAGGAAAGTGCAGTTAGATGTTAGATGGACAGCTAACGGCAGCCGGCTGTCACTCAAACAGCAGGGTTTCAGGCCGTTACACGCTTCAGTGCAGTGAAACAGCGGGACGCCCCGTATATCACTGGAACACACAGCCAGGACGCTGGAGCTATCAGCACATGGAGCTCACGCGCGTGAATCTCACTACTGCAGTTGTCTAAAAATGAAAATGCTGTCATTTATTTGTTGTTTCAAACCTGTATGCAGTTTTTTTTTTCAATGGAGCACAAAAAGAGAGATCTTAACTATGCTCTTTTTCACGAAATAACAGTTGATCATAGTACCACAAATAATAATAATAATAAAAAAAAATCTTTAATAAATTACAAATTTAATAAATAAAGGTCTCACACACTATACTCCTTTTTTGTTTTTGAAAGTTCTTAAAATATTTTTTTTGTGTGTGTGTGTTTTTCAGGATTCATTAATAAATAGAAAGTTCAGCTTTTATTTGAAATACAAGTATTTTGTAACACTAATGACATAAATGTCTTCACTGTCACTTTTGATCAACTTAATGCATCGTTGCAAAATAAAACGATAAAATTCATTATAAAAAAAAACAAACAAGCAAACAAATAAATAACCCCACATTTTTGACCCTGAGTCCTGAGTAATGGATAATAATAATAATTATTTGGATAAACTCCTTTTAACCAGACAGTATATATATATATTTCTTTTCTACACAGATACACTCTTAAAATAAAAATAAAGGTGCTTTAAAAGGTTCTTCACAGCGATGCCATAGAAGAACCATTTTTGCTTCCACAAAGAACCATTCAGTCAAAGGTTCTTTAAAGAACCATCTCTTTCTTACCTTTTTATAATCTGAAGAACCTTCTTTCTCCAAAAACAACCTTTTGTGAAACAGAAAGGTTCTTCAGATGTTAAAGGTTCTTTATGGAACCATTTAGATAAAAAAAAAGTTCCTCTATGGCACCTTTATTTTTACAGAAGTATTAAAGGCAGCCTTCAGTTTTCTCTGCACGTTACATGTGTAATGTCTTTTATTGGGTCTTTAACAGGGTAGGCTCATAAAAGACAGGCATTAACATGCTTTATGGGGCTGCATGCCTTTACACACAGCCTGAGTAATAGAAAAATAGACCACTAACATCAGTATCTGCCTCATAAACGCCTGCTGCTTAACGCAATTCAAACAGTCAAACCAAATATATGTTTTATACAAATCCACGTTCGATAAAGGAATAGCTCACTTTTTTCTTTGCCTGATTTGAAATTCTAAAAGGCAGACAATCCATATCTAACCTTGTCAGTGTGGGAAACCAATAACGTTTTTATGTTGTTATCAGTTTCTAGCACTGCAGTTGCTACAGCAGTTAGGGTTATATATGTGTATTTCCTTGCTTAAAATAATTTTTTTTTAAATGTTTATTATTATATTTGACACTACTAATGATAATGTGTCAATTTATTTGTATAAAATTTAGTACTTTCTAAGACATGAAATTATATCTTTATAAACATAATATATCTATATATCTTTTTTCAGTTCCAGTATTTGTAGACAGACAATTATTTTGATTTTGGAATGAGAATCGAAAACACAAATCAAATTTCAGAATAATTTCCCAAAATTTTGGAATTGAACAGCGCTAATAAGCCATCTGCACTGCTGCATAATTTAGAAAGAATTTATAAAGAATAATTTGTATATTGTTATATATGATCCTACATTGCTTTGTGGGGATAATACAAAAACTGCTAGGCTTATATTTATTTATGATGAATAATTTGCAGTCTGAATGTAACCAATCTTGGGTCATCTGGGCTGTGGTTCGCTAACTGGCGACCTAAACATTAAAAGCAGCTTTGCTGACATGAATGTGTGTTTGTGTTCGAGCAAACACATTACCATACCGTTTGAATATGTGTATCATGCGTATACTATTAAAGAAATTATCACCTCCGTAAGGCTGCAATTTTTATGTGATTACTATGTGATTGGGATGAGAAAACCATTCCTTTTTTTTCCCTGACCAGCGCTCTAATCGAGTGCTTTGAAAATATTAGCACACATCTGCGATGGCGAGCAGAAAAAAGCTATTTGTTCACATCTTGAAATGATCTGAAGGCATGCGGTGGAACGGAAAGAGGAATTTAATGAGAGATGACACAGGCTTTTGCACTAGAATCTGCGCTGAGCCGTACTGTAATCACCGATAAAGAGATACTGAGCTTCTTGAGATTGTGGAATTGGGGAAGAGGAAATGTAAGACTGAAAAGAGAGAAAGTAACAACAGTAGCAATGCAAACGAAATGAGGCAGTGAAAGTGTAAGTCCTATTTACACGCTGAGGGATGTGAGACTGTTGCAAATTGCAAACAAGCTCTTTCACACCAAAGCTATTCACAACTTCATCTATCAGAAATGTCGCAATGCTTGAACAAAAATGAAAGGCATTCAATACAGTTTTCTCAGAGCTATTATTTTTCAATTACTATTACATTACTTTTGGCAGTAATTTAATGCTTCACAACCACAATGTGTGACTATAGTTTTAGGCTTTAGGTAACGCTTCACAAAAAGGTTGTACATGTTAACATTAGCAAATAATGTTATTAATGTATTATGAAAAAAAAAAACAATAATTAACAATGAATTTAAAATGAATTTAGATTACTAAATGCTTTAAATTACTGTTAACTGCTATTTCATGTTAGCAATAGTTTTAAGTAATGGATTAATTTTTAATACAAAACTCCAGCATTATTTTGATAGTTTCTACTTAAATGTACTCCAATTTTCAGAAAACACGCAATACTAGCCAACCTTGCAGAGATAATTGTGAGGCTCATATGTTAATTATGCAATGTTTTGTTACTTCTGCATTCCTTTTTTTTCTCTCTCCTCATCTAGCTGTGATTTTTAAGATAACATTTTTTACGTTTTAAGACCATTTTTAAGACCTGCAAAAAAAAATCATATGAGTGCGGTAACATATTAATCTGTAAAATGACCGTAAAAACTAGATTTGCTGTTCAGATACAGGTTTTCACACAAACAAAAAGTTTTATAAAATGATAAACTTCACATTTCAGCTTTTAAACATTTACAAGAAAATGGATGAGTCAGAAGTCAATATATCAATTAAATAACAAATGTATTTTACTTTAATTGTTTAGATATTTTAAATGCATTAGCTTCTTGTTGATTCACCAGTTTACATTTACGATTGCTGTGTAAAAAATATGGGTAGATTTTTACTTTGGTCTGAACAAAAACAGCAGACATATTGAAAATGCAAATTCATTCTCTGCCAGCAGGTGGCGCTTTCGAAATGGCAGAAATATAGTGCTTTCACGGTAACTGCAGCGCTGCAAAGTTTAATTGTCACATTAAGCCATATCGCAATTCTGGTCTTTCCGCCCCCAAATTTAAGACCGCTTGAAATCATAATTAAGATTTGTTGTACCTTTTAAGACTTTTTATGGCCTTAAATTTGATACAGGTAAATGTAAGGCTTTTAAGGACCGGGGGAAACCCTGTTCTCTTTCTCTTTTCGTTTTAGACCAATAGAACATTATGTTGCTTTATTTTGATTTTGCAAGCTCTATTCTATATTTTGGAAGTGCACAACAAAAGCATGCAAAAAAACAAAACTAAAATGACAACACCCTTTTTGCTATAATACACAGCGGCTGTGCGCTCTACTCTTGTCTCGATTGTTCTCAACATTGGAACAGGAGATGCGTCGGTAAATAAATGGAAATGCATTACTTGTTTGAAAAAGTAACTTTTTTACATTTCCATTGCATTTACTTGTTACTTGAAACAGTAATCTGGTTATGTAACAACAATTTTGAGGATGACTTCTAACCTCTCTCTCATCCTGGTGGAGCCACTGTTTGGGGTCATCTTCTGTAGCCAGAAATGCGATGAGGTCCAGAGCCGTGAGCCGTGTCTGCCGGCGCGATGACACAAATATGAGGACCGGTTTGGCAGGAGAATGTGTGCGGATGGCTACAGGACAGTGGAAATACGAAGTGTAAGACAGATCTAAATCCATTAGAAAATTTGTTGTTTTAAAAAACAACAATACTAAAGTTAAAATACTAAATTGCAAATTGATAAAGTAATACGAAAAAGTAACTTTTTTTACTAAGAATAATTTGTAATTTGTCTGAGGTTGCTATTAGGCAAGTCAGTTGACCTGGAGTGCATATCATGGTTAAATCCCTGGAGCATCTTTTATGCATGAATAAAATTTTAGCTCCCATCTACTGTATTTAAATGGCAAGGACTAAAATCTCCAAAACTGTTTGCCAAGATTGTGTTCCAACAGCATATTTCAAATCAGCAATAAAATCTGCCAGTGAAGACAAATGAACAATGAACAAATCATCAAAAAAAGAAAACAAATCATGCTGGTCCCACTGAAGCATATGAGCATGGATCATTTTAACATTTCTGTGGTTTTCAGAAACTAGAACATGTATAATTCTGCATTTTCATTATAAACCCATTAGAGTATATCTATGACTGAAAACAATATCAAGAGCTTCATTATTGCAGTCAGAGGAGCTGTCAATAATATTTTTGCTGTATTATTCTATTATAAAAACTGACAAAGCAGTGTTAACTATTTTTCTGTTTTCTATTTAATAGCAAAGTAATGTAACAAAGTTTAGACTTACGAATGCACATAAAAAAAAAAAAAAAAAAAAAAAAAACCTCGACTCTTGCAATTACAATGTTTTATGCTTTCTTGTTAATACTGTGGTAAAATATGGAAATTAATCATCACAATCTGGAAAAAAAGTTCAATCTAGAGTTTTAAAAAAATGTCTTTTTGAACTTTAATGGGAAAGTTCACCTAAAAATGAAAACTGTCATGATTTCCTCAATCTCAAGTAATTTGTACTCAAGTCATTATTTCTTCTGCTGAACACACACACAAGATATTTTGAAGAATGTGCAACAGTTGTTGGTCCCCACTGACTTCTATAGCATTTATTTTCCATAATATGTAAGTCAATGATGACCAATGACTGTTACCCACATTCTTCAAAATGTCCCTTTAAGGCAAGACACTGCAGGTGAATATGCTAAAAAAAAAAAAAAAAAAAACTAGCAACACCGTACAGCTTACTTACTCAGTTGACTGATTACATTGATAATTGCAAACATTTTTTTATTACAAGTTTTCTAAAATGTTAGGTTTTAATATGCATTATTTCATGAAAAATACGCTAATTCGCATACATTTCTAGTACATAATTCTAAACACTGGATGAAAATATTCTTGTTTAATTTTTTTGACATATTAGAGTCAAATGTTTTTACAGAAGGAATTTTGGTTCTCATTTTGTCACTCCATAATTCAGAAAAAATAACTGGCGGAAAACGATACATTTTTACAGTTTTTGGGGGGAATAAAATGTTGTATAAAATCAAGCAAATTATATATGAACAAATCCCTCTGTAAAAACCTTCAGGATATAGACAGGAATAAAAATGTAAAGTTTGGTGTGTGCGTAAGTGCTACTGAAATGGAGATTTATGGCTCAGTGTAGAAGAAAAAAATAATTTTGAGAAAACGACCTTTAAAAATACGTACTGTAATTGAAATCTATTGACACAAATAAATAAAGTGCTATAAAAAAAAAAAAAAAAAAAAAAAAAAAAACAATTAACAGTGTCTTTTGGATGTTTTTTTTTCCACTAGTCTGCAAAAAACCCAAAGCCCAAAATCTCAAACTTGTCAGGTGCATGAAAAAACTGTTTTTGCCTGCAGTGTCTCCCCTTAAGGCAAGACTTATTCCTCACTATCCACCATACTGAGCATCACAAATTCTTCCATTCTATTTCATACTTACTTGAATTTCATACTTCATGAATATTCAGCACAAATCATAAAATTTGTGCCACACAAATGTATCCTTTACAACACTTTAGAACACTTCAAATTAGAGTACATGATGCATGTGCATGTTACTGTAGTCTTGTACCTTGGAAGACTGGTTTGTTCATGCTGGCCATACGAGGGCAATAATGTTGCCCCGGAAATCCGTGAATGTGAACCTCCAATGGCACTGGGCGAACAGAGGGCCGGAAATTAAACAGTCCCGCCTGAAAGAGACCCAGACAGAGAGGAATAAGGACAGGGCCACAAAACGGTATAAGAAAAACAGGGCCAGAAAGTGAGAAGACGCAAAGAAAGACAGTAATAAAGCGAGAGATGGAGTGCCCAGCTGGCTGTGTGCCTGACAGAGTGGCCCATCTGGGGGTAATTACAGCCTGTCATTGTCCCCTGTCCCACAACTGCGCTCTCACACAAGTGGCCCGGGCCTGGGTGCGTGTGCGCACATATTTAAAGGGCTGGATAATGGATTGGGCAGCTAGAGATGCGCCTCAGTCCAAACAGCACACGTCAGATTTATGGAGACCCCAGCCCTTCCTTTCCCGTCTGTCTAGCAGGGTGACATTTCAGCAATAGTAAAACAACGTTTACATAACCGCTGCTGTCTGTCCTGATGCGGCCACAGCCCGGGTACAGCGCCGACATGCTGCTACACGCTGGAAGAGGGGTGCTGGTTATTTATAGACCCTTGCACGCTCATATGCGCGCACATACGCATTTAAACACAAAATGACTGACAGAACGTACGATCGGTTATCTGTAATGGAAACAGGATGGTACCGTTAGTACAGTGTTACAGATAATATCGTTATTCTACTTTTTTGACTTCATCCCTAATCATTATGGGTGCAAGTGAAGCATGATTCCACCGAAACAAGACCCATCAATTACATTCAACCTTAAATATACCATTTTTTGCTCGATTTGAACTGCCGTGAATCATATGTAAATCACATCAAACCTGAGAAGAGGAAGGAGCACTGATCCTGAAAATATTAATTTGCCTATATATAACAGTGTATGGACGGACTCCAAAAGCGATTTAAATATCCCAAGTCTTTCGTCAAAGCGACTAGATAGAGATGTGGCATTAAAAGGGTATGTACGTGAAAGCTGAGATGAGCTAATGGATGCAGGTTGTGTATCTAACCTGTTTGATGCCCAGCCAGTCGGCTAGATCCCGTGCATTAGCCAGCGCGGTAGAGAGTCCCACTACTCGCACTTGTTTTGAGGTGTGCGATGAGATAAAGTTGGTTCTGGACACAATAACCTCTAGAACTGGTCCTCTGTCCTCGCCTGAGAAGTCAAAGAAAATGCAAAATTTGTCAATTAAAGTCACCTTTATTTATATAGCGCTTTGTACAATTTTTTAAAGAGATGTTTTAAAGAGACTTCATAGTAATAAACAAGGAAGTAACAGAATAAGTCATGCAAACTAAATTTAGCTCTAAAGTAGTTCTAAAAAGAGAATACTGCTTCAGTCAGTTCAGTACTGATTCAGTTCTCAATTACTGTGTAAAGTTTGTCAATTACAAAAGTTAAATTCAGCAATAAGCAGCTCAACTAAAGTCGGCAGTATCATTATTCAGCTTGAGTCAAAAACAATTATAAACTATTCAGCTCTACACCAGTGTTGTTTTTGACAACCATCTTAGATTTAGTCTTAGTCTTAGTCTTTTGGACTAAAATGGTTATTAGTTTTAGTCAAATTTTAGTCACTTCTATATGTGATAGTTTTAGTCCAATTTTAGTCGACGAAAAGTCAAGAAGGTTTTAGTCTAGTTTTAGTCGACGAAAAGTCAAGAAGGTTTTAGTCTAGTTTTAGTCGACGAAAAGTCAAAAAGGTTTTAGTCTAGTTTTAGTCAAAAAAAGGGGAAAAAGTAGTCTTTTAAGAAATTAATGTAGGTCAGTAAGTATTTTGCTGTTGGGTAGTGTCACTTATAAGTTCTGAAAATAGCAGATCTATAGTTCAACACAATGTGAGCTTCCAGATCGACTATTTTTACCAATAATTACAATAATGAAGGAATGTTTTAAAACATAAAAGACAAACAAGGATGGAATGCTAAAACGGCTTGCCATAGTAGTATGGCAAAGAGTATTTAATGCTAAAACGGCTTGCCATAGCGGCAGATATTTTTCGGTTTTAATAGGCATGCACAATAAGCAGAAATGTCATGCATTTTAAACGCCTGATGAACTACCCACTAACATTTTCGTCTATTCTCGTCTCGTCAACGAAAACTCACACACGTCTCGTCATGTTTTATTCATCAACGAGCCAATATTATCTCGTCAACGTCTCGTTATCGTCATTAAAAAAAGTGGCGTCAACGAAATGATTTCGTCATCGTCATCGTTGACGAAAACAACACTGCTCTACACAAGACAATAGTGTCAGATAAAATTATAACAATACCGTTTTTCATACTTTAATATTAGTAGTTATTAAACATTACAGGCACAATAGGCATATTTGTGGGTAGATGGCTACATGGTGCTCTAAATGGATTATTATGGAAGATATGGAAGATGTTTTGGTTAAAAATGAACATAAATATATCATTGAGAAATTAAATTAGAACTCAGTGTTAAAATTGATCTTCTTAACTTATTATGATTTACTACATATGGAAGTGTTTTAGTGCCATGTGTAAAAAAAAAAAATAGAGATTAAAGTTGTACTTTGAGAAAGAAGTCGAAATATTACGATAATAAAGCCGAAATGATGAGAACAAAGTCAAAATATTTTGAGAACAAAGTCGAAAAGTTTCGAGAATAAAGTCGAAATGCTTTGAGAATAAAGTCAAAATTATGAGAATTACATAGTAGTTATAATATTTTGAGAGTACAGCATGCACATCTGCATGGCGCAAATTGGGAGCACCGAGAGAAGTTGCCAGGCCACCGGAATTGAATTTGAATATATGTGGGATTATTAGCAGAAATCATACCATGTGTTATACTTGCAGGCACGGTATGCTTGGAAATAATATTTCACGGCTTCGATTGCATCCATTAGGCCTATTCGTAGTGCGCCAGCCACCTAATAATAGCAATAAGCTTTGTGCTTTTGGTACTTTTAATATAAAACTAAGTCTCAGGTTTCAAAATCTGTCAGTTTTATAGCGAAATACAAACAATTTGTCTTGCAATAATGTGTTTTACATGCTCTTTAATGTTGCGGGACAGATTGCTGTATTCATGTGAATCAATTGTCTTTTCAATTACAATGAGACATTTGTTTAATTAAATTATACTGTTTTCTTTGAGAAAATTTCACCACCTACTCCACTAACACATCTGTGGCATCAAATCTTTCATTCCTCACATGTGTTTCATTTAAAACAACAATAAAACGTTCTCATAATTGCAATGATTTTGTGCTTTGTTGCTTTTAATATAACATCATCTTTAAAAAAAAAACAGTTTTACTGCGAAATACAAATTATAAACGTGCTTTTCCTCTTTATTTCAAGTTTACGGCATGATATAAACGTGAAGGAACATCAGAAGGAATTAAAAAACAGTATAGCCTAATCTAATGAAACAAAGGCCTTATTGTAATCAGAAAGATGACTGAATCACATGCCGCTTAAACTGAGGCAAATACAGCAATCTGTCACGCCACATTAAAAAAGCGTGAAAACACATCATTGTATTAGTCATAGTGTTTGCATTTTGCTATAAAACTGACAGATTTTCAAAGCTGAGACTTTGTAATATCTCTCAGTGCTCCCACTCCAGGCCATTTGCATGCACAATATGCTAGAATATACTCTCAAAATATTATAACTTTAATCTTGTAATTGCTATGAATGAATTCTCTTAATTTTGACTTTTTTCTCTAAAATTTTCAATTTTAAATATCATAATTTTGACTTTATTCTTGCAATCTTAGATTTTTTTTTTCAATGTGGCACTAAAATGGCAATGTAACTACAATAAAAAAGATACAAGAAAGAAGTTAACTTTCACACCAACTATAACGGTGAAGTTTTAATAATCGTTCCAGAAAGGTTTGTTTTTGCCAGTTCAGTAAATACTGAAGAGCTTACTTTTACCGTATTTAATGTTCTCTATGTATGTGTGTATATTAATGTTTATATATACAATACAGACCAAAAGTTTGGACACACCTTCTCATTTAAAGAGTTTTCTTTATTTTCATGCCTATGAAAATTGTAGATTCACAATGAAGGCATTAAAACTATAAATAAACACATGTGGAATTATATTTAATTCTACATATACTATATATATACTATATATACTTCTGCACAACACAACTGATGGTCCCAACCCCATTTATAAGGCAAGAAATCCCACTTATTAAACCTGACAGGGCACACCTGTGAAGTGAAAACCATTTCAGGTGACTACCTCTTGAAGCTCATCAAGAGAATGCCAAGAGTGTGCAAAGCAGTAATCAAAGCAAAAGGTGGCTACTTTGAAGAACCTAGAATCTGACATATTTTCAGTTGTTTCACACTTTTTTATTATGTATATAATTCCACATGTGTTAATTCATAGTTTTGATGCCTTCAGTGTGAATCTACAATTTTCATAGTCATGAAAATAAAGAAAACTTTGGTTCAAAGGTGTGTCCAAACTTTTGGTGTGTACTGTAAATAAAAGCCTAAACTAAGTAATTTTTAAGCAATTGTGTCTCTTCACACTTTCAATAGAGGAAAAAAGCGATGAAAATGTCTTCATTTGTGCTCTGAAAATGAGCAACAGACTTATGGGTTTGGAACAAGATGAAAGTGAGATTTGTTTTTGGCTGAACTATCCCGCTAATTGCTAAAACTGGAGAAATCTACATTTTTTTTTACTGCTTGTGTTATCAATTACTACAATCTTTGCATTGTGACCCTAGTTTTGTTTTACATGTATATAAGCATTTACATAGGTCTTGTCAAAATAAAACTAATGCAGGTCTATGGAGAACAGTACTCCTTGTATGATGGTCTGTATGCAAAATATATTTTATCTCTGAAGAAGAACACTCTTAAAGGAGTCTAAGGATAAAGGGAGATCCTTAAATTGGTCTCTTAAATCAAGTTCCCATACATGTGTGTAAATGCATGCAGATACTCCTGGATAAAGCGGTATTATCATTGTTATCCAACTACTCATGGTTCAGGACTTGTGTTTTCAAGAAGGACTGAAGCTGTCCAATTCACTTATGTCAAGGTCCCTGACATTAATACATTGCTAGCAGCTATACTACACAGGCAAACATATGTGGACACCTGAACACCAGACTGCTTGTTGAAGATTTAATTTCCAAACCATGGGCATTAACAGTGGGTTTGTTCATCCCTTTGATGCAGTATAATGGCTTCCACTCCTCTGGGGAAGCTTTCCAATGTTGGAACATGGCTGCTGGAATTTGCTCCCATTCAGACAGAAGAGCATAAACAAAGGTGTTCAAAAGGGTTTCAGCCAATCATGTTTTCACCAGACTTAGTAAGTCTTGCACAGTGGCATTGTCAAACCCATTCCTCTAAAAATGTTTAAGGATATCCCATGGTCGTTATTCTATGTAATGAATGTGGGCGAAAGTTGTTAATTAGAAGTTGATGTCCACATACAGTGCCTTGTGGAAGTATTCATACCCCTTCATTTTCACATTTTGTTATGCTGCAGCATTCTGTTAAACTGCTTTAAATGTATATAGAGTATATAGCATGAAGATGTTACTACACTTCGAGTGGAGTTAAACTATGGCAAATTCATTTGAATGAGTATGATTTGGAAAGGCACACACCTTTCAGAAAAGGTCCAACAGCTAAAAATGCATACCATCCCAAAAACAAGCAAAAATCAGGCACACATCTGGGGAAGAGTTCAGAAAAATATTCTGCTGCATCGAAGGTTCACAGAAAGCATGTAGCCTCCATTATTCATAATAGAAGACCCTTGGAACAACTAGGACTCTTCCTAGAGGTGGCCTTTTGGCCAAACCGAGCAACTGATGGAGAAGGGGCTTGGTAATACTGGTGACTAAGAAGCTGATGGTCACTCTAATTGAGCTCCATGCAGATGGAAGAAACTTACAGAAGGATAAACAACACTGTAACAATCCACCGATCAGGGCTTTATGGCGATGTGGCCAAACTCAATCCTCTCCTCAGTGAAGACACATGAAAACAAACTTGGAATTTGCAAAAAAGCACCTAAAGGACCCTCAGAATGCGAGAAACAAGATTTTCTGGTCTGATGAACCTCAATTCCAAGCATCATGTGTGAAGGAAACCAGACACTGCTCATCACCTGCAGTGTACCAACCCAAAAGTAAAGTGTGGTGGTAGCAGCCTCATGTTGTGGGGCTGTTTTTCAGTGGCAGGGACTGAGGGACTTGTCAGAGTAGAAGGAAAGCTCAATGCACTAAAATATTGAGATAGCCTTAATGAAAACCTACAGTAAAAGCATTCAGAACCTCAGAATGAGCAGAAGGTTCACCTTCCAACAGGGCAACCCTAAGCACACAGAAAGAGTGACTTATAGACAACTCTGTGAATGTCCTTGAGTGGCCCAGCCAGAGCCTTGACTTAAACGCAATCGAGTATTTCTGGAGAGCCTTGACTTGAACGCAATCAAATATTTCCGGAGAAACATGACAATGTCTGCCAGCCCCCATCTAAGCTGACAGAGCTTGAGAGGCGAAGAGGTGAGGCAAAGAATGAAGGAACTAAGTAAGGTAAGGTAAGCTGAGTTAAGGGTATGAATACTTATGCAACATATTTATTTCAGTGTTTTATTTTTAATACATTTGCGAAGTTGTCACAAATCAGTTTTTTGTTTTGTCATTATGGTGTATAGAGTGTAAATTGATGTGGTAAAAAAAAAAAAAAGTAATTTAAAGCAGTTTAACATAAGGGTGCAACATAACAAAATGTGAAAAAGGGGTATGAATACTTTCGCAAGGCACTGTAAGTTAAGTTAAGTAACTCGTTAAGGCCCTAATATACTCAAAAAAATAAAAATAAAGAATGAACTGGTGTGATATAATTTGGAACAAAATCAGGTCCAAACAAAGTTTGTTTAGTTTAAAACAGCTCGCCAAAGTGAACTATTCAGAAAAGTGCTTTGGCTAGTAAACACCTTCAAACTACTATTGGCCTTAATTCTGTAAAGATGCTTGCTTTTCAGTATATATTGTATAATGTGCTAAAAAAATAAATGCAAAGCTGGTGCAAACATATCCACATCGCCACTACTAAATGCTTTCTTAACTGCTGTTTTCTCACCACTGTAATTTGTTGGTGTTGATTTTGTTACGGAGAGAAAAACGGGCAGCACATATTTCATATTTCAAGCACCGCTCTTAACAGCAAAGGTGATGTGGATATTTGTTGACAATATACTGCTGCCCAGGTATTTTAAACTTCTTTTTACCCCATGCGAAGAACATTGCCCTAGTCTCTAACCTAGAAGATGGATTTCGTCTATGATGAGAATAGCCACTTTCTGCACATAGCTGCGGTTCTGCCAGCTGCGACTGACACCATCCCATTTCTCCGGGGTAGTGACGATCAGGTCCGCCTGCGCGATGGCTCGCATGTCTGGAGTAACATCGCCTGTTAACTCAACCACCCTAGAAAGAAAGAATATGATAATGAGCAAATAAAGGTCAGAGTAAAAGCAGATACATACAAAAGAATCTATAAACACTCTCACTTCCTCCCAAGTTTCTCTTCTATTCTGATCTTCCAGTCCTCAATCCTCTCTCGGACCAGAGCTTTAAGAGGAGCAATGTAGACCACCTGGTCACACAGAGACACACCGGTTAAACCATTTCATAAGAACTAAATCTAAACGCTAACAGATGGCAGACGTTCAGACCTTGGAGGTGGGGTACTTGTTGAAGACTCTGAAGATGGCCATCTCCGCAGCAATGGTTTTGCCGGAGCCGGTGGGGGCCCCCAGCAGGACGTTGGTATCTGTGTGGTACAGTGTATGGAAGATTTGCGTCTGAATGGGATTAA
The DNA here is from genome assembly GCF_049309525.1 of Garra rufa. Taxonomy (NCBI): domain Eukaryota; kingdom Metazoa; phylum Chordata; class Actinopteri; order Cypriniformes; family Cyprinidae; genus Garra; species Garra rufa. Next base: position 47,021,621 of record NC_133369.1, read on the forward strand.
AGTGTGTAAACTTGTATAGACTCTCAAACTCCCGGTTTCCCAACGCGGTCACAGGCAATGGCTGAAGATCCAAGAGCTCTGAAATGAAACAAATGAAAATGGTAAACTATTAACGAACATTTGCATGACTCCTTTATTATAAAACACATAAAGTTGATCTCACATGTATTCATTCAAACAATAGAAATTAAATTATATCACTACTTGTCCCAATTTGGCATCCACTTTTCTTTATCAGTGGGGAAAAATGCTGGCATTTCCAATTTGACTAGCACATGAAAATACTGAAATGCCTGCATGTCCTCTTGCAATACTGTATCCTGAATAGACTTCAAGACCAAAAATATGTTTTCCTAATTTCCCACATAAATAGTTCATATAAGAACAAAATAAAGAATAATGTATCTACAAAAGAAAAATTGTTGACAGCTTGAAAATTCTTGTGTGTGTATATGGGATGCACCTGTGTGTGGCGGGTGTCTTTCAGGCAGGATGAGATGCTGGAAGTTGATGATACACACAGCTTCAGAGCCCAGCCAGCGGTCAGACACAGCTCGGATGTAATATTGAGAAGGCATGGGCTCAAAGATGGGTATAGTGAAGACCACCTGCTGTGGCTCTCCACTCACAACCTGGCAGTGCAAGAGAGAACATATGATTAGGAACTCACACCGCAATGCTATTCACATTTCCAGCTCGCTGTACGACACCATGTGATGCCCTGCCTACAATAAAGAATCATAAGTACTGTCATTAGTCTGATCTCAACGATTACAAAATGAAATTATACCTGCATTTTAAATTCTACAGAACTGGTTCATAGTCAGAGCTTGCAAAAAAATGTGTCTTCGTATCCAAATGATATAACATCCAAGGTACACATTATTAGTAATTGTGCAGTTAATTCTCATATTGTATTTTCAGAAAGAATAAAAAAAAATCTGTCACTACTGAAATGCAGTAATTGACCTATTAAGATTTTGCTTACATTTTCCTTGCAAATACATATTTTTTTATTTTTTTTTATTTATGAGATTTGTTGTATTTTTTATATTTTTTTTGTAAAAGGCAAAAAAGTTGATCATACTGATTACAAACTTAAGAATTCCTTAGTTTGAATATACATTGAACCAAACTATTAAAACATCTTAGTTGATAATTCAGTATACTTTATTTTTGACAACATATCCCAATTTTCGGTCATGACAGCACATTATCGATAGTGACAGTAATGTACAGAATTTTAACCCACATATTAAAACAATCCAAAAAAAAAAAAAAAAAAAAAAAAAAAAGTGTTCCCTTTTGTCACTACCAAAACACTGATGACATGTTTCAGTCGTGACTGGTACAGTAGTGACAGTTTTATGGGATAATTTGGTGAAGTTTCAGTTGAGACATCTTTTTTTTTTTTTTTTTTGGTGCTTCGGTAGAGACAATTTTAGATACCTTTAAACCTTGCTCAAATACCAATCAGCACATGGTTAGCTTGCACAGTTCTGAACAATTGTACACATATAAAAATTGTGTGCAATTGTGTATTAAAAGAAGTGTATTAATTATAGAAAAATGGTGACTTGATTAAAGTTACACACAGGTTTTTCACACTTTTGAACACATTTACCTCCAAATGATGAGGTCTATCTACTCACCATGTAGCTATGAGAGAGTGACATAAATATTTCCTGATCATAAATGTAGAAAATCAGTCTCAACCAATGGACTAAAACATACACTGTTTCGGTAGTAACATAAATATGTGGGACACTTTTGTTTTTTATATCAAGTTTAATCATTTACAAAGAAAAAAAGAAAAACAAAACAAAAAAAAACCCTGCAGATATCTCTATTAAACGGTAAGTGTGTCATTCATTGTTACATGTCTAGTATCATCAAGCTGTGATCTGGTATCAGGGCTTATAGATTTGGGTTTGCTCATGTCAGCAGATGTACATGTATCTTTACCTGTTTTTTATGCAGAAGGAAATACTCAGAGTGGTAGATGTGGTCGTTGATCGGATCCTCCACCCATAACCACCAGGGCTCTCCCACTGAGCCATGGACCTATGCAGGACCAGATGTGAGATGTCATAAAGGCAGTACAATAAGAATACAAAGAACAACATGATTTTTTTTTTTTTTTTTTTTAAACAGATGTCCATTTATAAGTTCACTGCAACAAAAAAAACCTTCATAAATGTGGACACTACTGTTTTCATGGAAACCACACGATCAAACGTACATTACGGACACCAAATCACAAATGAATAATAATTATATAATTTCTATTTTATTAAAAACAGCAAAACTTTACAAAAGCTTCTTGTATCGGTGTGATACAAAATTAAAAATGTGGTATTACAGGAACTTACACATTCTGATCATCTCAATATGAGCACATAACCCCTTGCTAATCACTATCACTGCTTTGTAGAGAGTGAGATCTGTTGTATTAAATGGCTTGTATTTAGAACTAAAGTGAGTGAAATCTTTATAGCCTGTTGAGTTGTAGCCTGGCTTACATTACAGCGAGTGATATACGTATAGTCAGGCAGCTCGTATTCTGCATTAAAGCTTCAGAATGACCAGAGAGCTTTTTTTGCTTTGCTTATGGTGTGAGTAAATCATCCTTGAGCTGTTTGATCTGAATCTGAATCTAATCTGAATCACACAGCTTTATTCACATTAGAGATCTGAATTGAAGCCTGCTGGTGAACGGCTGTTTTATCACATTTCATTGAAAACGTGGCTTTGTAAAATAATTCGCAGAAATGAATACTGTAAAATACAATAATAATTTGTATAATGAAGTCTCTTATGCTCAGCAAGGCTGCATTTATTTCATTAAACATACAGTAAAAACAGTAACATGGTTAAATATTTTTACTATTGTAAAATAGCTGTTTTGTGTTTGTTATTTCTGTGATGGCAACTCGATTACTCTAGTCTTCAGTGTCACATGATCCTTCAGAAATCATTCTCTATGTATTATGTATGATATTTTTATATACATGATCTACTGAGCGGATTAATGTAATGTTTGTTAATGACATATTCATGTGGCAGAGAGCAGGTCATGCTCAGAGCATGTTGGCGGCTGATTAGTGCTGGCTGATGGTCATCCAGCTGTTGGGTGTCACGCTGGACGAGTTATGGTCACACAGGAGCACCAGGCACAGAGCGGCCCATCTGTGGCCCATCACAGCACTGGCCCTCAAGAGAACAATAGCAACAGATCTGGGCCTATTCAAGCCTTTGTGTTCTTAAACGCAGGGGAGGAGATGGGCAAATCAATGACCCCTTCAGCCCCTCCTGCCTAACCTACTGTGAGAATGTGTGTGTGTTCTGGTATATATGGTTTTGTAGTTTCCTGCAAGGGGTAGGTTTAGGTCTAGGGCGATAGAAAATGCAATTTGTACAGTATACAACTATTACACCTATGAAAGAATGTATACGTGTGTGTACCTACTTAAATATATTTTGGGGACAAATTTGTACTGAAAAGTGAGTAACACCTGACAAAATCTCCAAAAACCTCCCTTTGGGGACATCCCCATTTGTAAAACTGGTATAGAAAATGTTTTTTTGAAATCGTAAAAATGCTGAATGTTTTCAGTGAAGGTTTAAGTTTAGGTAAAAAAAAAAAAAAAGTATAAATATTTGTAAATAAAAACAATAGAAGTCTATGTAATGTCCCCATTTAGTTAAGTAAATGTGTGTCACAGTGAGAATATGTGGAATTGTGCATACTCAGTACAAATATATGTCACAGCTAAGCATAATTAGAATTGGTTAGTTTCTTCTTCGGCTCCAAAATGAATTGCATTTTTGAGGGCCTAAACATGCTAGAACTCATGAACATTTGCACACATGCCAAAAGTGGTGAAAACATACACCTGATATTGGTTTCGGAAGTGGATGTGGCAATATGACTCAATAGCGCCACCTATAAAATTTCAACTAAGTGCCCCTTGACCTATGTTTTACATACATGTACGGAATTCGGTAGATACACGTAACATTTCAATACCTACAAAAAAGACCCCTGGGATGAAGTCCGAAAACCAACAGGAAGTTTGTTATTTAAAATTTTCTCTGCACGTTTTGTGCCATTTTTGCCATTTTCAGTGATTTCAAGTCATAATATAAATCTCATAATAATGACTTTGTATATGTATTAGCTGTGTAGAGTTATTGTTTTTGTAGACTTTTTTCCTCATTATTATGATTTCTCAAAATGTTGGCTTAAGATTGGCTTTTTAATCTCAATTTCAATTTATGTCATCATTTCAAACTTATAATAATGGCTTAGTATCTTAGACGAAGTCCGAAAACCAACAGCAAGTCTGTTATTTTGAATTTTCTCTGCACGTTTTGTGCCATTTTTTGCCATTTTCAAGCGTTGTATTTTAACTAACTCTTCCTAGAGATTTAAATAGATCAATACCAAATTTGGTCAGTGTAATCTAAAGCCAAAATAATTGTAATGGAGATTTGAAGAATAACAACAAATAAGCAAACAAAATCTAACAATACTTCACATTTTCTGGTTTATAACAATTTTAGAGAACCTGAAAAAAGGGGAATTCAAAAAAGCACATTTTTGACAAATAACTGTCTAAATTCTGTTAGCAACGCCTGTAATGTTACAGTTTGAATGGGTAATTTAATACCCAGATAAGACAGATTTTTTTTAGATAATGACTTGATATACGACATATATCTGAATTTCCACCTCAAAATTTGACATTTTAATCTAATCATTTGGATTTATCATTTCATAATTTCTGACATCTTCTCTGACAATGCCTGCAATGTTACATTTAGAATGGGTTATTGGTTGAGATTAATTTTCACTATTAAAATATAGTTTTTGGCTCATCTGTGGACAAGCGTGCACTACAGTTTAGACTCTGCAAGTCTGTGGAATTAAAAATCCAGATATTCCAAAGTCTAACAGCAGCATGTAAAGCCCTAGGTATGGTTGCCATGGTTACCTGGTCATTCCACCTGAAGTCCGGGGTGATGCTGAGGCGAACGCGCAGGACGGTGCGTGTGATTGGCTGAATGCTGGACTCCATGAGGATGGCGGGTATCTGATGCACACACTGCTTCACCTTCAGCCCGATGTTCACGTGATGCAACATGTGACCTGCACACACACACACACACACACACACACACACACACACACACACACACACACACACACACAAAATGAAGGCACAGAATAGCATATCTGACCTTAAAAGCCTACTATGAATTCTAAAATTGCCAAATCCGCACAATCTTCTTGTGTCAGACTGACCGATCTCATCTTTGCCCATGTCTCTGAGTTTGTCCACAGTGAGGTTCCTCTCCTCCATTCTGGACAGCACCGAAGGGGGCAGCACGCTGAACTGTCGCAGCGGGTGGGCCCAGCCCCACAGACGCTTGTCAATCACTTTACACAGGTTCAGCAGGCGGTAGGTCATGGCCGGCCAGCGCTTCCTCAGAGCGATCTCAAACAGAGCCCGCACGATACGAGCAGCATTCTGCACAAAAAAGACAAAGAGACTCTCAATCACACAATCAAGTCTATCAAGTGCATCACTGGTTGATATGACAGCGCTCTTGGACTGCAAAGAGGCCATGTACACGCTGGAGATAAATATGGCTGACATACACATTCTTGAACCACCTAGCTGTTATTATACTGTTATTAAACTGTTATAAACTCAGTTATAAGTAGTCATTTATGACTATTGCAATTATAATTGTCATTGTCATTATAAATACAGAACTTAAATACTAGTAGTAATATCAATATCAAATTTAATGCCATGTCAGCATCTGAGGCAAAAACAGTTTTGCAGAAATACAATAACAAGGACAACCCAAACAAAAATAAATGTATAACATTTAAACTTTTAGATTTACAAATGAAACAAATTAGAAAAAAATAAATAAATAAATACATAATACATACATATTCACAGGAAAATATGTTCAGGTCTTTTTTTGAATATTATCATAGTAAACAGTTTTTCCTTCACCAAAATTGTTCCACAATTAAGTGGCAGAAGTCAATTTCTGCAACATAAATAAAAATAAAAAGTTTTTTAAATTTCAAGTGATTTCAAGTCATAATATAAATCTCATAAAAATGACTTTGTATATGACTCTGTAGGTGTGTAGAGTTATTGTTTTTGTTGACTTTTTCTCATAATTTTAATTTCTCAAAATTTTGGTTTAAGATTGACTTTTTAATCTCAATTTCGATTTATATCATCATTTCAAACTTATAATAATGGCTTAGTATCTTAGTTTTAGTCTTAGACTTGTGTATCTTGACACAATTTGTTTTAGTCATAATTATGAATTCTCATAATTTCAAGTTTTGGGGATCATTTTGAATTTTATCACTTAATAGTTCCCTAGTATCTCAGAATGACTTCTGTATCTCAACTTTTTATGTAATAATTTTGACCTCATAACTTTGATGGAGCATATCACAATTTTGACTTTGAAAATTGTGTCTTAGTTCTTTTTTACATACATTTCTACGCCATAATGCCTTAGCATGTCATAATAGAATCGCATCTTTTTTAAACAATGTTATGACTTGCTATTTCATAATCATGATTCATTCATTCATTCATTCCTGATGTTTTCTAGTGTGGCAGAAATGTCCTTCCATACCTACAAGTTATGGTCTAGCAATAATCCAGAGAGATTCAGAGAAACCCTGCTGTTTAAAATAAACAACTTGTGTTTTTGGTTTATTGATTTGCATGTAATTCATTAAAATTGATTCTCATAATGAGATCATTTTAAGAGCATTTTGTACGTGCAAACACATGCATTGTAGAAATACCTTATTCACAGGCGTATTAGTCACCCAATTATGATTAATTTATTACACAACAAAAAAAAACGTCTGTTAATAAGATATTCCTGAAATAAAGTGAGAGGTATTCGGCTGGTTGTGTAACTCAATAACAGCTTGGGGGTGGGCAACCTTATGCAGTATAAACTATAGCTTGTCTAATGCGAGAGCGTCATTTTAAACAGATTTATCAAGTACTATTCTCTTTTTTGGGGAACAGCTTTTTAAAGGGCACCTTTAAATTTTGTTCATTATCTAGAACACATTTATTGGAATGACTAATGTCCATTTGCTTTGACTGCTGTCGGTATAAATCAGAGGCAAGCGGCTGTATGTTTGATGGTGGAGTGTGAGTTATGTTCAGATGGCTTTGAGAATCCAACATTACTTTGATCTATAAGGTGCAGGTTTACTCATAGATCTGACTGCTATGATGGACTGATCTAGACTCTGATTGATTAAGCAGAAATGGACGACTGCTGACCCAGATGCTGCTGTTTAACAGGCCTCAAGAGCGACCAAACTCTTTCATCCGACACTCGTCCGTATGGATGAGTACCAGCAGAACAGTCCCCATGATCCAATTCACAACACTTCAGTGGAAGCACATCACACTAAATGCACAGCTTTGAACTGCAGATGAGCTTTGTGGACTGAACTTCTGCTAGCATGCATGTGAATCTTTAGGGCTGTGTGGTCAGAGGTTCAGAAAATACATTTTAAATAAATTTGAATAATAAATAAATACACTTTAGTTTGGGGACCAATTCTCACTATTAACCAACTATTAATTATGACCTTTGGCTCAGTAAAAGATCCAAGATGTTCATGTCTTTCTTTCATTAGTCGCAAAGGGTTACTCCACCCCAAACTGAACATTTTGTCATTAATTACTCCCATGTCATTCCAAACCTGTAAAAGATTTGTTCATCTTCGGAACACAATTGAAGATATTTTGGATGAAAATCGAGAGGTTTGTAACTATCCCATTGACTGCCAAATAAATAAAACTGTCAAGGCCCAGAAAAGTAGGAAAGACATCATCAAAATAGCCCATCTGCAATCAGTGGTTCAACCATTCAACCATGTTGAATTTGTCTCCTCCGCATCACTGTAGCACCATTTTGGGTAGTATCACCTGGATGCAAACAGCCAGGGTTCTTACACCTTTTCCTAAGTAAAATTCAAACACATTTCAAGCACTTTCAAGGTGCATTTTTAAGGTTTTCCAGCACTGTGGTCAATTACATGTTCACATACATGAGTTCTTAATTTTAAATCAGATGTTATTGTGCTATTAAAAAACAACTGTCTGGATTGCATATAGCATTGCCTAATATACATAGCCAACATAGAGTATACAAATTATATAATTTAAAATTTTCAGGTAATATAATTTACAGAGTGTCTGCAGTATTTTTAAAATAAAATTTAAATGCTTTTTAAGACCTGCACAAATAAAAGTAATACTGTATGAGTGGAGTAGGGCAATGTCTATGTTAACATATTTATGACTAGTATAAAATGACTAAACAAAAACATGATACTAAACTAAAATTCTAAAACTTGCAGTTCAAAAACAAGTTTTTTCACAAATACATTTCACATTTCAACCTAAAAGTACTAAAAGGTAGTCAAAAAGAAGCTATACAATTAATAATAAAATGAATTTAACTAGCCTCACTGTTTACGGTCTATCCGCAGAATTTTTAAATACCAAGTTTAAGCAAATTATGACCCTTTTTAAGAGCTGCACAAGTAAAATGAACAGTATGAGTAGGGTTGGACAATGTACGGTAACATATTAAGCCATAAAATGACATGATTTATAATTCAGATTTTCTCAAAAACAAAGCATCTTATACAATCGTATTTCAGCCTTTATACTAGGGATGTAACGGTATCAAAACTTCATACCTCGGTATGAATGGCACGGTACGATATTTATTGAATCATAAACAGGAAAAACAAAACTAATGAAGAGACTCGAAAAAAGTGCCAGAAGTGTTTATTAAATAGTTTACATGAACACTGAACATATCAATGGCATAAAAATTAGCCATCTATCTGTAAACTTTGAAACAGAAAATTATTAAAGCATGTAAAAAACAGTCAAATCAGTTTAGCTGAATGAGTTGTCTGAATCTAGTTGTCTGCTTGAAATAAGATTTTTTTTCTTACCCCATTGGCAGATTATTCAGCTTGTTTTAAACAAAAACTCACTTAATTTTGACTTGTTTTTACTTAAAACAAGACAATAATTTTTACTTGTCTAGAAAATCCTTGTTGATTTAAGAAATTTTAGATATTTTGGCTGGAAACAAGACAAAATTCTAAGTAAGAAAAGCATTTTTTGCAGTGCAGTAGGCTCTCATGCCTTTCTTTCTCATTAAATATTTATTAAAAACAATCCTTTAAAGAACTTTTCTACCTGGACAAGTGCATCTATGTTGCCTAGTTTATTTAAAACTGCACCTTTCCTTATTTTAAACCTAGCCAAAAAGCCACGTGTTGACTGTGAAACACAGTAGACTTCATTTATATGCATTTATGGTACATTTCCGTGTCAATCCATGTTCATTTTTACAGCGAACAATGCACTGTAACATTAATTCAGCGCATACAGCACAGCAAAAAATTGATTCGGTGCCGAAACGATCGCTGCACTGCTGCAAAGGCACCGCTTCTAGGACGTACTGCCGTCTGCCGGACAGCAACCGCGTGCAGTGTGAACGCTCTAATCCGTTAACATGGGTGCTGAAAAGAATACGTAACGCATACGCACTGCAGACAGAGCATGTAGGTTCGACCATTTCCATCTCTTTTCCTTGCTGCTGCAGTCAGTAGCGACAACAGACCGCAAAGGATGATGGCCACGCTTGGGCTGATGGGAAATGTAGTTCCCGCTACCTCCCGTTCGCTCCATTCGCCTGAGCAAACTTTTCTCAGAAGACCTATCGTTTTATCGAGTCATGCGACCACGGTAGTATCGAAAAAATTTGCTATTGCGGTACGACGGTATTTACAATACCGTTGTACCCCTACTTTATACCAAAAGGAATAAATCAAGTATATCATTTATTATACTTATTTAAAACATAAATATTACTGTCTTAATTGTTTAGATTTTGAGAAAGCACATTAACTTCTTTCACATTTACAACTCTATGTGTTTGCTGCATAAAAACATCGGTCGATATTTGCAATAATCTGGCTATAAACAGCTGAAAATTTGCAAATTCATTCTCTGTCACGAGGTGGCACTTTAGGAGCGCTGAAATATTACGGTTTCCTCTATTAACGGCTGCACACAAAGCAGCATTAACGCAGTTTATCAGGCATGAAATGAAAATGCCAACAATACGTTTCTGAGGACAGTCGGTTCCCTTCAGATACATTCATATAAAGACATCCGTGCCGCATTTTGACTTTGAAACGTGCAGTATGTATATTTTTTCAGTGACATCATTGACTTTTGAAGTTTTATCCAGCCCTATCGCGATTCTCGTCTTTCTGTCCCCAACTGTAAGACCTCTTAAAATTATAATTAAGCCTTTTCTTATACTATTTAGCATATTTAAAACTTTTAATGGCCTTAAATTTGATACAACGAAATTGAGAAGTTATTAAGGACCCGCAGGAGCCCTCTACTTTACGATAGCCCGTCGGGCAGACCGGTGAAACATTCTGGTAGCCCGACTGGAAAACACAATAGCCCCGGGACATCGGGATGGCGATTTTGTGAGCCCTGAGTTGTTGTTTTCAAGACATCGTGGACTAATGCATGTTTTATCTCCAGCTCTGTTCCATCAGAGGGCGCGCTTCAAGAAAGACTGGGATCACACTACAGCCACACGTGCAGAATGCAGCGGGGGTGTTTGTTTTTTTTTCATTTTTTTTAAATATCATAAGACTAACAAAAAATAACTATTTAGTATGAAAGCGAATTAATATGAAACCAAAAAATAATAACCAAAATAACAGCTCTGAGTTTTCTCTAACAATGTCTAATGAGTTTGGAGAACATCTGACCAGAGATCAGAGACCATTCCTTCATAAAGAATCCTTCAGATTTCCAGATTTTTTTTTTTTTCAGTTTCTACAGGGTTCAGGTCAGGGAACTGGGATGGCCATGGCACAAGTTTCATTCTGTGCTCAGTGACACATTTTTGTGTTGATTTTGATGTTTGTTTTGGATCATTGTCCTGATGGAAGATCCAACCACAGCCCATATAATATTTCTAACAGAGGCAGTCGGGTTTAGATTTTTTATCCATTGGTATTTGACAGAATCTATGATACCATGTATCTGAACAAGATGTCCAGGATCTTCGGCAGAAAAATAGGCCCACAACATTAAAGAGCCAGCAGTATTTTTAACGGAGGGCATGGGGTACTTTTTATCCCTGTTTGCACCAAACCCATCTGGTGGGTTTGACAGATCTTTGACGCTCTTTGCATGTTTGCTTGTAAACACTACGTCATGCGTGACCTTTCCAATCTGGCTATGTAATGTATGAAGTCAAGCTAGCGCAAGACGAGCATTTGTGGTTAAACAGTATGTACATTTGATTGTTGAAGAAAATGACAGATCGTTTTGCTAAATAAGACCCTTATTTCTCGGCTGGGATTGTGTAGAGCCCTTGGAAGCTGCAATGAAACTGCAATTTGGACCTTCAACCAGTTGACCACCATTGAAGTCCACTATATGGAGAGAAATTTTGGAATGTTTTCCTCAAAAACCTTAATTTCTTTGCGACTGAAGAAAGAAAGACATAAACATCTTGAATGACATGGGGGTGAGTACATTTTTAGGAAATTTCTATTCTGGAAATGAACTTTCAAAAGTAACTTCTATGTGAGATGTGCTTCATGTATTGCTACACTACTGACAACAGACAGTGCATCATTTTTTTTGCCTGTGATATTTCACTAATTTGACTGCATTTATTGTGTACATTTAATTGATATCTCAAAATCGTTGGTTCCAGATGAATAGAATTTTAAAGGTGCATTCAAAGGTGTTTTTTTTTTCTTTCTAAATACTTTTTGCGTTCGTTGCTGAAATTCTCCCTTCAAAATAAATACAGAAATAATAAAAAGAATCTCACAGTCTGCAACCACATGCTTCAATTTCACCAATGACAGCTCAGAGCCATTTCGATCAACAGCTGAATGATGGGAAGAGTCTCCCACTCTGAACAGATGCAAAAACCATTGAAAGAATCATTGTGTGTGTATATCTAAACATATACATCTAAAATCTCTGAAGGGTGACGGTGAGAGATATCTCAGACCTGAGCATCACAGAGGGTCTGGATTTAAAATCAACGTATGTTTGACACGGAAATGACTCCCACTGCCGGATCCCAGCTGCACATCTGAAATCAGCCGAATTAGGAGCAAAGAGGGAATTTCTCAGAGCTATTTCAACTATCTGACCACATGGAAGCTGTTATAATGGAATCGCAGATATCAGAGATGGATGGCTTCCACAGAGAATCTGAAGAGATGGTGGGCAAGAGGATATCCTATCCTAACCTCTGAGTCACATAAATACCACCAAATAGTTCTGTCAAAAATGTGCTCCTCCTTACGGTGCATGAAGCTTGTATACTGTTGTTATGCTTTCATTCAGAATTTGCTGTTGTTTTGTTTTGTTGTATAGAAGAAAATATGCTTGGAACAATTTACAATGAATGTGGAAGAATTTGGAACGACATGATTACCGGTCGATCAATATAGATGTTTAGACGGCCAATGCTGGTATCTAAAAGAAAAGGGTGGCTGATGGCCAATATAAAGCTGAAATATATGATAATACACTATTTGATTAAAAGATAGCAAAGATAAATGCATGACAATTGCTGAAATTAATATTTGTTTTACACAACATTAACTATATTATTCGAAAATAAGTAAATATGAAAAAAAATTTGAATTTGATAAAAAAAAAAATCTGTAAAATAAAGAGATTTATTTAGATGGCAGCCTTTTGATTCTGTATATTAAAAAAAAGTTAAACAGTGCACTCACTCAGTAATTCTGTAAGTTTGTGGATGCTTGAAATAATTTTAATTTTTTCAAGCACTAATTTTACATACAGCACACAATGAATATGACATGAAGTTTTATATACTAATTTATTGGTTAGATCTTTTATAAAGTATAGTTAACCAATAACGATTGAGAATGGAAGCTCTGTTTGCTGAGGCACTGACAATCTAACCGCTGACCAAATAAAAGTCCTTCTTCTGACATATTGGCCAAACAGGGGGAAAAATAAGCCAATGCCAATTATTAGCTGAGACAATATATTGGTCGCCTAAAAAGCTGAAATATTTCTTTAAAACACAATATTTTATTAAATAAATCAACGTTTTGTTTTCTTTCAAAATTTTTAGAGTGAAGAAATAAGTGACCCTGGATCAAAAAACCAGTCGTAAGGGTGTATTTTTTTGACAAGCTAAATAAAAAGCTTTCCACTGATGTATGGTTTGTTAAGATAGGACAATTGTTGAAAATATGGATTCTGAGGGTGCAAGACAATCAAAATCCTGATATCACTAATCAAAAATTACATTTTTACGGTAAAAAATATTTTCACGGAACAAAATCTTCACTTAATATCCTGATGATATTTGGCATAAAAGAAAAAATTATCATTTTGACCCATACAATGTATTGCTGGCTATTGCTACTTATATAGTGCTACTTATGACTGGTTTTGTGTTCCAGGGTCATATATTACATGATTATTATTATAAAATGAATCTGCCATGTACAGTTGCATATGATTTGGAAGACAATGAAGACAATGTGCATTGATCTCCTTCTGTGTCTGTGTCTCACCTGCGCTACATAAGACAGGTCAGATATGAGGGAGAAGCTGTCCACCTCCCCGCGGCCGATGTACGTCTGGAGGAGGATGTTTATCTTGCCGTAGCCATTCTCCACTCCTCCGGCTGCCGGCAGCTCACAGAAATTAGACAACATTTTTTCAAGTTCCTCCGTCTCCTCGTCCCGAACCTGTGTGTGATAAACAAAACCCATCAACAAAGTGCACTGGTGCTAATTTCGTCAAAGAAAACAATGACAAAACATATTCAACATTTCTTTTCCATGACTAAAACAAAACGACACTGACATCAGTATATCAACATGCTTTATCATTGAAGAAAACAGGCAAGACTAATGTGTATTAAAAACAAAAAACAAAACATAATCTCCACATGTAACGATTTCTCTCTATTTTCCCCAAAATAATAAAAAAGCCAAATGTCAAGAGTTTAAATCCCCTAATAAAGCTTTTCTCTTAAAAGGACACATTTTCTGCCTTTTACTTCATCCCATAACCACTGGCACGTTTTATCTAAACATTGCGGAAAAAGCGTAGATGATCTGAAAATATCGACTATATTTTACAAATGTACAAGTTGAAATGTAGTGATCTCCACTGATATTCTGCTCAAATGAGAGTGTAATAAGGCCAGCTTTCATTGACTAAAACTAGACTAAAATTCCCAGATGATTAGTCAACTAAAACTTGACTAAACGAAAAACAGGATAGGTTGGTTAAACAGACATTTGAACACAGGACTAAAACTTATGACAAAATGAACTCTACAACACACCTTTAAAATGCACACTTTATTTATCTGTTACTAAATAAATGAACGTATGGTCATCTGACATCTCACCTTGATCTGCTCAAATTCCTCAGCTTTCGAAACAATGCTCAGAATATCTCCTTCAGTCTTCTGTGCATTGAAAAGCTCATTGAATGTCTGTGGAATGTAAACAAATGTATGTTAAAATAGTCAAACAGGCACACATTAGGCCTAGCAGTAACAACTATTTTCATTAGGATTGTCAGAGCTCAACCAGATTATTTTTTTTTTGAAAGAAGTCTTTTATGCTCACCAGCGCTGCACTTATTGTATTAAAAATACAGTAAATATTGTAATTTTGTGCATTAAGTTTTACTATTACAATTTAAATTAACCATTTTTTATTTGAATATATGTTAAAATGTAATTTATTCACTGCAAAAAAGATTTTCTTATTTAGATATTTTGTCCTTTTTCCAGCCAAAATATCTAAAAATTCTTAAATCAAGAAGGAATTTCTAGACAAGTAAAAATTTTCTTGTTTTCAGCAAAAAAAAAAAAAAAAACAAGTCAAAATTAAATGAGTTTTTGCTTAAAACAAGAAACATAATCTGCCAATGAGGTAAACAAAAAAAAAAAAAATCTTATTTCAAACAGAAAGCAAGATTATTTTTCTTAGCCCATTGGCAGATTATTTTGCTTGTTTCAAGCAAAAACACTTAATTTTGACTTGTTTTTTAATCCTTCCTGATTTAGAGATTTTGTAGATATTTTGGCTGAAAACAAGACAAAAAAATTAAGTAAGAAAAGCATTTTTTTCAGTGTTTGTGACGCAATGCTGACTTTTCAGCATAATTACTCAGTCTCAGTGTCACATGATCCTTCAGAAATCATTCTAATCATTAAGTTGAACAACTGCTCTACATTTCTGTGAAAATCACAATAGTCTTTTCATGACTCTTTGACAAAGTTTGAAGAAAAGCATTTATTTATTCATTGTGGCAATGTAGCAGTCACTTATAACCATTTAATGTGTCCTTGTTCAATAAAAGTATAAAAAAGAAAAAAAGGAAATAAAGAATAAATAAATAAATCGCACAGACCTTAAACGTTTAAACAGTAGTGTATATTTTAAATGTCAGATGTCAGCGTTGTCTAAAGCTGTAATTTGTCTTTTTTAAAATGTCATGTAAATGCTTTAGCCTCACTTAAAATCTGAGTTTTCTTTGAGACCCACACACTGCATTCAGCCAATAAATTGTAATCTATGAATCTCAATATTCTGAGTTTTTCATGTAGCATCTCTCACCTCAATGGTGTTGTACTTTATGTAGAAGTGACTAGCTGTCCTGCCAAGGTCGGTGGATGCAAAATAACCAGTTCTCTCATCAAAACGGATCATCCGTGCCTTATCCAGCTTCCTGCCGGACTCCACGACTAACTCCTTCCTGTAGAGCTCCAACAATGGGTCCATCTAAATATTAAAACAACACTATTTCACTCATTTTACAATAAATCACTGACTACAATAAATACATTGACATAAATTGACTATAATAAACTTAACAAAGAAAGGAATTCACAACTGAATTAACAAACCAAAAAGCATAGAAATGGCTAAAACTGATGTGAGATTTGAGTTTTTAAATAATAACAACAGATTATGAGAGCATGAGCACCTGATAGGCCTTGTGATTGATCCCGTAAGCGAGTGGATTGGCTCTCATTCGCACAAACAGGTACGTGTAGCTCAGCCACCGGACGGCTTCATCGACATTAGTGACCGTCCCTAGAGCTATCTGCGCAAAACAACCAACCACAAAATAAGCAGGCGTTAAATATCACAGCACTCACATCAAACCATGTAACTGAGATCTTTGGCACTATATGATAACTGATATGACACTGAAATATATGTTGAAAAAATTTTAAGCTAGCATTGAGCTTATGTCTGATGTCACTGCGCCATCTATTGGACAAACTGATCATGAGGTTCTATTGGAATGGCCTTGTAGATGCTGCCATCATGTGGCGGAGTGAAGAACAGCTCATTTCTAGATGAGTTTAGTAATCACATTTAATTATTTTCACATTTTTAAATATACATATTTTAAACCTACATATATATAGTCTGACTTTATGTTAAGTGTTAAAACAATTTGTGGGTCTACTCAATATAAGGTTTGAAAAGCATTAGTAATCGAACTAAAAATACAGTACATATAAAACCTCTTACAGATTCAATGATAAACACAAGGTAAAACAGAAAAAAAGGAAGAAGAGGGCACACAAATAAAAATACAAGTATATTAAGAAAGAATATTAAACTTCTAAAATTACAAATTCTAGATGCTTTCAAAGCTTTCTTGTTAAGAGATGTTGAAATTGCATTTAAATACAACTTCACTTCTTGTTTGAAGATGTTAAAGTGGGGCTTAAAATTAGTATATTTACATTTATGAACATACAATTTTTCCAATAAATAGCGAGAAGTTTATACAAAAACTTGCATTATATAAATTCTTATCTTTAGCAAAAAAAAAAAGAAAGAAATCAGAAAAAAGGACAATCTGAGATGCTTTTGACATTTTTTATATAATTATTTAGTTATAAATGTGTTTTATTTAGGTGTTTATTTGTTTATTGTCGGTCTTGTTTTAATTTAAATATATTTTGGTTATTTGCCACAACATCATCTGTAATTTCTATTTTGTTTACATTTTTTTACTACACTTCACATCAATGTTTTGCAATGAATCAGATGATTTGGAATCTGTACATGCTTGTAAATGCCAAACACAGTGGTATAAGTCTGAATAGAAGTGAACAGAAACATAAAAATAAAATCAAATTCAAAATATTAAAAAAAAAAAACTACAAAACTTTGATATAAGAGTATCAGGAACATTATTGTTAAATAAATCTATAACTTTAAAACAAAGCTGAAATAAAATGCAATATAAATAATATTTGCATTATACTGAAACTATTATTTATATTGTATTTCATTTCAGCTTTATTGTTTTAAAGTTATAGATTTAGTTAACAATAATAAGCCTGTTTCTGATATTGATGTAAATATTTAATACTGAATTAGATTTAATTTTTAAGTTTCTGTTCTTGTGCTTTCACTTCAATTTTAGTTAAAATTTTAGTAATTTTGCCATTTTTGTTTGTTTATATAGTATTTTCTATTCTAATTGCATTTAGCAGTTTTAGTTTCATTTAATTTGTTTATGAAAATGTTTATTTTCAGTTAACAATAATAACCCTGACTTATACCATAATATGCTTATTTTTGCCATTTACAAGCATATACAGATTCCAAATAATGATTTATTGCAAAACACTGATACAAAGTGTAGTAAAGAGTAGAGAGTTTAAACAGTAAATTAAATTGAAAATGATAAGACTGAAATGCCAAAAGTCCTCATTGATTGATATGTGGCATCACTGATGCAGTGTGTTGGCTTGTACCTCGGCGTTAAGGTTGTCAGCGAGACTTTGCTGGAACTGGCTCTCGATGGGGTTCTGCTGAGTCAGGAGCGTCAGGTAGTAGCTCAGCTTATCATGGGACGTGATGATGGTTCCTTCACCATACTTATCAAACTGTGGCCGTCCAGCCCGACCGAAGATCTGCATCACGTCCAGGATGCCCAAATCCACCAGTGCACCACGCTTGGCATCATAGATATTGGTGCCCTGATTATAGAAAAACAAGAAAACAGCCCATTCTGAAGATTCCAGCATTAAAAGAGTTTCATCCACACACACAGACAAGCCTGCAGCGATGTGCTCTGACCTTGATGATGACCGCGTGAGCCGGTAAGTTAACACCCCAGGCCAGCGTGGCAGTGCACACCAGAACCTTTATGTATCCTCTGGAAAACATGTTCTCCATGAGCGTGCGGTCCTGCCGTAACATTCCGGCGTGATGGATACCGAACCCGTCAGGAAACATCTCCCTCATCTGCTTGTTTCTGGAGCGCTGCACCTGTGGCACACACATCACCACATATCATTGTAGACATACAGTGGTGTGAAAAAGTGTTGGCCCCCTTCCTGATATTTTTTACTTTTTTGCATGTTTGTCACACTTTAATGTTTCAGATCATCAAACAAGTTTAAATATTAATCAAAGATAACACGACATGCAGATTTTGAATGAAGTTTTTTATTATGAAGGGAAAACAAAATCCGAACCCACATGGCCCTGTGTGAAAAAGTGTTTGCCCCCTAAACTTCATAACTGGTTGGGCCACCCTTAGCAGCAACAACTGCAATCAAGCGTTTGCCATAACTTGCAATGAGTCTGTTACAGCGCTGTGCAGGAGTTGTGGCCCACTCATCTTGGCAGAAGTGTTGCAATTCAGCCACATTGGAGGGTTTTTGAGCATGAACCACCTTTTTAAGGATTCAATAGGATTCAGGTCAGGACTTTGACTAGGCCACTCCAAAGTCTTCATTTTGTTTCTCTTCAGCCATTCAGAGGTGCATTTGCTGGTGTGTTTTGGATCATTGTCCTGCTGTTGAACCCAAGTTCGCTTCATCTTGAGGTCACAAACAGATGGCCGGACATTGTCCTTCAGGGTTTTTCGGTAAACAGCAGAATTCATGGTTCCATTTATCACAGCAAGTCTTCCAGGTCCAGAAGCAGCAAAACAGCCCCAGACCATCACACTACCACCACCATATTTTACTGTTGGTATGATGTTCTTTTTCTGAAATGCTGTGTTACTTTTACGCCAAAATAGCCAAATGACCAAATATATTTTGAGTCAAAGATCCTATCACTGATTTTTAGTTTTGTCTACAGTTCAGTAACTGAAGAATGTAAAACTATTGTATTTAGGGTAAAAACAGCCCCTGCTGATAGATGGCTGACGTTGAAAATGACAATGACAGTTGGAGAGCTTTGGAAATAAGGCCTTAAAGTGATATATACTTTAAGTATATTCATTGCTACAGTACGTTGAACACAATATACAGTTGAGGTCAAAAGTTTACATACACCTTGCAGAATCTGCAAAATGTTAATTATTTTAGCAAAATAAGAGATATCGTACAAAATGCATGTTATTTTTTTAATTTAGCACTGACCTTAATAATATATTTCACATAAAAGACGTTTTATGTTGTCCACAAGAGAAAATAATAGTTGAATTTATAAAAAATGACTACACTGTACATACACTTGATTCTTAATGCTGTGTTCTTACCTGAATGATCCACAGCTGTTTTTTGTTGTTGTTTTTTTTGGTTAGTAATATTTCACAAATCTTCCAGGTCCCACAAATTCTTTCCAACATTTACTATGATTTTGAGATCCTTGTTTTCACACTGAGGAAAACTGAGGGACTTGCAACTACTACAGAAGGTTCAAACACTCACTGATGCTCCAGAAGGAAACACAATGCTTTAAAAGCCCTGGTGAAGATCAGGGTAAATGTAACTTATTTTGTCTCCTGGGAAACATTTAAGTATCCTCTGTAGCTTCTTAAGGGCAGTACTATATATATGTAGGCAAAATAAGAAAAATGTACACATCCTCAATCCGTTCAAAAGTTTACACCCGTGGCTCTTAATGCATTGTGTTTCCCTCTGAAGCATCAATGAGTGTTTGAACCTTTTGTAATAGTTGCATCAGTTGTCCTCAGTGTGAAAAGATGGATTTCAAAATTATACAGTCATTGTTGGAAAGGGTTCAAATACGCAAAAATGCTAAAATAAAAACAAACAAACAAAAAAAAAAAAAAGAACTGGTGACACCTGAAGGATTTTTCTGGAGAACAGCGGGCAGTTTAACTGTTTAGGACAAACAAGGAACTCAATAAAAACGATCACTAAAGAAAAAACACAGCTGTAGATCATTGTGTATGTAACAGTACTACCAATATTGTGGTATCACAATAGCAAAATGGACAATAGCAAAACCCCACAAATTCTTTGGTTTTTCAGCATTTTTGTGTATTTGAACCATTTCCGACAATGACTGTATAATTTTATAGATCCATCTTTTCACACTGAGGACAACTGAGGGACGCAACTATTACAGAAGGTTAAAAAGCTCACTGATACTCCAGAAGGAAACACGATGCATTAAGAGCCGAGGGGTGAAAACTTTTAGAATTTGAAGATCAGGGTTAATTAAACTTATTTTGTCTTTTGGGAAACATGTAAGTGGGCAGTTTAACTGTTCAGGACAAACAAGGGACTCATTAACAACTATCACAAAAAACAGCTGTGGATCATTCAGGTAACAGCACAGTATTAAGGTTCAGGTCTATGTAAACTTTTATAAATTAAACTATTATTTTCACTTGTGGACAATATGTAAATGTATTTTATGTGAAACATCTTATTCAGGTCAGTACTAAATAAACAATAACATGCGTTTTGTATGATCGCTCTTATTTTTGTAAAATAATTACCATTTTGAAGATTCTGCAAGGTGTTTGTAAACTTTTGACCTCAACTGTATCTCAATAACTTGCCTGAAGTAGTAAATGATCCAGGTAATTTTCTTTTGCCGTTTTATTAATACTATAAATTCAGACATACTATTGGGCTCACTGTTTTTTGCCTACTTTGTAGAAAGGAAGTATGCAATTTCAGATGCAGCCATACGCTCAATCAATGGTAGTAGTATGAGGCAGGGCTTCCTGTTTTCTCCACAATGTGAGAAAGTAGGATTGGGAATGGTTTTTGCAATTCCATTTGGCAGAAATGACAAACTACTTTAAAACTACAACCCAATCGTAAAATAAAAGCATGCAGAAAGATTTGAATCTCCCCAGCAGTGGCCTCGGAGCGCTGTGATTGAGATGTGTGTTGTGTTGACTGCCGATGAGGGTCGTGACCTGCGCTGGCAGTAACGTCCTCACCATCAGACGCTTTGATCTCACTCTGCCTGAGTCTAAATGGAGGTCAACAGCAACAAGGCCTCAGTGCCGCTGAGAACAGCACATTACAGACATTTCTGTCCCTCTCCAGCCCACACAGAATACCAACTACACCAAAATCTGTCTCACTGCAGTCTCTCAATACAAACACTGTACAGTGATAGTATCAGATGATAATACCATGGTGCTTTGATATATGATGCTAAATGATTACAATATTTGTTCAAAGCAAATACCATGGTGTTTCATTGACCTTATATTACTATTCAAATGAATGTTAAAGGATAACTATTGCAAAAAAGCAA
>NC_133369.1:47043805-47070037 GCF_049309525.1 Garra rufa
AGCACACACAAACCAATCATTTAATCTCTTCTCTCGCTCTGTCTCGCTCTCCCTCTCTCTATAATCACTCAGTTAGTGTATCAATAAAACAGCTTGTAAACAATGTCACTTAACATTACATTTACCTCAGGAAAGCCATTCAATGTCTATAAACTCATTAGCCAGCTGGACAAAAATAACTCTAGAGAGAAGCATTTTGATAAGTAAATCAAAATAACGCATATTCATCAATTTCTGTTTTTATTATTAATGTTTGAATAAATCTATTGTAAAAAAAGTTATTACAGTGAAGTTTAAATGTCTATATTTTAACAAACCAAATGGAGTAGAAACTTCATATTAAAATAAAAAGAGTTTTAATTGAGTGTTAATTATTAAATAAATGTGGTTAATCGATTGTTTATTTAATAAACTTTATTTTTGGTTTCTGTTTTTAGTTAAACTAAAACTTCAATTTTGATTCTGGTAAAAAAAAAAAAAAAAAAAAAAAAAAAAAGTTATGAAACCCTGCTGGTTTAGTGGTGTTTTCCACATGCCGCATTCGTCCAATCAATAGCTCTATTCGGACGAGATTCGTTTTCCCACTGGGACGTTAGAGAAATTTGTTTTTCACAGACATACTTTGCTATTTTAATCCCGTGTGAATCTGCCAAGTATGTGTGTTTTTTTTTTTTTTAAACCTCGGTAAAAAATCCAGCACAAATTGCCTACTGTTTTTCGGCAAACTCAATGTTCCTCTGAGATATCTAACCCCGTCCGAACACGAATGTCTGTGATTGCTGATATTGCATTATCCCAGCGCTTCTCCTCAAATGTTTTATCCTACCTTAGCTACAATTTGCTCACCAATCTTATGCATGCTGCCTATCACAATATATTGGACCAAAAAAAAAAAAAAAAATGCTAGGACTGGCCATTTTAACATCAGCATCAGTTAAGATACTTGTATAATGTTATTATAAATCAAAATTATTGTTAGACAAATGCACTTTGTGTGATTCACGCAATGTCTAGAAAACACCATATCTCAGATGTTAGTCCCGTCTGAATTTGTACGTGAAAATCGCAAACATAGGGTGATAAGAATTAAAACTCAAATGTAGTTTAGCAAATTAGTCCCGTCCAAATAGGGATTATGACAATGTAAATATACAAAAAAGAAAGCCAGGGTTTAGGAACATAGTGTGTTAAATGTCAATTTATGAATATATAGGATTATTTGTTAACCCTGCATTACTGTGATTCTGTTTATCCAGGTTTAATATGATCCAGTGTTAACTATTACAAGTGTGATAAGCCCTAAAGAGGTTATCTGGATTTACTGATTTACTGAATGTCTGCCTCTGATTGTTTAAGAATTCTGGAGTGGTACTTTCTCCACGTTCTCTCTGTAAGTAAGTGTTTTTTTTCCCATCTTCATATGTCTGATGATCAATATGCTGAGTGACAAAATATAAAAGTTCTTTATGATAGCATTTACAGCGTTTCCCAATCAAGCTGCTTTCATCTGTTACATAATGACAGGTATAAAAATGCCATCCTGTCTTATTGAGATAAATGTCTCGTTGCTTACAACTGATCATTACACTGCTTTAATGAATTGCCCCTTCATAAGAAATTCACCTCCAAAAAGCTCTTCTGCTATTTCTGTTCTTCTCTAGGTCAATTTAGGGCTCCAATCAGCTGGTCTCTGTGGATCCATGGATTCTATCAAAGCTATAATGAGAGCACTGCTCTCTGTTTTAATGTGGCCTGTGGCGTTCAGGGGACAAAGACAGGAGCAGTAACGGAACGACATCTTGAGTCATTTTTCTGAATTCAAATGCAGGTCCCTATATGAAATCTAAAGTGCTAAATTACATCTGATGTGAGAGTCAAAGAAGCAGTTATGTCATTTTGTATCATTGTCATATTATGTCATGCAATTTTATATCATCACCAGCACACAATCTATGCTCTTTACCAGCATGAGGCCACTTCAAATGTGTGAATTTAACATTGTCTGAACATGTGAAGTGGCTTGCCCATGTAAAACAGGATGGTTGCAAAGACATCAGAGACAGATTAGAATGGTAAGCGTTGGTGATTAAGTGTTTTTTTTTTTTTTTAGCTATTTGGTTGCCAGGGTTGTCTGGATGGCATAGATATATGGCTACTAAATAGGTCTGGGCTGACAATACTGATCTTCAGTTTAATGAACTGATGTTAATTCTTAAATCTCAACACTTAAGCTTTTAGTCCATGCTCCAATAATTGCAATAAGCTTTATGCTGTTACTTTTGATACAAAACAAAGCTTCAGGTTTTAAATTCTAATTTTAACAAAATTCATACATGTGGTTTTGATGCTTTTTGACATGGCATGAAGGTTCGATGTAGGCAGCGCAGTTCAAGCACCTTGTGAACTAATCATCTTTTTCTCTTTACTACTAGTTACAGCACAAAATAAACACGAATGAGCATCAGAAGGTATGTTGAAAGAAACAGACACCTGAATGAAATGTATCATGTCTCATTCTGGATACAAATAGCCTACTGCATTTCTAAATACAGTAGCACTAAATGACTGTACAAAACAATCACACACCTCCTCGAGCAACTGTTCGGAGACAGACTCATCGTGATGATGAAAGCCCACAAGAGATTTATTATGTATTTATTATTTTAGTGTAATTTGTTCTCTTGTCCGGTAAAGCTGTGCTAACTATTATTTTATTACTATTTGGGAATAGTCCTTGTGATAAACAAGACCCTATTAAAGGATAACTATTGCCAAAATGCAACCTGGGCTGTTTTTTTTTTTTTTTTTTACTTTAAACGAGACAAACTTATATCTAAAAGCATAATTACGACAAACGAGCCGTTTTTGAGATTGACCGTGATTTCGTTTTGTGGTCAGTGGCCGGTGAATGGGAGTACTAGGGGCATAAATTTGAGCGCATCAAAATCGATATTTTTACAACACAAAGAAGGCTCGACACACCATGAAACTTTGCTCGAAGTATCGCCTGGGTCTCTACACATGAACTCGAGCATTGAGAACATTGTGTACACAGAGTTTATTAAAAAGAAAGTTTCACTTTCACTGTTTGAGTTTCCGCTTGCGCCCGTCTTGCCAGTCAAGAAGTGTCGATCTCCGAATGCGAGATTCTTAAATATTAATGTTTCTTATATGAGGCTCTTTTTACAACTAGAAGGTTAATATTATTTTTCACTTGCGACAAAACAACGATTTAGCCGTGCATTTATATGGAAATATGCTTTAGGAGCTATCCATCTTTACTCTCCTCGCATTCGGAGATCGACACCTCTTGACTGGCAAGACGGCTGCGAGCAGAAACTCAAACAGTGAAAGTGAGTTGTTCAAAAACTTTCTTTTTAGTAAAATCTGTGTACACAAACAATGTTCTCAATGCTCGAGTTCATGTTTAGAGACCCAGGCGATACTTCGAGCAAAGTTTCATGGTGTGTCGAGCCTTCTTAGTGTTGTAAAAATATCGATTTTGATGCGCTCAAATTTATGCCCCTAGCACTCCCATTCACCGGCCATTGACCACAAAACGAAATCACGGCCAATCCCAAATCGGCTCATTTGTCGTAATTATGCTTTTAGATATAAGTTTGTTTCGTTTACAGTAAAAAAAAAAAAAAAAAAAAAAAAAAACAGCCCAGGTTGCATTTTGGCAATAGTTCTCCTTTAAACATTTTTAGACAATATGTATGTCATGTCTATTGTATACTGTCATTATATTTTCACCATTTATTTTCCACTTGCACAAATTGTTACTGTGATTTTACTAGCTGTAATTGTACTATGCAAATTGATAAAACATGGTTAATATACTAATATGGCTATATGTAATTCTGTGTGTTTTATTGAAGATCAGCTATGAAATGTAAAAAAAGAAGTCTGAATAAGGCTGTTGGTGTGAAGCAATTGTAACAAAATAAAAAAATATAAAAAAATAACAATATAATGCCTAATTTTATATTACAGTCCACTTAAACTACTGTACTTAGTTTTACAGCAATTTTACTGTGGTACAAATACAGTAACTACTGAATAATTGTTGCTAGTAAGTTACTGTTAATTTGACAATAAAATGTTACAGTGGAAAAATATAAAATATTAAATTGTTAAAAATAAGATTTTGATTTTGGAAATTTACGCCAGCTGTTTTTGCTTTCTTGCATATTCAGCTTATGTCTACAATTTAAGGAAGCAGTTGTGTAAATTATCATGGATCATTCCAAACGGCAACCTTTACTGACCTTTTAGACAATCATTTGTTGTCAACACACACACACACACACACACACACACACACACGCACACGCACACAAAACTTAAACCCTGAAACCTTGCTTGTCCCTTCAAAAAACAACCTTGAAGGGACAAGCAAAAAGGGAAAGCAACAGAGCCTAGTGTAAAACAAGAATCAATATCAGCATGGGTTTCTAGAGGTGGCACCATCTTCAAGATCTGAAGGGATTTAAGACTGATCCAGAGATTGCATTTTTTTTTTTTGTTAGACAAGTAAGCTCTTTCAGAGGGTTGATAATTACTTTAAAAAAAATCTCCTGTGAATAGCTTGCCATTTTTTGTTTAAATAACAGATGTTAACTGAGAGCATAAACGTTTCATAGTGTAAGTTTACAGTAATAGTTCACCCAAAAATTTAATTATTTCATCATTTATTTAGACTCATGTTATATCAAACTCATAATCTCATGTCAAAATCCACTGGTTGTAGCATGTAAATAATAATAATAATTCTTTTTTTTATATATTTTTATCAGAACAAGGTACATTGAAAGCATTCAGTATTAGAAACACTGGCAAAGGCATTCATTTTTCGCTTTTTACCCACA
This sequence comes from Garra rufa, assembly GCF_049309525.1. Classification (NCBI taxonomy): domain Eukaryota; kingdom Metazoa; phylum Chordata; class Actinopteri; order Cypriniformes; family Cyprinidae; genus Garra; species Garra rufa. The sequence goes on from NC_133369.1 coordinate 47,048,677, forward strand.
AAATCAATTCCAACAGAAAACTGAGTAAAACAAAACAAAGGAAAATAAATAAATAAATAAATGAACTAATTATTTATCAGATATCAGTTTTGGGGACGAGGATGGGGCTCAAAGTTGGAGGAGTACATTCTTCTTGATATAAATTATTATATTATTATAAGGATCCCATGATTTTTAGAAATGACATTATATCACTAAGCCATAGTGACAGTTTAAGTGCCACTGCTGATTTCCATTCTAAAAGAATTCTTCTTCTAGCTATTAATGTTGCAAATGCCAGGGCATTTTCTTTTTCTTTAGTTATGTGAATGTCGTCACTTGTGACACCAAACAAAGCCATTATTGGGTTAGGGTGAATTCTTAAATTAAATGCAGAGTTTAAAATGTCAAATATTGAAAGCCAAATTTGTCTCAGTTTAGAACATGACCAGAACATATGAGTTAGATCAGCCTTACTTGCATTGCAACGATCACATGTTTCATCTGTATTTGGGTATATTTTAGCCAGTTTGGTTTTACTATAGTGAATACGGTAGAAAACTTTCACCTGAATCAAACTAAGTCGTGCACAAGAAGAAGTACTATTCATTATGTCAGCATGTCAATAATTTTTTTAATTGTTTTTATTATTCTTATTATTTTTAATGAAGTTAAATCGTATGTGCACAAATGCATGGTATTTGAAAATACAGTAAGATCAGTAATGCTGTAAAAAATTACTACTATAATTTTAAGTAACTATTTTCGATTTTAATAGTCATTTTTTTTATGTGATGCAAAGTTAAATTTTCTCCTGGCTGCCAGATGAGAATGCTAAAAACATGGATCGGGATTCAACAAACATATGATTTGTTTACCTCAACCGTAATATGCCCAGAATGTAAAGCAGCTCTGTTTTACTCTTTCTAAACACATCACATATTTCCTATACTCACCAGCAGCAGAAAACGCATCACAGTGAAAAATCAGTAATCACAATGAATAAAAAGGTAAACAAGAGAAATACCCAATGAAATGCAAGCAAGAGAGTGTTTGAGATGGAGAGGAGTGGCATACGTTCTCCAGGGCACCGCGAGGCTCACAGGAGGCTCTAATTGAAACGCTAAGGTTTGCTTTGAGGTGTCACAGAGTATTAATGCTGCGCTCTCTGAGCGTAAGTTAAAGTGAGGCTGGGGCAGGCGCTCACGTTCAGAGGTTGGATTCAAGATGGCAGCGCATCGGCTCTCTGATCAAGGCTGATTAAGGGCCGCTGAAGAGAGATTATTTCCTTGCGCGCTAAGCAGAAGCCAGGGCTGCCTTCCACCGGCCACAGCAGACAGCGCTGATTAGCCATTACTTTGCCTTAACACAAGCAGACAGTAGCCATACCGCACGGAGACACGGCACGCACCTCTGGGGTGATATGGATACTGAGACGGGACGAGATCTGAGCGAGCAGCCTGTGGCCATTGAAAACACAATGACCTCTGCTTCTCAAATGACGCTCAGAATCTGTATATATATATATATATATATATATATATATATATATATATATATATATATATATAAAATAAAATGAGCACTGCCTAAATGAGATCATGAGATCTCAACACATTACGGGTCTTATTGCATCCACTTTGACGGACATTTACAGAGCATTTGACCTGACACTCAAATCCTTTCTTTTCCACAATCTCTTTCATTCCCACTGACACATGGTAATTTTCTTAGCTTTAGCAATGTCCATTCCACCCCTTCTGCTGCATCTCTGTATTTGAAAATGCTGACAAGATACTATCAGTTTGGTTACAAATGCATCTTTTAGCTGAATTTCAATAATGATGGAGCATTAAACACTGAGTACTTCTTTAAACAGACAGCTTAAAGTCATTTCCTGGGTAATAGTCACATTGGCCAAACACAGGCCAAGTAATTATAGTGATAAAAAAAAGATGCACAACTTGATTAGTATTGTCTTACAAATGCTGATATTTGGTTTAGTTTATTCAAGGGAAGAGAAGGGAAAAAAAGAAGGGCTTTGGAAGGGCTAAAACAATGGGAAAAATGGAAATGAAAAGGAAAGCAAAAAAATAGAAGTGGAAAGAAAGGAGATAAAATAGGGAAACAGGAAAAGGGAAGCAAAAAGGAACAGAAAGTAAAGGAAATCAGGAAGAAGGAGTGAAAAAAGCAAAGCGATGAAAATGTGTAACATTAAAAAAGTGAAAAGGAATTGGAAACTACAAGTAAAAATTGGGACAAGGAAAAAGTAAAAGGAAAGCAAAATAGAACAGAAAGTAAAGGGAATTAAAAAAAATAAGGGAACTTAAAAGGAAGTGGAAAGTGAAACAATGAGGGAAAGGAAAGGAAAGGAAAGGAAAGGAAAGGAAAGGAAAGGAAAGGAAAGGAAAGGAAAGGAAAGGAAAGGAAAGGAAAGGGGGAAAAAGGAAAGAGATCATGAGAATAACAAGGAATGGAAATGGGAAAAGAATGTCAAATTAAAGCAGTTAGGAAAAAGAAGAATCAGAAACGGAGGAAAGGAAAAGAAAGGAAAATAAAAGGGAAGGAAAGGAAAGGAAAGGAAAGGGGAAAAAGAAGGAAAGAGTTCATGAGAATAACAAGGAATGAAGATGGGAAAAGAATGTAAAATTAAAGCAGTTAGGAAAAAGAAAAAACAGAAACGGAGGAAAGGACATGAAAGAAAAGGAAAGGACATGAAAGAAAAGGAAAGGACAGGAAAGAAAAGGAAAGGACAGGAAAGAAAAAGAAAAAAGGGCAGGGAAGAGAAAGGAAAGGAAAGGAAAGGAAAGGAGAGGAAAGGAGAGGAAAGGGGGGAAAGGAAAGAGATCATGAGAATAACAAGGAATGAAGATGGAAAAAGAATGTCAAATTAAAGCAGTTAGGAAAAAGAAGAATCAGAAACGGAGGGAAAGGAAAGGAAAGGAAAGGAAAGGAAAGGAAAGGAAAGGAAAGGGGAAAAAGAAGGAAAGAGTTCATGAGAATAACAAGGAATGAAGATGGGAAAAGAATGTAAAATTAAAGCAGTTAGGAAAAAGAAAAAACAGAAATGGAGGAAAGGACAGGAAAGAAAAGGAAAGGACAGGAAAGAAAAAGGACAGGAAAGATAAAGGAAAGGAAAGGAAAGGAAATGAAAGGAAAAAGGAAAGGAAAGGGGGGGAAAGGAAAGAGATCATGAGAATAACAAGGAATGAAGATGGAAAAAGAATGTAAAATTAAAGCAGTTAGGAAAAAGAAAAATCAGAAACGGAGGAAAGGAAAAGAAAGGAAAGGAAAATAAAAGGAAAGGAAAGGAAATTAAAGGAAAGGAAAGGAAAGGAAAGGGGGGAAAAGAAGGAAAAAGATCATGAGAATAACAAGGAATGAAGATGGGAAAAGAATGTAAAATTAAAGCAGTTAGGAAAAAGAAAAAACAGAAATGGAGGAAAGGACAGGAAAGGACAGGAAAGAAAAGGAAAGGACAGGAAAGAAAAGGAAAGGACAGGAAAGATAAAGGAAAGGAAAGGAAAGGAAAAAGGAAAGGAAAGGGGGGAAAAGGAAAGAGATCATGAGAATAACAAGGAATGAAGATGGAAAAAGAATGTAAAATTAAAGCAGTTAGGAAAAAGAAAAATCAGAAACGGAGGAAAGGAAAAGAAAGGAAAGGAAAATAAAAGGAAAGGAAAGGAAATTAAAGGAAAGGAAAGGAAAGGAAAGGAAAGGGGGAAAAAGAAGGAAAAAGATCATGAGAATAACAAGGAATGAAGTTGGGAAAAGCAGAATGCAGAATGCAGAAGAAAAAACTGAAATGGAGGAAAGGAAAGGAATAATGGAAAGAGTTAATGAAAATAACAAGGAATGAAGATGGAGTAAGGAAGTAAAATAAAAGCAGTAAGAAATAAGAAACAAAACCTGAAAAAGAATAAAGGAAAAGGAAAGGAAAAAAGAAGAAAAGAGGTCCAGAAAATTAAGTTAAGGAAAGAGAAAAAATAATAACACAAATAGTTCAAACTAAAAAAAAAAAAAAGGGCAAATGAAATATGGGAGACGAGGAAAGAAAATCGGAAAAGAGGTCAAACGAAAAATGAGAAAAGAATAAAAAGTAAATGAAAAACGGCAATGATATGTGTTAAAAAAATATATGATTTCCCATTATTTAATACATTAATACAAAACATTAACAAATACATTAAAACCAAAGTGCATTCCTGCATTCCTGGAAGTGCTCTACTTCCGAATGCTTTCGGCGAGACTGGCTGAACGTTTGGTTGTCTTAATTGTGCCGACAAGACAACAAAGCCTTTTTGTCCTGCGCTGAATAACGACATCCTCACAGGAGAGAGAAGTTAAAAATAGTTGAAAGCGCAAACAATAGAAATTAATGAGCTAAATCTTGCAGACCTGTCCCATGAGGCCAAGGGGGCTCAGAAGACAGAAAGAGAAACTCTCCCGTCTAAGAGACGGCCTGCTGTCATACTTGATGTTTCCTTCACAGAGAAGGAAAGAAAAAAATCCCTCACAGCTCCCACCGATCAGTCCGTGCCAGATTCCACAGACTGCCATGACGCCATTCCACCGCTTTAATCATCGGCACACACTTCTGTGATCCGTCAGTGCAGTCTCTTTTTTTTGTGCCGCTCATGTGGATTGCTCGTCCGAGCACTAGGTGTCTCCTTTCATCCACCGATGAGAGAGAGCAGTATCTGACGCAGGGGCAAAAAACTATATGGGAGACCGCAAGAGCGTAACGGAGGGGCTCCCAGTCTAAAAGAGTGAATTCTGGGTGCATGACAGAGCGGGACAGGGGTCACCAGATGGGTTTGAACCAAGTCCTGCTTTTAACGCAAGACAGATCAGTGAGGAAGACCCTGAAACAGAGTACCTTTTATTTATTTTACCTCAAATACATTTTGTTTATGGTTAGAATAATAGTATAAATCAATGTTTCGACATTATAAATGCACATTTTTATTAGTTGCATTTAATTCTTTGCATTTGCAATAGATCTGTGACCTAGATCAGTTGACTGCAATAAAGCACACGCGGTTTTGAAGGTAAGGGATCATATCCGCAGTAAAGCACATCACTCATCATGATGGCGCTGGTTATGTTGGTATGTCTTGTGCCGCCTACCTAAACATAATAGTTGGGAAAACATAACCTCAGGGGCTGTCTCCTGAATACTGTAGCGTGGCGTTACTGATGGGCTGCTCTGTGCTTAAGGCGAGTGAATGGGATATGAATAGTCAGAGGGCATGTGAAAGGATCTCTATCCATCATTTCTATTAATAGGTTGAGTCCTTCAAGCAGATCACCCTGAGAGATGGACTTCTTGTGCCTGTCTGTAACATTCACATGAGTCAGCACAAAAATATGGCCACTCAGAAAAGTGTTATTGAAAATATTACACTAAACTTCAACAATTTACAAAATATTAATTAAGAAAAAATATATATTTATATATATTTTTTTATTTATTACACACACACATAGATATAATTAAAATAATAAAAATTAAACTGATCAAATCAATATTAAAGATGGATATATAGAAACTGACAGTAAAGGTTTATACATTAAATTATATTTATCAAAGAAACTTACAACACAAATAAAAAATAAAATTACATAATATTTAAATAAATAAATATACATAGATCCAAGTACATAAAACACAAATAAATTAAATACATATAAAAAAAATAAAAAATAAAAAAGTACATAAAAACAAATGAATAAAAATATATAAATGCATAAAAAATAATATTTAGAACTAAAATAAAAGTGCGTAACACTAATAAAAAGAAATAGTACATAAAAAAAAAAAAATAATAATTTCTAAATCAAACTTGGAAGAAAATAAAACCTAAATAACAATCAAATCCATACATTACAATAGAAAATAGCTATTTTAAATTCTATTGTTTTTCACAATAATTAATAATAAAAAAATCTTGAGCATCAAATCAGCATATTAGACTGATTTCTAAACTGTCACGTGACTGAAAATTCAGGTTTGTCGTTACAGTATTAAATACAACTTAAAACAGAATAAAATTAAATATAAACAAAACATTTTAAAAAAATAATTTTTTTTTTGTATGTTTTTAAAATAATAATTTTAAATAAATAAATAAGAAATAAGAATAATTTATTGTGCAGATCCAGTATGTACACATTGCTATTATTGATAATAATAAAAAGAAAAATGTATGTAAAGAAAAAGGAGAAAGAAGTGTGAGTTTGAACAGATGTAAAAATATAGTAAATATTTTTTTTTCTTTTCTTACCATTACAAAAAATAACCCTAATCCTACCTAATATTTAACAACTACCTTACTTACTGTTAATAAGCATTAATTAGGAGTTTATTGAGGTATAAGTCATAGTTAATGGTTTATTAAAAGCGAGAACTGGATCTTAAAATAAAGTGTGACCATAAATAATACAAGCAAACAGATTCGTTTTTTTTTTTTCTACACGCTGTGGTTTTGTTGTTGTGCAGCCGATTAACTAGTATTAACACTCACAAACGCGCTCAACCAGCTTGTTAATGTCACACAAACATATACACACGCAATTAGAGATTCCTGCTCTTTACCAGCAAGCATTTGGAGTCAGAGGGGCGAAAAAAGCGCTTATAGAGGCTCTTATCTTAGAGGATGCATTAAGATATCTGAGCCTGATTGACAGCTTCTTCAAACACGCACATAAAGCGCTTTAATGAGCATTATGGAGTATGCTCACCTCTGACTTTAACAGAATTATAAACAATCCCACTTTATATAACTGACCTTACAGGTGATCCCCCTCCATATTCATATGCGAGATTAAGAGAGCATTAATATTAATGAGGGGTGATTTTCCTAAGTAAATAAGCTGTGTTATCAGAAGGTACTGAGAGCTCTCTCTCTTTCCGTGTGTGTGTGGTGTTAAGGTTTAAGCAGAGATATAGTGATGTTACAGTGCACAGAAATACACTTTACCCTCACAGTCCTCACAAACAGACTTAAATGCTTATCAGAAGTATCATAGTTGGGCCTTTTCCTCCTGGAGAGAAAGACTCTACAACATATCAGCAAAATCCTTAAAGAAACAGCACTTAAATGGCACTTACTGGCTCTGAGCTCTTTGGGGTGATCAATACATCACTCCGTTTCCTTATCAGTGCTATTAATGTTATAACACAACACAGAAACAAAGCAACAAGTGACAATTTCTAAATTTGTACTATAATAACAGGGATACATTTTGAAATATAGCTGAAAGCAGTGATTACGGGGCCAAGCCACCAAACGGACCATAGCGCAGTGCAGAGCAGGAAGAACAAAAACAGCAGAAATTGAATGAATGTGAATGGTGCTGTGTTCAAAGGTCTCAGGTACCCTCGAGACATTCTGTCAAAGATCCCTATTGATTCTTTTTTGTACATATGTCAAAAGGTTCAAAAGATATTGCAAATTATGTCAAATTTCCTGGCACGACTAATATCCTCAGATTCAGCATGAGCCAATGAATTCACAGACACCAAGAACATAATTTCCTGACCGTTTGAAAGTTATAAGCAAAAAGGTGCATTTTTAGTATCTCACGACTCATAGGTGGCGCTGTTGCCAAATTTGGCATGGATCCTCAGGTCATGGTGTTGATCAAGCATACCAAGTTTCATTTTAATTGATCAAAGTTCGGCTGAGATATAGCTTCTGATCAATCTCAAAATCATAACTTTTGAACAAAAATGAATAAAGAAATCTGTTAAGTCACATTCGCGTAGCTCAGTCCAAAGATCATCGTTTGGGAAGAATTGGATCGATTTTGAAGGAGGAGTAGCAAAAAAACTGAATACTGTGATACATGTGATCAGCATGATGAGAGAAATCAGGTGTACTAAGTTTTTCTAGAATTAGAGCTTGAGGAGCTATAAACATTTAAATGTTGAAATGTTTTGTACCACTGCTGGTGGTGCTATAGAGTTGGTCCTAGAGACCCCAACATTGGTCAGATCACTATTCATGGCCATCATTACAAGTGTGCCAAATTTCATAATTTTCCTTTGTTCCGTTCATAGGGTTGCCAAAGACCCCAATTCAAGAAGAAGAAGAACGAACACATACAGACGCAATAGGGGCTACAGCGTAATCAGTTACCTATTTCGAGCAGCGCAGTTGTGTAACACTTTATAAAAATAAATAAATAAATAAATAATAATAAAAAAAACCTTGCACATAGCAGCCATCTTCTACTCACAAAATAATGTTGCATTTATGTTATTTATAATACAAAACCTATTTTTGCCTTAGCAGTGGCTTTGAGGAGAACACTACGGCCTCATGTATTTAATATCTGCTTCACATAAATGGGGTGTGGATTAAAGACGGCATCTGTCTTGGCAGAGCCCGCGGGACGCACAGATAGGTTACTAAATGTATCACTCCACCTTCTGCTGGGAGATTTAAATATGGAGTAATAGTGTGACTGCAGTCTCGAGAGAGCCATGCTTCCACCTCTTTGCGTGTACCTATTCCACAACTCATCTATAACACACACTCACAAAAAGTACTTCCTGAAAGGCTTGTTCACACCAAGAATGATAACTATAATGATAACTATATTATCATGCACACTAATGCATGATAATTACCCGGTTTGACAGACTAAAATGCATGTTTGAGTTGTCTTAATTGAAAGCAAAGTTCCACTGACATATCTTAAAGTATATCAGTGCCATTGATTTGTATCAAGATGCACACACCAGCTATGTTTTATTTCTAAGGAATATTAAAATAATAATTTAACTAAGGTCTAATCCTTGGCTTAATCTAAGCCCTGTCTCTGAAACCAGGCCAATGTGTTATTTTAAGCCAATGCTGCAGTTATTTTGCTCAGCTGGAAAAACTGTTCTGAAAGTGATAAGTGATTGCAACAATATAATTCCTCAGTGTTATTACTGTTATTATAGCTGTGGTGTGGACTTTGCTTTTATTCTAGAATTAGAATGACTGTTAAAACTTTATACTTATAGCCAGAGCTAAATGGTTAATTTAAATAAAATTAAAATCAATGTATGGTTTAGTGCTATGCCTGTGACTAATGATTATTTTAGTAATCGAGTAATGGGCCAATTATTCTGACGATTAATCAAGTAATCAGGTAATTATAATTGCATTTTTGTAGTGATAAAAGACCTAAGGCTTTAACATGATTTAAAATACATATATAATTGCAATGAGGCAATAACAATTTGTTTTACTAAACAAAACTGTTCAAATACATAATGTATTATAAAAAAATATAGCTACTGTACATTACACATTATAACAAATATCTGCAGAGGGCGCCAATGGCTTGATGATTGTTTTTACACTTTACAGTGCAATCTAATCCTTGTTTAATGTTGATTAAACATTTAATTAAAATGTCTACTTAATCCTTAATATTTGGCCATTTTTTATGACAGAAATGCCACTGTAATTTCTTAAATACCTAGACATATTCAAGAAATTAAACTCAGAGAAAGAGTTTTTTTATAAATTGCGATGAACAGTTAGCATATTAAGAAAGATAATGACGTATTCTTGGTCTTTCTGATGAAATGGTGCACTTTGCACTCCCAAATAAATGTAATAAACCCAAACCCTTTCTTAATTATTTATTTAATTGAATCACAGCCTTTGTGAATTCACAATAGCATTATGCTATATTATGATTTTTAAATGTGTTTATTATATCATGCAGCCTTGAAAAACAGTCTAATAATGCCTTTTATGGATACTAATCCATGGAATGTGCCACTTTTCGGTTACTCGACACGGGCAGAATGTAAATCAAGGATTTTTTTTAATTGAGTACTCGAATCGAGGAATCATTACAGCCCTACTTAGTGCATTGAACAAATCTAAAATTAATTTCTAAATGAATATATAAACATAATATACACAATCACAAATAATAATACACAATCTTCATCTCTGCGAGTGTTGTGAGATGGTGTTGCTCATAACACATTTTGAAATTCACCAAATATTTCATAGAAGAATTTACAAATATTTTGCCAACAAATAAAAATAATTTAATCAGTTTTCCACCATAGAAAGCTCAGCTGTTTGACGTTTTAAAATGGCACAAACATTATTTATATTTATATATTATTATATTTAAAAGTTGCATCCCTACAAACAAGCACAGCAAACCATTTTCAATTGTTATCATTAAAAATAATAATAGTAACAACAACAAAAAAGTGCAGTTCAAGTAACAGGCCTTAAGTCTTTATAAATTTTTCCATGTGGCATTGAAAATGGTATCATACATCAATATTTTCAGGGTATGACAACACTTCTATGAACTATACAAACTGTTGCAGACAGGCACCTCCATTGCAGGCAGCTTTATTTAATTTAAATTTGAGCTACTTAGTTATTTTATGTGGCAACGCACTGCTCTCATCTGTTGTGGGCGTCATAACTTGGAGAATTAAAGGAGAAGTTCACTCACAGAATAAAAATTTCCTGATTATTTACTCACCCCTATGTCATCCAAGCTGTTCATGTCTGTCTTTCTTCAGTCGCAATGAAATTAAGCTTTTTGAGGAAAACATTCCAGGATTTTTCTCCATATGGTGGACTTCAATGGCTCCCAACGGTTTGAACTTCTAAACTGCAGTTTCAGTGCAGCTTCCAAGGGCTCTACACAATCCCAGCCAAGAAATAAGCTTTATCTAGTGAAACAAATTGTACATTTTCTAAGAACTTTTTCAACATGATTTCGCAATGCGTGAAGACATGCATGCACATTGCAGAGCTAGTGCAAGACGAGCATTTTTGGCTAAAAAGTATATAACTGACAGATTGTTTCACTGGATAAGACCCTTATTCCTCTGCTAGGATTGAGACAGATAGAGTCCTTTGAAGCTGCACTGAAACTGCAATTTGGAAGTTCAAACCATTGCGAATTATTGAAGTCCACTATATAGAAAAAAAATCCTGGAATGTTTTCCTCAAAAAACGTAATTTCGTTGCAACTAAAGAAAGAAAGACATGAACATCTTGGATGACATGGGGGTGAGAAAATTATCAGGATTTTTTTTATTTTTTTATTCTGGAAGTATAAAATAGAAAAAACACTCACACAGAACAATGTATTACAGTCTTGAGTCAAGAGTTACATTATTAGAAGCTGTTTTTGAAGTTGCACCAAGAAAGAAAATAATCAAATGAGTTTTATTTGTAAAGTATTCAATTCACTTGATTATAATGGTTGTGTTATAGACCATTTTGTGTTGGATTTCTGCGTTATATATATGGTTACCGTATAAAATATATAAAATTACTCACACCGTGATATAAGATTTTGGTCATACCGCCCACCGCTAGCAGATGGTTTACCACAGCAGCCTGATAGATTTCATGCATAAAAACCGCACTCGTCGTTCTTGGGTTTAAGACATGAAGCTAAGATTTCTATATAGACACACACATGCATTCATCTAGTCCTGTGTTTCAAACAGGCAGTCTGAACCTGAGGTGATGAAGCAGTGGGTCGAGTCCAGCTGTTTATTGATCCATCTGTTTGTCTGCACAGGTCTGGATCAGTCAAATCTATCACAGGCCTCTTCAGAGGCCTAACGCTCTTCTAGCACCAGTGTGTAACTAATGAAACCTGGACAGAGTCAACACCAGGCAGGTGGAACCAATATCCCCATCGCTGTCGGTCCTAACCACTGGACCTGTGTGAACATCACCACTGCTTATACAGCACAATAACATGGTGACAAACACAAAATCTTGGAATACATCAGCGATGTGTCACAAATCTACATAAAAGACTGAGAAATCTGCATGGTTATGATAACAAATCCACAAACTTGTTAGCATTAGGGCTGGGTTTCATATTGAGGCTGGGCCTCAATAAACGCCTAATTTGCTGCTGCTTTGTTTAGGTATTGGGTAGGAGAATATGTGCTAAGTACTACTAAACCACCAATATGTTACTAATAGGCATGCTAATAAGCAACTAGTTAAAAGTGAGAATTGGTCCCTAAACAAAAGTGTTACCAAAACAAATATTTAAAATAATGCCTTGTTGTTTCTACATTAATTTTGAGATTCAAAATGAAAACATTTTATGTTCACATATTTAGATGTTAAATGGGTCATCGGATACAAAACTGACTTTTACATGTTGCTTGAACAATAATGTGTGTTGGCAGTTTGTGTACCCAACCACCCTACAATGATAAAAATCTTTAATCTTTAATCTTTAAAAGTAATATCCCCTTTTTAAAATCAGGTCATTCTAAGCTTCTTGTTGGTGTGTCGGCCGCTCCCTTGATAGTTGATTGACATGAGCGCCTTACCTTAGACCCGCCCTCATCGAGCAAAAACAGTCCAACTCCGATCGCCATTGTGTCGACTCAGGTGCAGGGGAAGACAAGAATGTCTCCAATTGAGCGATTGAAGTGTTCTGTTGTTGGATGTAATAATGAACATAGCAATCATCATTTACTGAGCCGCTGAAGACCCAGAGGATTTACATTACTTTCGTTTTTGAAAGGAAAGCGCTGATCCCCGATTGACATATGCATCTATGTTCGTTTAAATCATTCGTGATTCAGCTTCACCCACAGCAGAAGTTTTTTTATGCATATTTGCAAATGGCCTTTCTTAATAATGTGCTTGTTGGCAAGTTTTGCCACTAAACGCGGCTAAATGCCGCTAAAGTAAACATTACGGCTCATAATCCCATGGCATAGAGGGGCGGGACGAGCAGAGCTCATTTGCATTTAAAGGCACATGCAGTAGAATGAGTTGCTTTTTTGCAGAGCTGATTTTGACAAGGTAAAAGTTTTTTACACTACTATTGAGAATTTTCAACCAAAGTATATTAAGGACTTTTCAGGAAAACCCTAAAGAATCCTAAATGAACTTGTGGAAAATGGGCAACCAATGACCCCTTTAAGTGTGATCAGACAAATAATTTAAACAAATTCAGATTTTTTTTTACTGTACAATTTACAGCATTAGTTGAGATTTAACCTTAAAAAAATTGACATGCACTTGAAATATTTCCAATCATATGAATCTTATTTAAATCTAGATTTGAATCAATTTGAATCAGGAAAAAAAAAAAAAACTTTTTAACTAACTAAATAACTAAATAAATGTTCCATGACAATGCTTTGGAAGGACACATCTTTAACATTTTGCAGCCTCTTTTTAATATATGACAGTTCAGTATGCCATCTACTCTAATGTCAGAGAAAGTATATGTCATTTTTATTACTATGGCTTGTCTATCTGGCTATTAAATGGGAGGAGAAAATACATCAACACATCAACGCCTATTAAGGGTTTAGAAACCTCTTTTGCTTTTATGAATGACATGTTGGTAATAAGATTGGTAATTTACAGAAGTCTTAAAGATACAGTAGCACTAAAATAATATGAACAGATTATATGATTTTTTTTTCTTTTTTTGGAAAGGAGCATCTACAATGTTCTGCCTCCTCCTTTTCATCCAAATCAAAATGTGTGGAGAAAAGAAAAATATGTCAGGTCCTAAGGGTCAGAGAAAGGGTGTAAAATCCTTTCAAATTTGAATCAAAATTATGCCTTTTGTTGATGCAAGAAACCTTGACTGACATCACAAGTGGGCTCGCTGGAACCTTTAAAAACATTTTCCAAGAATTAAAGTGCGGTGCAATTCCTCTGACAAAACGTAAAGCGCATATGAATGGGCTCTGGTCTCGTCTAGTGCGTCTAAGTGCATCTTCAAATGCAGCAGCTGGACGGCACACTCGAGCGGCGTTTGAATGTCAGCCTCTGCGGGGGCTCTAATTGCACACCCACTCCAGCTAATAGGGCAGCATCCAAAAGTTTAGTGCTGCATCGCCTTCAGGTTTCATTTCAAAGCGTCCGCACCCGTTCGGCCCTCACAGGTACGTCTCCCGCCTGTGTTTACCATTCTCTCAGAAAGCGCCGCTGCTAGCATAGGTGACTGACCTCAATTTCTCTCACTTTTCTCTCCTGCAGAGCCGGTGAATAACTGCTCATAAATAACACCGCTTTGTTTGGCTGCGTCCGAGGCCGGCAGAGGAGAGCCCGCTCTGAATTTCTTTGTCTTAAGCAGAAGTGCGACGAAGGTGGTCTATGATGGGTATAAAATACGTAGGAAAGCGAACGCTGAAGAGATTATTCTATTTATCCTCAGATCCGAGGCGTTAACTGTCCAAAAAAAAAAAAAAAAACGTGGATCTTTAAACAGACCCTTGCGCCAAACTATAATGGTGAAAATGGGAATGTGAAATCGTACTTTGATGTGTGCTGCAAGCTGTGTTTACCTGTTTCTCACACTGGCCGTAGTCTGGACCGTGGTCGACCTGAAAGAACGACAGCTCTCCTCGGTTCTTGGCCATCTCGGTCAGACTCATGGCGGTGCGGACGGTGGAGTTGCGAGCATGTACAAACACCATCACCTAAAACAAACAGATAGTACAGCGGCACTTGGTTAGGTTACGTTTGGGGTCTGAAAATCAACTGACAGTGACCTGCCTGACCACAAATGAACCTCATAAGTGACTTAACTCAAGCACTCTACATAGGCAGGAATTTGTGCTGCTTAAAGGAGTAGTTCACTTTCAGAACAAAAATGTACAGATAATGTACTCACCCCCTTGTCATCCAAGATGTGCATGTCTTTTCTTTCTTCAGTCGTAAGGAAATTGTTTTTTGAGTAAAACATTTCAGGATTTCTCTCCATATAATGGACTTCTATATATAATATTTATATATAATATTTAAAAAAAAAAATTGACAAGTATAGAAGTTGTAAATGTTTTTAGAAAATAACCAATCGTTTTGCTAGATAAGACCCTGGGATCGTTTAGAGCCTTTTGAAGCTGCATTTAAACTGCATTTTGGAAGTTCAAACTCGGGGGCACAATAGAAGTCCATTATATGGAGAGAAATCCTGAAATGTTTTCCTAAAAAAAAAAAAAAAAAAAAAAACATTTCTTCACAACTGAAGAAAGAAAGACATGAACATCTTGGCTGACAAGGGGGTGAGTACATTACCTGTAAATTTTTGTTCTGAAAGTGATCTACTCCTTTAAGTGTGAACGATACTTCCCTTAGAGCCTGATGTTAGTAAATGTTGCTAAGCTAACAACTTCATACTTACATTACATAATGATCCACCCAATCAAAACAGCCAGAATACAGAGTATTTTTACAAATACATAATTTTATTTTGTGCCTCAAGTGGCTCACATATGGAAGCCCAATTCTGGCACTAAATAAAATTAAAAAATATATTTGCGATTATTTCACAATTCCGACTTTTTTTTTCCAGAATTGTGAGATATAAACTCAATTCTGAGAAATAAAGTCAGAATTTCAAGATATAAACTCACAATTCTAACATATTTCTCAGAATTGGGGGTCTCGCAAAAAAAAGTCAGAATTGTAAGATAAAAAGATGCAATTACTGCATCTTTTTTAGCCAAAATTGAGACATAATATCATGCAATTCTGAAAGAAAGTAAGAACTGTGAGATATAAACTCGCAATTCTGAGAACCCCCTCTCCCCCTCAAAATTGTTTATATATTCAGAGTTTATATATTAAAAAGAAGCCTGAATTGCAAGATATAAATTTCCAATTGCAAGGAAAAAGTCTGAATTGTGAGATACAAACTCACATTTATGAGAAAAACGTCAGAATTGTGAGTTTTTAACTTACAATTCTGACTTTATTTCTCACAATTGTAAGTTTACCTTTCACAATTGAGAGTTAAGTCAGAATTGCTAAAAAAAAAAGGTACAAAGTATAAACTTGCAATTGCGAGAAAAAGTAAAAATTTTTGCAAGGAAAGTCAGAATTTTTATGTTTTTATCTTGCAATTCTAACTTTATTTATCGCAATTGTGAGTTTATATCATGCAATTCTGAGAAAAAGACAGTATTGTGAGTTTATCTTTTGCAATGCTGACTTTATAACTCACAATTGTGAGTTATTAAGTCAGAATTGCTAAAAAAAAAGTCTGAATTGAATGATTGCAAAAGTCAAATGCGAGTTTGAGATACAAACTCGCATTTGTGAGAGAAAAAAAATCTGAATTGGGAGTTTTTATCTTGTAATTATTTCTCACAATTGTGAGTTTATATTACGCAATTCTGAGACAAAAGACAGTATTGTGAGTTTATCTTTTGCAATTCTGACTATATAACTCACAATTGTGAATTATTATCATGCAATTTTGAGAAAAAAGACAGAACTGTGAGTTTATCTTTCATATTTCTGACTTTATAACTTACAATTGTGAGTTATAAGGTCAGAATTGCTAAAAAAAAATTGTGAACTGACTCTGACTTTATAACTTGCAATTGCAAGAGTTTTATCTCATTATTCTGACTTTGTTAATAATTTCAATTATGAGTTTATATCTGGCAATTCTGACTTTGTAACTTGTAACTGCAAGTTTATATCTTTTAATTCTGAAAAAAAAAGGCAGAATTGTGAGATAAAAAGTCACAATACCCTTTTTCTATTTTTTATTCAATGACGGAAATAGGCTTCCAAACTCTCAAGCGCTGCTATTAATATAAATGCACTGCAGATAATGTATCTAAATCATGTGGTTTTGCCTCGGTTTTTGATGAAAGTTTGATTCCCTCAAAGTTCATTATAATTAAATATGTTTTAAAATGTATTGTTTCAAATTTGATGCCGTCACCCTAATTTTGTTTGTTGGTTTGGTTTTAAAGGAGAGTGAAAATAATGTTTGATAATTAATGAAAACATCGGTTGTAGCTGTAAAATGTTTGAAAAAAGTCTAAGTCTGATGCTTTAATGGCTTTGTGTCTCTGAATTTGGCCAGAATTAATGTTTCATGATGTTGTTCCTTTCTGTGGATGAAAATGACTTGACTCTTGGCTCTGACAAAAACAGAACACTTTTTTTTTTTTTGCATTTAGGCCTTTCATTTACACAACAACAGCATTTTGTGGGCCTAAAAATGCAGACGTTAGAAAACAAGTTTTAAAGTGTACATTTTTGAAAACAAATTTCTGTTATTGTATCTGTGTAAACTACAAAAACACACATTTGTGAACAGTGATGCCATTTTCATGCATGTTAAATGTATGCATAATGTTTCTTTACAAAGTGCCAATGTCAACTACTGGCCTGGCATGCTTAAAACAGCATTTTAAGTTGTTTTTGCAAATTCGGACGATGTGGTTGTCTGTACGGGAAAATTGCAAAGGAAAAACATTTTAGCACATCGTTGTTGTGTAAACCCAAAGTAGGGAACTACTTGAAACTCAAGACACAATGCTTTAATTCGCTCATTCAAAAACCCAAACTGATACATTTTTAAATACTACCACTGGATAAAGATGCACAGAATAAATGTACATCCTATTTCACATTATCCACACACTTTCTGGCCTTGCCACTGCACTGAACCGCTTATCAATACTGTACTTTTCAGTACTGAATGCAACACTTTTTTCCATCGTTACAAACTCAGTAATATGCCGGGTCTATTACATCCAAAAACACAAACATGTCTGTTCTGGATTGTTCTTTCTCAGACTGTCAAGCATCAGATGTGCAGAAGGGCAGAGCGGCATCTACGTGCCATATTAGTCAAAGGACAAAAGAGGGTTGTAATTTTCCTATTACACTGAGGCTGCCCTTGCAAAGCAGTCAATACGCCAGACAAAAACAATCAATAACAGAAAAACAAGACAGTTATGAGATGGCAAAAGACCTCTCTCTCTCTCTGTGTTCTCACTGTCCTTTAACTGAAAAGAACTGACGTGTGGGAGACGCTAGAGGAAAAGAAAAAATGTGAAAAAATTAGGGATGCACGATATGATAATTTTTTACCGATACCGATAGCCGATAATTAAGTCCTTCTTGTGGCCGATACCGATACCAATACCCAATACATTCATATTTTTATATGATCATTTTGTGCACCCAGGAGAATACAAAATCTAAGATAAACTAATGAAATGTATATTATATATCTGGGTCAAACAATCATAGAACACAAACATCAGTCCTGACTCTTCAAAAATGTTTTTATTTTTTGTGAAAGGCACCACAATTCTAAATAAATAAAATGCTTTGACATTTGTCAACCTGGAAAAAATGAAAAGTGCATCATGGACTAACGTCAGATGTCCAAATGTCCTTTAAAGCTTACGTGTAGTCCATTCTTATTGATCATATTATGAATGTGTGCATCACATTCACACAAAACATCAGAATTGATATAAAAACATCTCAACTTTTCAGAATGCTGCAAGCCCAACGCAGGTCATGTGACATGAACCAAACAATCAGCTTCACCCTTTCCCTTAATAACATTGAAAGCACTGCCAAGGTGGAGAAACAGCTTATCACAGCTGTACAGGAATAAGCATTTTTAAATAAATTTAATAACAGAGCTACTGCAAGCGATTTTTAATGCTGAAAATCCATTTATCCTTTGCTGAAACTTCCGCCTCTTTATGAAGAGCGCAGGTCATGGTTGCTTAGCAACGGCAGACGCCATGAGAGAGCAAGCTACAGAGCGGTTTGGAAAGAAAGTGAACGGCCCCTAAAACAGATTCACCGCGATGACGACCTCTGAAGTGAGATATAAGATTTGTTGTGTTAAAACTTGACGGCTTTTTACCTCCTCTCGGAATACTTGCTAAACTTGTTGCAAATAGCAATAGCATCGTCGTCCTCTACCACCGCCAAAAACTTCCAGACCGGCGAAGACGATGACGACGACACAGATGATGACGTATTAAACGCAACAAAATCCAAGAGTCACTGCAAATACTTGCACTCGGAAAGCAGATGAATCTCAGATAAACCAGACTGATTGATTGATTTACCAGCAAGAGTACTTTATCGGATCGGATTTCATTTATTTATCGGAGCAATAAAAATGACGTAATTTTTACCCATATCGGTCGATAATTTATCTGTCCGATAAATATCGTGCATTCCTAGAAAATTTTTTTCTAATGTGCAACATAAAGAGATTTTTTTGGCCATAAAATGGGTGTCAATTTTGTTACCAATATTTCTTGAAATATCTTGTGTTCCACAGAAGAAAGTCATAACGGTTTAAAATGACGAAGGTGAGTAAATAATATAATTTTTAGTTTTGAAGCAACTACCGATTTAAATAAAAATATAATTTCAATAATTTCAATCAGTAATTTACACCTAATTAAATGTTCGATTAATCAATTAAAAAATGCATAGCTGTTCCATAACAAGAAAAACTAAAATACAATTGTCTCACACGGTTTGGTTTTTGGTGAATTAATCTATTTGTTACAGGGTTTCTGCAGATATGAACAAGTGAAATGTAATACTTTTTAAGACCTTTTTAATACCACCTTATATGAATTTTAAGAAACCTGTAATGTAAATACACATTATATTACATACATTTAATGTGTTTAATGTAAAAAGTAAAAAAAAATAAAAATAATAATGGCTGTCATAAATTATATTTATTACTATGATATACAGTGAAATTTTCATATCAGCAGATAATATTCCATACAAAATATCCCCATAAAAAGTACCACTTAGAGATTTTTGGTGGTGTAAACAATTTATTCTGAAGCAATATTTTCATCAGTGCTCTATCAACTTTTACATACTTAAATCTGCATATTTTATTAACCTTCATAAAGGCCTATTTTTATTTTTTTTTTTTTTTTTTACTTTTGGAATGTATGCATCACCTTTGAATTCATTACAATTTATCAATAAATTTTATAGGGCTGTTAGCAGTCAGATTACATAATGTACACTGCAATATTAAAAATGCAATAAATTATGTTATGAGATTAATGTTTTAAATACATTTATGAATATTGAATGAATGTTGGGAGGGGGGTGCATACTTTTAAACATACTAAACTACCAGTAGATGGCAGTAAGTCACTTAAAGAGTGAGTTATTGAGTTATTTCAACTGATTCGTGCAAAACGCTGAATCATTTAGTAGCAAATCCAAAACAAAAAAATGTGTTATACTTCTGCTGTGATCCTTGTTTGGAACTATTTTCATTGGTGAAACAGAAACAACAACAAAAAAAAAAAAAAACAGAAAATATTTTGTCTAAATGTAAGTAACTTAACTGCTTGACTAACTACTAGTTTATTGAACTAAAATCAATGTAACATTTGCAATCGTGAGAATATTATATTATTACTTAATTATGTCATGTTATAAATAAACTACACATTTTGAATTTTTTCTTCAGTGTGTTTCTTCAGAGTTTCTTTATGTGTGCTGTTACGCTCATTTGTTTTAAAGTCTCTCACAAAGAGACGAGCAGCTCGATTTTGATACCAGAAATACACTATCCATTATCAATCACTGTTTACGTTTAATGTATTAAAATAGGAAGAATCTTTCTTGCGTTTTGATGCTTCGCTGGTTATTTTTGTCACTTCAGTTTTAATCAGGCTGTTTGTCCAGTCGGGCAAGTAAAAAAAATATATAACATTTTAAACTATTCCGAAGGCTTTTAAACTATATCTTCAGTCCTCTAGATATTTTAGCAGAATGTGACCAAAACTATTTAAGACCCATCAAATCTAAATTTAAGACATTTTAAGACTTTTTAAGGCCTTTTATTAGTGAGTTTCACTAATTTGTGAACTGATATGACAGGTTCACTGTATATCATAGTAATACATATAATTTATGACAGCCATGAAATTTTGTTTACTTTTTACATTAAACACATTAAATATTACATATGTATGTAATATAATGTGTATTTGCATTACAGGTTTAGGTCTTAAAATTCATATAAGGTGGTATTAAAAAGGTCTTAAAAAGTCTTAAATTCCACTTATTCATATCTACAGAAACCCTGTAAAAAATAGATTAGTTCACCAAAAACCAAACTGTGTGAGACATCTTTTTTTTTTTTTTTTTTTTGACTATTGTATTTTTGCTATTCTTGTTATGGAAGAGCTATATCTTAATTGATTTATCAAACATTTAATTAAGTGTAAATTACTGATTGAAATTATTGAAATTGTCATATTTTTATTTAAATCGGTAGTTGCTTCAAAACTAAAAAATATGTCATTTACTCACCTTCGTCATTTTAAACCATTATGACTTTCTTCTGTGGAACACAAGATATTTTGGAAATATTGGTAACAAAATTGACATTTATTTTATGGCCCAAAACAATCTCTTTATGTTGCACATTAGAAAAATAGTCAGCTCCTTGTATTAGGAAAACCATCCAAGGTAAAAAATTATATAAATACTGTTCAGTTTCTCGCAAAAAATGATCATTTCGTGTCTTAGGACATCAATGTATCATCACGAGCCGCAGGGTG
>NC_133369.1:47070537-47216058 GCF_049309525.1 Garra rufa
TCACAATGTTGCCTTTTTGAGTCAAGCCTTCCTTTGCAAAAATACTATGGTGCATTGGACAGTGGTCATTATACACACCATGGTACTGAATGCCAAAATTACACTGCAAAGGAGAAAACATAATTTAGTCTGGCTTTTAAGCAGCAATAAGTCTTCACGCAGAATTCTGAACAAAGAGCAGACTTAACTGTGTACTTAGCTATATATATATATATATATATATATATATATATATATATATATATATATATATATATATATATATATGTGTGTGTATATACAGTTGTGCTCAAAAGTTTACATACCCCCTGCAGAATATGCAAATATGTTAACAATTTTATCAAAATAAAAGGGATCATGAAAACTACGTGTTATTTTTTTTCCACATAGTACTGTCCTAAAAAAGCTATTTCACACAACAGATGTTTAAATATATACTCCACAAAACAAAATATAAAACTGAATAAAAAATTATCCAGTTCAAAAGTTTACATATCCTTGAATCTTAACGCCGTGTGTAATTTCCTGAATGATCCACAACTGTTTTAATGTTTTGTAATGGTTGCTCATGAGTCCCTTGTTTGTCCTGAGCAGTTCTTCCAAAAGTGAATGTATGATTTTGAGATCCATCTTTTCACACTAAGGACAATTGAGGGACTCATACACAAATATTACAAAAGGTGAATACATTTACTGATGCTTAAGAAGGAAACACAATGCATTAAGAGCCGGAAGGGGGTGTAAAACATTTTATTGCATGATTAGAGTAAATTATCTTTATATTGTCTTCTGGGAAACCTTTAAGTATTTATGTAGCTTCTGAAGTGCAGTACTAAATGAAAAAAATATGATCTTTAAACAAAATAAAAGAAAAATTTACAACATTATCCTGTTCAAAAGTTTACACCCCTGGCTCTTAATGCATTGTGTTGCTTTCTTAAGCATCAGCTTTTCACCTTTTGTAATAGTTGTGTATGAGTCCCTCAATTGAGGATGAGGATGAGTGACGTGTTAAAACTGAGTGACAGTGAACTTGGAATTTGTCACTAACTCTGAGCATCAGAAATAATAACGATATTGAAGCTTGCTTTAGCAAAAACAACTAAGAACATAAACAAAGAGCCTTCTCTGCTCAGAGACAATGAGCCGCATCTACAGTTGTTGGATGGTATCCCATTTCCTCAGAAGGAGCTCATAATGATGCTGGCCTGTGGCAGGCAGAAGGGTCACGTATCTGTATCACCCTTATGGGTCCATCCTGCTCTTGTGTGGTCACCCGAGGACAACTAGATCTTGGATGGCCATCTGTCGTGCTGGTTTACTGATACCTTCTTTATAGTCTGAACACGGATTCACTTCATAGTGTCTGGCAAAACTGGCACACGACACACCTGCCTGCAGCACGCCAATGGCCGTCTCTCCTGCTTCAGGTGACATTTGAGGCATTATGAAACACACTGAAATCAGACTTGGCATGGCTTTCCAGAGATCTCGGCTTTTAAGAATCTTTTGAAAAAAGTGCAAGAGCAGTTTTTATTC
Organism: Garra rufa; assembly: GCF_049309525.1. Classification (NCBI taxonomy): domain Eukaryota; kingdom Metazoa; phylum Chordata; class Actinopteri; order Cypriniformes; family Cyprinidae; genus Garra; species Garra rufa. The sequence goes on from NC_133369.1 coordinate 47,072,077, forward strand.
CATCTGGACCTCATTGGCTAAAAGAGCATTTTTTAAATGAACCACAAAGTGATTGGCAATCCCAGTTCAAACTGTATGACTGACTCAAAGGGGAAAATAAAATAAAATGAAATAAAACAATGTTATTGATAAAATATGCATCTTGGTTCGCCAATAATCAGGCCCAAAAATACAACCACAATCCAAAATCTCCAATTTCTTATCTCACTCTACTTTCTCCCTCTAAAATAGTTGCCAGGAGCTATTTTATAGGATCTGGCTGTTCCCACTTTTGGAACATACGGTGCTTTGTAGGGGTGTGAAACTTTGGGTAAACAGCAAATCGATTAGATTCATGATACTTACAGTTGCAATCGAAATTAGTCAACCCCCTTGACCTGCAAGACATTTAGCTGCAGAGAACAACATTTTGTGAAAACAATTCAACAAAGGTGTCAGTACACTATTAGAGAATGTTTATTAATGCACATTTGAGTGATTCTAAGAATGTAAGTTGATGAATCAAATTGGCTCTAAATGTTCGTTCAAAATTATGCAACCCCCCAAAAATCTAATTTTGTGCAGAATCTTTTATTATTTAAAAGCACCAATAAACGGTGCTTGGAAGTGCTTAGAAGCTACTGTCACCTCCCTACTGCAATCTTGACCCATTCCTCACCTGAAAAAGCATTTAGATCACTGATAATCTTTAGTTTTCACTTTGCCACTGCTTTCTTCAAATTCAACCAAATATTTTCAATGAGAATTCAATCTGGAGACTGAACAAGTCACTCAAGAACATTCTATGACTGATACCTGAACCAAGCATAAGTAGATTTGGATGTATTGTCCTGCAGTTCATTGATCATCAGCTTCAGTCTTTGCACCAAAGGCATCACAGTTCTTGTCAAAATAGCCTGATACTTCAAAGAATCCATGATGTTCTTTATATGGCCATGATTTCCACTTCCTGCTACAGTAAAACAAACACCATAACAGGACTGATCCACCTCAGAGTTTGACGATGGAGATAGTGTTCTTCTGCTTATAAGCTTTGCACCCAATATACCGCTGATCCATAGGTCCAAAAAGTTCCAGTTTGGTCACGTCAGTCCATAAAACATTCTTCCAGAACTCTAAGGTCTATCCAAATAAGTTCTAGCATGTTAAGGTCAGTCTTTTTGTTCTTGGTCAAGAGTGGTATTCGGCAAGATGCCTCAACATGAAGGCCATACTTCTTATACACTGCATTGAAATGTTGTTCCACCTTTTATCGGGTCATTTTGCAAGTCTTTGGCTGTACATTGCAGGTTTTTCCTCAGTTTTTCTGATCAAACATTTTATGATATTGGGCTTTTTTGTTCAACACCCTCAAAGGTTTTCTGGTACAACAAATTTTAAGCTTGGGAATAAGGCTGCCAGCGGTGTCTCTAGGAACTTTTTTTTGTCTTGGAAATCTTATAGCCTTAGACTTTCTAAAGTAATAAAATTTTTTCTTTTCTATAGCTTTTGTGGGGGCTCTATTGACTTGTAATATTAGCTACTTGATTTCAGCACATGCATGGGCTAACGGTATGTATGTGTAATAGCTGAAGCTAATTCTGCTTTCTAAAGGTTTAATTGTGTTTTAAGACAATTTCGTTCCCCACCATACAAATAAGTGACTGAAAAACAGCTATGTTAAATAGGGGTTGAATAATTATGACATAGCTGTGTTATTAAAAAAATCCTAGAACTCAAACCTATTTCATTATAAATTGACATTACCACTTTTCAATATGCCAGTAATCTGTTATAGATGCACATTTTTATGAAGTACTGCAGTCTCTGGGGGGTTGAATAATTTCAATTGCAACTGTAGGTTTCGATTCGATGCAGGAACAATATTTTAAAAACCCATCCGATCTGATTCACAATGATATTCAATTTGATTTCAATTTCAGTTAATGATTCAATTCTCTGCTTTAAAGTGCATTCATAGAATTATGCAAATGCTTCTCTTAATGTCTTAGGTAAGAAAAAGACAAACTGCTTTGCACCAAGTAACTTAAATGTAAATGAAGTATAACAAAGAGTGCAACATGCCAATAAAGTTAAGCACACCTATAAAAGTATTTCAATATTCAATATTTCTCCTAATGGTTTTATTTATTTCTATGAGTTTTCTTGACCTGGAAATGACCATTTAAAAGTATCTATTATTTTTAGGTTTTCTAAGAGTGCTGGAACCCTGAGTCAGTAAACTAATCCACATATTATAAAAGTATCTGATACATTCAGCTTCCTCAAGGTCTCATTTGCAAATAAAGAAAAGAGAAAAGAAAAAAAACAGCTATAAGACCCCCTTAAGTGTTTCTGCTCATCCAAATAAATGATACCAGTCAAACGGCAGTACATTATCTCACACAATGAAAGCTTTTTATTTCGAAGCAGAGACCACACAATGAGTTGGCAGCTTTATCAATTGTTTGTGTGCGTTTGACTATGGCTATTGTGTGAGCTGTTATCTGCTCAGGTGATAGTCAGTGACCGTCCTGAAGAGAGATCAAACTTAATGTCCTCGGAAAGCTGCTCAGAAAAAGTGTCAATGAGAGTTACAGAGAGGACAGAGAGTGAGTGTGATCCAGTTAAAGGTGAAAAACAGTGCAGCACGTGTCTGTGAGGAAGCGAATGATGCTGCACTATGTCTCCAATCATTTAAAAATGCAACACAGGCTCACTGGAAATACGTGCATCTATATATATTTCTGCAAAAATGAACAAACATACTTATATGTACTAACCACTAAAGTTTACAGTTGAAATAAACACTAGAGGCAGTAAAACTTTCAGAGTTGTCTAATTCAGTAAGTTTGCTCGGTAGCTCACGTGATACGGTGTTGCACTTGAGTGATGAAGAGCTCCGGTACGAACCCCATGAAGCTACAGTTCGACAAAACAGCTCAAATCCGCATAAGGAAGCTAAAATAGCATGGCTGCATCAACAAATGCATTTTTATACCACTTTTGCATGTGTTAACACTATTGGGAAGGTTTAGGGTTGGGTTTGGTGTAGGTGAAGATTTTGGACTGTTTCTTTGGGACTTTTTGCCCAGTCATCCAGTAGAGCAGTGTTTCCCAAACTTTTTTTTCTGGGGACCCACATTTTAAAGTCGATAAATCCTTGTGACCCAATAAACATTAGGCCCATATAGTTCATATATCACGAAGAGAATTTATGCATTAACAAAATATGTATGACCATTTTTAAGGTCATGCTTCCACTTAACCATTTAAAAGAGATACAGATATTTGACAAAGCACTTTTTTTTTATTTAAGTAAACTGCAGATTTGCAGAAAATGTTGTTTACCACAAACACAATATTTATCCGTTATTTTGATATCAAATCAAAAAGTGCTTTTTCAGCATTGTGATCCTCTTTTATCACAGTACACTAATACAGTAACAGACATTTTCACGTTTAAACTCAATAAAAAACAACGTGTTATTCAATGCACTTGACTTCTAGATTTGTATATTAAGTTTCTCAAGCAAGTTGCAACACATTTAAACACAACATAGGGAGGCTATAGCTTCCTTTTTTTAATTAAAAATTGGGCTATCAAAAAATATATTATTTAAAACTTACCACAGACAGAAGCAGTCGGCTCTCATGCTTTTCTTTCGCATTAAATCTTTATTAAAAACAATCCTTTTAAATAACTTTTCTACCTGGACAAGTGCACGTATTACGTTGCCTTTTTCTTTTAAACTGCACTTTTCCCTATTTTAAACCTAGCCAAAAAGCCACGTGTTGACTGTGAAACAGTGGATTTCACTTATATGCAATTATGGGACATTTTCCTGTCAATCAATGTTCATTTTTACAGCGAACAATGCGCTGTCACTTTAATTCAGCGCTTGCAGCACAGCAAAAAAATAGACTCTGCCGAAATGATCGCTGCTCTGCTGCAAACGCACTGCTTTTGGGACGCACTGCTGGACAGCAACCGCGTGCAGTATGAACGCTCCAATCCGTTACATGGGTGCGGAAAAAAATACGCAACGTATACGCACTGCAGACGGAGTATGTGTGAAACAACAACAAAAAAAGAAAACAGAAGAAGAAGAAAACGACGAGCTCCCTCGTGCGGCTAATAGGTGAACTACACATATAAATTTTGTACATAGCGCACTGAAAAAGAGCGCTCGACTTGGCGACCCATACAAAATCTCCCGCGACCCACTTGTGGGTCGGGACCCCGCCTTTGGGAATGACTGCACTAGAGGATTACTGAGGTCAGGCACTGATGTTGTACGAGAAGGGCTGGCTTGCAGACTCTGTTCCAGTTCATCCTAAAGGTGTTTGATGGGGTTGAGGTCAGGGCTCTGTATGGGCAAGTCGAATTCTTCCAGACCAAACTCACCCAACTGTGTCTTTTTGGACCTTGCTTTGTGAATTGGCGCACAGTCATGCTGGAACAGAAAAGGGCCTTCCTCAAACTGTTCCAACAAAGTTAGAAGCATAGCATTGTCCAAAATGTCTTGGTACTGGTTACTAAATCAAGATTTTTACTTCATTGGAAGTAAGGAGCCTAACCCAACCCTCAAAAAACAGATCCATACCATTATCCCTCCTTCACCAAAGTTTACATTTGGCACAATGCAGTCAGGCAAGGTAATATTCTACTGGCATCCACCAAACCCAGATTTGTCCATCTGACTGCCAAACAGAGAAGCGTGATTTGTCAATCCACAGAATAGGTTTCCGCCGCTCCAGAGTCCAGTGGGGGCTGATTCACAACACTTCATCCAACGCTTGGCATTGCACTTAGTGATATGAGGTTTGCAAGCAGCCGCTCGGCCATAGAAACTCATTCCACAAAGCTCCCGTTGAGTTTTTGTGTTCATATCAATGCCAGTTGAAGTTTGTAAATCTTCAGCTTTGGAATCAGCATAGTGTCTATTGGCGTCTATTACCCACCATGCTCCTCAGCACTCGGTGACTCCACTCTGTGCCCTTCTGTGGTCTTACGCTTCGTGACTGAGTTGCTGCTGTTCCTAAGGGTTTTCAATTTCCAATAATACCACTCACAGTTGACCATGCACCATCAGCAAGGATGAAATATAGCACGGATTAAATTTCTTGAGCTGACTTATTGCAAAGGTGGCATCCTATCACAGTACAAAGGTTAAATTCACTGAGCTCTTCAGAACAACCCATTTTGTCCTCATGCATGTTTGTAAATGTAGACTGCACGGCTAGGTGTTTAATTGTATACACCTGTGGCAATGTGTCTAAGTGAAACACATAAAATCAATAATTAACCATTATTGATTATACAGTATCTCACTAAAGTAAGTACATCCCTCACATTTCAGCAACCACTTTAGTATATCTTGTCAAGGGACAATACTATAGAAATAAAACTTCTGAAAGTAACTTAACATACAGCCGTTATTGTCAAAATAGCTGGCAACAAACGCGAGTACACCCTAAGTGATAACAGCAGTATGTTGTTTAACCATGCAAAGCCATGTCCTATTCATCATGTTTATGTTTTTGTCTGCTTGACAGGACCATACAAAGTTGTGTATCTTGTAATAGAGCATTTAAAATTAGCTTTAAGTACAATTCTCTCATACTGACCACTGGATGGGTCAGGGTCATACAGAGATTTTCCAAGATGGGTTCCATTCGGAACAGGTCTTGCAAGGGTCTTGCAGAACCAGGCTTCAAAAAACAGATACATGAGTGCTGCCAGCATTATTTTAAAGGCTGCAGAAGTAGAAGGTCAGCTTGCCAGCTGTCAGACCATACGCCGCACACTGCAACAAGTCGGTTTGCATAGGCGTCCTCTTAGAAGAAAGCCTCATCTGAAACTGGCTCACAAGAAAGCCTGCAAACAGTTTGCTGAAGACAACCTGTCCAAGAGCATAGATTATTGAAACCATGTCCTATGGTCTGATGAGACCAAGAGAAACTTATTTGGCTCAGATGGTGTCCAGCATGTGTAGCGATGCCCTGGTCTTGCCTACAGTCAAGCATGGTGGTAGTAGCATCAAGGTCTGGGGCTGCATGAGTGCTGGTACTGGGGAGCTGTAGTTCATTGAGGAAAAAATGGATTCCGTTATGTACTGTATATTCTGAAGCAGAACATGATGCCTTCCCTTCAGAAACTAGGCCGAACGACAGGTTTCCAAACACACCATCAAGATGACAACTGCCTTGCTGAGGAAGCTTAAGGTGAAGGTGATGGGGTGGTCAAGTATGTCTGAACCCTATTAAGCACCTGTGGGGCATCCTCAACCATAAGGTGAAAAAGCACTTATGCTTATGAATGTCCAGCAGCTCCATGAGGACTGGAAGAGGATCCCAGGAAGAACCTGTGCAGCTCTGGTCAATTCCATTCCCAGGATGATTAAGGCAGTGCCAGATAACAATGGTGCTAACACAATATATTGACACAACTAAGTTCACTTACTCACTTTTGTTGCCAGCTCTTTTGACAATAATGGCTGTAAGTTGAGTAATTTTCAAGATACAATAAATCTATACTGCTATACAAGCTGCACATTGACTACTCTAAAATATATCCAAGTTTCATTTCTATAGTATTGTCCCTTGAGAAGATATACTGTACTAAAATGGTTGCTGAAATGTGAGGGGTGTACTCACTTTTGTGACTGCATATCAATTATTGATTAATAATCAATCATTGTGTCCCAATACTTTCATCTATACAGTGTACATATACAATGGGTGAAAATGCATATCAGAGCATAAATCAAGTCATGAGGTCAAAAGAATAGTCTGCAGAGATCAGAGACAGTATTGTGTCGAGGCAAAGATCTGGAGAAGGATAAAGAAATATTTACGATGCATTGAAGTTTACAAGAGCACAGTCGACTCCATAATTCTTCAAAGGAAGAAGTTTTGAATAAGTAAGTGGTGGTTACTCTGTGTGGAGATATATGAAGGACAACCATCACTGCACCGCTCCACCGATCTGAGCTTTATGCGAAGTGGCTAGATGGAAGCCTCTCCTCAATGAAGACACAGGAGAAAACCAGCTTGGAATTTGCAATAAAAAATGACAATGTCAGGAGGAATCCAGTTATCCCTTAATACCTGCACAATACCACCATGGTGGTGGTAGCATCAAGCTGTGAGGGTGTTTTCAGTGACAGTGACTGGGAAACTGGGCATTATTGAAGGAAAGCTGAACGCAGCAAAAAACAACGATATCCTTAATGAAACCCGGATCCAGAGCTCTCAGAACCTCACACTGAGCCAAAGGGTCACATTTCAACAGGACAATGACCTTAAGCAAAGAACCAAGATAATACAAAAGCAGCTTGGGGATGACTCTGTGAACATCCTTGAGTGGCCCAGCCAGAGCCCGGACTTGAACCCAATTAAACATCTCTGGAGAAAACCTAAAAATTCCTGTCTACTGACAGTCCCCATCCAACCTGGCAGAACTCGAGAGAATCTGCAGAGAAGAATGGCAAAAAACCCCAGAATTCACACATGCAAAGCTTGTGGCATCATACCCAGGCTGCCAAAAATACTGAGTTAAGTGTCTGAACTACTTGAGCACTTTTTTGTTTGTGCAAAAATGCAAAGTTATTACAAATATGGCTTTTGCTTTGTCATTATGGGGCGTTGAATGTAGACTAAAAACAATAATAATTAAAAAGCATTTTAATGGTTTAATACATGACAAAATGTTGCAGAAAAAAGTTGTGGAAATACTTTTACAAGGCACAGTGCCATTTTTAGGCATAACCTATACTTTGTCAAAAGTGAAACAAACAACAAACAGATATATTAAGAATAATATTTTCAGTTCTACAACATGCAACATTTACATCCAGATTCATATGATTTAGAACAATTGAGACAAGACATATGCAACCAGTGAAAAGAAGGCGGAATTCGTTATATCAAAAAATACAATAAAACTGAGAACAGTAGTTCTAGTTTAAAATATTTTCAAATGTAATTTATTCCTGTGATAACCTAAACATGAAGAGACTGTATGTGAAATTATGAGAGTGATAGTGAGAGTGAGAGAGAGAGAGAGAGTTCCATGTCCGTAATAAAGAGATGATTTTTGAATGACGAAATTTCCTGCCAAATGTTCAGAAAAACACCATTTCAAGAGGTTATAAAGTAAAAGCTTTCAGAACTCTATCATCTCGGTGTTTGTCCTTTGCGGACTATCTGACACTTTTACAGTGGGTCCACTTTAAAAGACAGGCTCTTTCTTTTAATAAACGACATGGCAGAGTGCACTTTTATGTCTGTGAGGTAACAGTAATGACGTGCTGAGGAGATCTGTCTCACTGCCCTTGCAGAAGAAGACCATGATTGAGGACAGTAAAGTAACAGCATATAAATACTGTGTACAGATGCGTGACAACTGAGACAGTGTTAGGATCATTGAATTTGAACGGCCTTCAGCGCATTTGAAAACATGATGGCTGAATTTGGGTCAAAAGTTCCTAAATAATATTCTCTGCCATGCATTTTCGGGAACACTTTATAATAACGTTCAGTTGTAAGTCATTTATAAGTGGCTAGTTAATGATACAATAATGATTTGCAAAACATTCATAAATGTTTAATAAGTGATATGCTAACAATTTGTGCATGTTTTGCTAATTCATTTACAAGTAATTAGTTAATGATGAACTAATCATTTGCAAAACATCACTATGCATTCATAAGTGATTAATAAGTGATATGTTAGTATTTTTATATGTTTTGTAGATTAAGTTATAAATCATTTACAAGTGATTAGATAATGATAAACTAATAATTTACAAAACATGATTATACATTTACAAATGATTATTAAGTAATAGGCTAACAATTTACAAATCTGTCGTAATTTATCTTGAAAAATAGCATATCATGAAATAATCAAACAGATCCTTTGTAAGTGGTTAATACGTTACTAGTTAATATATTATTTGTCACTTAAAAATAATTAAAATATCAATCATTTAAATGTTTATCCTTTACCGAAGATCGCATCATAAATAAATCATTTACAAATCTTTCTGCATCCCCTAATCCAAAGTGTAAACAATTCATCAGTTGTAAATGTTTTACTCATTATCCAAAGGTCTTTCACCCAGTGTGTACCCACCTGATACCCACACAACCTGGAACCGGCAGGTTTGTAAAACATTTACAACTGATGAGTAGTTTACACTTTAGATTAGGGGATGCAGAAAGATTTGTAAATGATTTATTCATTATTTATTCATCAACAGCTTTTGAATACTTTGTAGTGTGTACTGCAATGTAAGGGCTGACTGGTGAGGGTAAAGATGTTTTCTTTGGCAAACATGAGCTGCGCCCCAAATGACGCACTATACACTCTGCACTTTTTCACTATGTACTTATGCACTAATGCACTATGCACCATGTAGTGTACGAATTATATAAGGTTATTTAGTATTTTATAATGCCCTAAACAAACTTTCACAGGAACCTCTTTTTTTTTTTCATATCAACTTCAAATTTGGAATAACTTATTTAGATGTAAGACTTCAAATTGATATCAAATTTAGGATAAAACCTGTTATGTACAATGTATTTTATATAAAATATAATAAAAATTGTATAGTGTATTCTCTTTACAGTAATTTTAAACTTCTGTAATTTGTTAATACTTATTTTTTTAATTCCGCTTTTGCAGAAATCAGCTGATTGTTTTCTTTAAAAAGAGACCTACCTTAGATCCAAAGTGTTCATGAATTACAATTTAAGTTTGGATAAACTTAAAAAAGGGGGTGACAGTTAAGGGGTTAACTAGTAAGGATCTGTTTGATTATTTGATTATTTCATGATGCCATTTTTTTTTCTGATAATTTATGACAGATGGGTAAATCGTTAGCATAGTACTTACAATAAAATGAACATATCACTTATTCATAATTTATAAACACATAGTCATGTTTTGTAAATAATTAGTTCATCATTAACTAATTACTTGTAAATCAATTTGTAAATGTCTTGTAAATGAATTAACAAAACATACACAAATTGTTAGCATATCACTTAGTAATCATTTGTGAATGTTTTGTAAATGATTATTTCATCATTAACTAATCACTTATAAAATACTTACAACTGAACGTTATTATAAAGTGTTACCCGTCGGGTTGCAAGCCAAAATCTTTTCTGACACCACATTAAAAATAAAAATGCTATATGCACATAAAATTCGAACCCTACTAAACATAAAATCATGTACCATTAGTTAGGATAGTAAAAAATAAATAGCTTTTATTTCCCTAATATTTTGTTGATTAAACGACTGGTCGTTTTTCTTTCTTTCTTGATCCAAGTCAAATTTGGTGAAAATCGACTAACGGTCTAGGAGGAGTTTGAAAAAAAAAAAAGGTTTTCAATTATGGCATAATTGGTATCTATGTTCTCGGCATTATCCAAGGAATATAGCAAGACCAGTTTCATTAAAATAAGCTAATGTAAAGAAAATGTATTAGCAATTTTAGAAATTTCATTATAACTTTTGGCCAGAAGGTGACGCTGCACCCAAACTTTTTGAGCATTGTCGGGGCCTGGTGCCAAAGACACATACCGAGTTCCGTAGCGATACGCCAGTGCGTTCATAAAATACAGCATTTTTTGACAAAATTCAAAATGGCCAACGCCCAAAATGGTCAATATTGCACCAAACCTAAAGCGACTAGTTTTGTGATTTTTGGCCAAACCATTGAGAAGTTATAAGCAAAAATAACCATTTTTCATATCTCATGACCACTAGGTGGCACTGAGCCAAAACAAATAGGCTCAGGTCATGCTTGTTATAATACACACCAAGTTTGGTCTCATTACGCCAAACCGTTGCGGAGATATAGCCTCGCATCCATTTTTGTCCATTTTTCGTAGAAATCATTTGCTCGTTATTCGAGAACGGTTTGACTAATCAACTTGAATTCCATAATTTTTTTTTCCAGCATGGTCTGAAGATGATCTGAGCCAATTTTAGAGTTAGATACTCCAAACTTGCCATGGTTAATGTTGGGACTGTCCTCTATCAATGTGCCAAATGCCAAAAGCAGTTTTATGGGCTAACATCGACTCAATGGCGGAAGAAACGTTAAGAAAAAGAAAAATGCCAACGGATACAATATGTGCCTACGTACCTTCGGTGCTTTGCCCCTAATTATTCCAATAATTTGTCTGGTTAAAAGTGTGTAAATTCTGTGCCATTAGTTTTCTTGCAGGAAGAGAATCAACCTACAACAACTTACTTCAAGAGCTCGTGTGGAAAAATAAATAAATGAATTGAAATTTAAAATGTAAGTGCCTCACTGTAAACATCAATGTTTGCTTTTATTGTATGTAGGAATCAACATTATGTCATAAACACTGTTTGCTGAACTTTATTGCACTATAAGATTGTACTATAGTTTGTGCATGTACTTATTTATTTATGTGGTGTTTTATTTGGTGAAAAAAAATGGCTGTCTAGACTAGAGCATTAAACTGTCTATATTTAAGAATTAATTAATTATTAATTGATATATTTTTTCTGGACCCAAAGGCTCAATAAATTACGTTACGTAAGCTGTCATTGCAATGTTTGATTTAAAGGGCATTTTTGTTCATTCAATCTGTGTCCTGAAGCAAAACCATTTGAGAACCACTGGTCTATGAGAGAGCTTCAACCTAACACAGGATCTCTCTTGTACAGCTCATCTATTATGCTTTTTTGAAGTGTTTGTTAATAGTGCGCTCCAGTGCACAGCCAATGTGAATGCTTCTACAAAGGTTTTTTGTTTTTCTTCTAATACATCAATAGCATCCTCCGATATAGTTGATGCAAATAGCTAGGATATGTCCCCACCTACACATTAAACTCAGCTTAAATATGCCTGCACTTGCCTGTGAGAAAAGATATGAAATAATCATAATTCAACCATCCCATAATCAATTCTGGTTCCCAAGAGTGTGCAAGTGTGCTATCTTTAGGCTGCACTAAGGCTGACAGCCCAGCTAAAATAAGCAACACAATCTTCACTAACTTTTTGATGGAAAAAAGCTTTGCATTTGACAATGTCTAAACAAAAATGGCAAAACATGAATTACAGTACAGATGCTAAGAGATTCAACAACCATAATATATCAACCTTGTTTTTGTTTTTCCTACTCAAGGAAAAAAAAAGCCAAGAAACACTGCTTTCCCTCTCCTCCACCATCTTTTATTAATGATGCCCCTCATTTTGCTACTTCCACAGGCCACGATCTTGCTTACTGTGCAGAGATCAATAATTCAAAGTCTCCTAAAGACAGGAATACCTTCAAATTGTGTTGACTTTTGGCTCTACTACTGTGCACATACCCTAATTAAAATAAGAGACACAGGAAAACATTTCTGCTGCGTTGTGGGGAGAAATTCTTTGATTTTGTGGCATTTCTACTTCTTTTTCTGTAAACTAAAAACACTATTGTCCACACTTCACTATATTTCATATGACAAAACAGAACCATTTTGTATTTAGCTGCTATGTGAACATTTTACAGTGTACATATAGTCTAGCTCTAGCAACTATTCAAAACATAACTGAGGTCAAAAAAACTTTTTGTACATACATACTGCACCTAGGTCAAACTGTAGTTCATCATTTTTTCATCTTAAATAAAATGTTGCTATGGTGAATCAAAACATTTCAGTATGTAGATGGCCAAAGAAAATATAAGAGGGCCTAAGCCTGAGCCCAGGGGAACACCGTTGTTGACAGACAAAGGTTGCTATAACATATGTTATATTTATAGGACACTGTGCTCAGTGAAAAGACATGGTTACCATGGATATTCCCTGGACATCAGGAACAGTCATCAGTTAGTTAACATTCAGTTTAGATATAGGTGTGGACAGGCTTACAGGAGTCAGGCTCTTAATATAAGGGATCGATGGTTACTGTTTTCTAAGTCATGAGTGCCCTGCTACAGAAAATACTGCAATGATGAATGCAGTGACCTTGAGGAAAATAGGTCAAGACCATCAGACTTGGTGAAATTCAGACTTCAGAGCTTCAGAGGCAGAGACTCAGTGACAGTGCAGAAAGGACAGGTGATCACTTACGGCAGTGTTACCCATTATGCAGCTCACCAAGCTTTAATTTGTGGCTCGCATTGCAGTAATAATACGATGATATGATCAATACAGAGATTTCATAAAAGCATTAAAAACAAGAAGGGCTATAACATAACCCATTAAAAACTCTCACTGTGTCTACACTGGACGCGAACATCGCGGTCCGACGTGACAAAAGACAATAAAACCTATTATAATTAGGGCTTTATGATTTCCGCAATGTGGAAAACGTGGACAGAATCGCGGAATCCAGTCATAAAAATAAAATTTGTCAAAGTTTGGATGAATAAATTAAAAGAAGGTCATTACACTTAAAGAGGTCCTGTTATGCTATTTTACAAAGCATTTTGTTTTGGGGGTGCACTAGAACATGCTCTCATGCTTAGTGTTTAAAAAAAAAAATGCATTATTTTTCACATAATTTACATTATTACAATAGCTTTCTCCCTAGGCTGGCAACAAATGGCTCAATTTGTTACAAGTTTGATGAAGGTCAGCCTTCCAAAAAATGAAATGTGTTGTGATTGGTTAGCAGTCCCACTGTGTTGCAATTGGCAAACAGTTTAGATGGCATTTCAGTCCTGCCACGCCCCTTCCCAAAGCAGCAAGTTCCGCGTACAACTGTTAGCGCAAGCAAGATTAAAGTGATTCTTACGTTTTAAATATGAATATTTTTCTTACAAAAACACATCGGATCACTAAAGGAGGCTTTTACTGACCCCTCAGGAGTCATGTGAGGCACTTAATTTTATGGACTGACTTGTTTTGGACTGATGGAAAGAAATACTTGTCAATGCCATTCAAAAGCTTGAGAGTGCCAGTTTTTTTTTTTTTTTAATATAACTCCAATTACATTCATCTGAAAGAAGGAAGTCATATACACCTAGGATGCATGGAGGGTGAGTAAATAATATGCTACAGTAGTGTTGGTCCTATCTTCAGCCTGCAAGATCGCTAATACATGATATTATCATTATTGTGCTAATTTATTTAACCCTTGTGCGTTCAAAAAAAAAAGTTACACATAGGTGCAAAATGGACAAAAATGTCCATGTCCAAAAACTGTCATAAAATATGATTTATTAATATTTTTTTCCACTTTCATTGATATTGATTTTTTAACCAGCATCTGTTCTATCCATAAATACCAAGCATTCATTAATTTTTCAGAATTTTAACCCTTTAAATGCTGGTTTGTTTACATAATGCCACAGGTGTTTTTTTTTTATAAAAATATGAAAAATAGTAGTTAATTTCCATATGCTAAATGATAATCAGATTTTTTTTCCTTTGTTTATTAGCTTCTTGGGTGTGTCAATGAAGAACAACAACATTCATTTTGAGGCATTTATATTTTGTATGTAGTGTCAGATTTAAAAAAAAAAAACTAACACTTAGGGCCATAATGGACAAAAATGGCCATGTCAAAAAACTGTCATAGAAATTTTATATATTAATATTTTTTTCCACTTTCACTGACTGTTGTTTTTTTTTATCAGTATCTCTTCTATTCATAATTACCAAACATTCATTCATTTTCAGAATTGTAATGCTTTAAAAACTGGTTTCTTTGCATAATGCTGACTGTCAGTGGGCAACACTAGCTCCAGAGCTTCCTCTACTGAGTAACGTCTCTTCATCTTGAAAAAGCAATGAAATGACCAAAGCCCTCAAGCACCAAATATGTACAGGTTTTGTTTTGCAAACACCTTTCTGGGCTGTGCGAACATTCAAACTTTGTATAAAATCTCCCAGACTACAAAATCAGCGTTTTCTTGTGGTGAAAACAAAAACAATGTGTTTTAGGGGCTTCTGAACTTCTACATCAAATTCAAGCTCACCTTTTATCTCTGTACAAAAACAATAACAAATGAAAAAGTGCAATCAAGGATTAAAATGTGTGTTTGGGTGAAAAAGCAAAACCCTCAAAGCTCATTAACCTTCTTTGACCTTATTCATAGCCTTCTCATGGCCCTACAACCCTGCCAAGGGTGAGACTCACATACATGGAGTGGGATTTTTGATTGCCAGTACAATATCATTTCTTTCAAACATATTACACCCATAAAATTTTCAGTAAACACATGCAAACCACACTTTGACATCCTTACCAATATACCCACACAATTATAGCTGCATTATTTTTTCCATTTGACTCTATAATAGGCTATAATATGCATAAGCAGAAAACACAAAAAAGCGAGTATTTCTTTTATATGCCAAATTTGAAAAAATGGCACAATCTAGTAAAAAATGGTAAAAAATTTAAATTTGAAGCCTTTCCGATAGAATGAATGCCTATTATCAAATATTGTGTCATTTTATAGTCAAATGGCCCTGGGTTAAAAAATAGCAGTTTTAATGGGTTTCAATGTGGACATTTTTGTCCTTAAGGTCCTGAGTGTGAGTATTTTTTGTACGGAGGGTAAAATAGATTTTTTGAAGGAAATGAGGGTGAAATATTAAAATTTCAATAAAAATACACACCTGAGCCAAGATTTATGCAGTTGGCATTATAACACAGACACACTTAAAACAAAAAACAAAACTGAAATGGACAAAAATGTCCATAAGGTCGCACAAGGGTTAATTATTTACATGACTGAAACCAGTTCCAGCATAAGGCTAGCGAAGCTATGATTAATCTAACGGAGCAGTCCACGGACATTTTAGTCAATGCTCGCATTTATACGAGCCGCCCTGCGGCTTGCTGAAGCATCCGAAAAACGGCTGTCCATGCTATATTGCTAAAGTTAGGCGAATCCTCCACCTTGTCCCTCCCCACCCGTCAGCGATTAGAATTTCCGTAGGCGGGATTTATTTGAATGATATTCTAATGGACCGCGTTGTAACATCATAGCGTGCGGAAAACAAACGCTGTAGTCCAAACTAGCCGTTCGTTGCAATTCTTGAAAAGGGATTTTTAAAAAACTAAATATCTCCCTTTGGAGTGGACTTTGAGATTTGTAACTTTGTAGATGTTTTTTTATGCCCAAACATACACACCATAAAAGCATAATAGGACCCCTTTAAATCAAATTGTGATATGGAATAGTATCTGTAAATATTAAGCTGCATAAATACGAATGTATGAATTCTGCAAGTCTCTTTATTAATGAATAGAACAGACGCGGTATTTTGTTTACTACACAAATACTGAAGTGCGCATGACACTCAAAAATTTACAGATAATGTACTCCCTTGTCATCCAAGATGTCCATGTCTATCTTTCTTCAGTCATAAAGAAATTATGCTTTTTGAGGAAAACATTTCAGGATTTCTGTCCATATAATGGATATATATGGTGCCCCCAAGTTTGAACTTCCAAAATAGTTAAAATGCAGCTTCAAAGGCTGTCCAACAAAGTTCTGGAGTTCTAGAGTCTTACAGCAATTGTTTTTCAGAGTGTTTTTTTTTTCTTTCTATTCGCTGGGGTGTATTTAAGAGGCTAAACCCTGTTCCTGGAGGCACACCAACAGCACACTTTTTGAATATCCCCCTTATCTGACCCATCCATTTGAGGTCTTAAGTCTTTACTAATGAGCTGAGTTGAATCAGGTGTGTTTGATTACGTAGAGTTTGAAAATGTGTTCTGTTGGTGTGCCTCCAGGAACAGGGTTGGGAAACATTGGTATAAACGACAGCCAGTTTGCTTGACAGTTTTCTGAATTTCATGCCAGATGGATTTCTTATGCTGTAGTTGATGTCTAACTACTCTGTCTAACTAGAGCTGTAACATTCCCGTTACTTTCATGGTGACATACTGATTAACAGTGCCACTGAACAGTTGACAAAACATACCAGTCATCTTCAACTGCAGGAATCAATCTGAATAAACGGATTTATTTTTGACATCACACCCAAAGAGAATCTTTTTGCTGACCGTCTGATGCATAAACCGTGGAACATGTACAAATGGCAAGAGCTGGGGGAAATCACTAGTTGCATTCAGACTGGCTTTTTGCAAATTCCAGCAGCACACATGTTTTAATCAAGTTGAAAATGTTAAGTTGAAAGTGAGCTTCAGTTTTCTGTTTACTGAATTTTGTCATACAGGGTTTGCAAGTTGACTATTATTTCTGGAATTAACTCAACTAATACAAAGACATATGAATCATGCATTGAATTAATTATCTGTCCAGCCAATGTCTAATGCATATGGCAGAAAACATTTCTGAGAAACACTTCTGAGTTTCGAAGTCGTCATCTGACTGGTTGAATTCTACAGTAGAATTATTTCAGTAGACGTGTGTCGTGTTCTAACATTTTGCCTGGAAACAAGCTGCTGTGATGCCAAACTCCCTCATGGAAGAAAAAAGCAGTCATGTTTACAACTGTGACAATGAGCACTTATGAGGATCAACTAAATGCTGGATTTTCAAAAGATTAAAAAATATGATAAGTTCATGGCACAGACTCTTTAAAATATGAGCAATATGACACTAGTCTGTTATTGTGGGCACTTTCCATGCCTCTAAAACATGGCGTCAAAACATAATAATTATTATTACTATTATTAGTTTTTTTTTTTTTTTTTTTTTTCTTGGTTTTAAAATTATTTTCACATTTCCTATTATTTTCCTGGTTTTCTGTGATGGGAAACCAGAGTTTACCATGGGAACCCTAACTAATCTAATGTTTTTATACTTTAAAATATAGGAAGGTAATTACTGAAAATCAATTAATTTGATTTTTGTATAGTAGCCCTTTTAATTTGTCCTTTGTAAACACATTTGGGCACAAAGGTCTCAGGTGTGATCCCAATTAAAAAATAAATAAATAAATAAATGTCATAGTACTGTCTTCGATAAAATTAAAAACTATCAATGTATGCAATTGTTTGTGATTTTTGGTTTTATTTACCTCTAAAAGTACCACATTTTAACGTAAAATATGCTTATTTTTATGTTATATTTCTAACAAAAAAAAAAAAACTCAAATTTTAATAAGAAAGGATAAACAATAAACCTAACAAGTAGCATGTTCCAGATATTTTATGACTGGAATCATCAACAAATCTTGCAGGAGGACTTTGATATGACTATTCAAGCCCTTTGAAGCTGCTTGAAACTGCAAATTGGAAGTTCAAATTCACGGGCACCATTGAAGTCCATTATACACTCTTAAAAATAAAGCCATTGAACCATTTAAACAAAAAAAGGTTCTTCTATGGCATTGTGAAGCACCTTTATTTTTAAGAGTGTATGGAGAGAAATCCTGAAATGTTTTCCTTAAAAAAAAAAAAAAAAAAATTCTTTATGACTGAAGAAAAACAGACATGAACATCTTGGATGACAAGGGGGTGAATAAAGTGAACTTCTCCTTTAAGGAGTGTTTTTATTTTTTAACCACTTAACTTTGATGAATCGAGTCAACTTTTGTGTGTTTCATATTTCACTGTAGAGACTAACGCTTCAGAATTAGAGGTTGTAAGGGATAAACATTAAGTTGGTATGGAAGAAGCTCAAATTTCTTCTATTTCGGTTCATTTGTACAGAAGCACCTGAGAGCAGAAGATCTTTAACGCAGCAAAAACTGGGGGTGCCGAAAGGAATGAATATTATAATTCACCACAGCTGCCCGATGTGTCACCATGACATACAGCAAAGTAACAGCTTGTTATCTTTTAGCTTTTAAAATTGAAATTAAGTGCAAAGATTGCATTCCGCATAGCCAAAGAAACTAAATCTGACATTGAAAATCTAGTGCACGGTATGATCTCGAACGATAATAAGCTCCGTTCGGCTTTGAGAAGAGCACACACAGCCTCGCTGAACTGGTATCAGTTAGCACTTCAAACGAATAGAGCGTGGACACAGTAAACAGCAGTCTCATTTGAAGTCATTTCCTTTCACTTACTCGCCACTCAGTCCTATTGAAAGCTTCTCTCAGCTTTAAGCCTCAAAGTAAAACTCGCCTAACGAAGAAATGCATGTTGTAAATGAGAAAGCTGTATTTTCTGACACTTCAACCTCTGAAAGTGTCTTGAAGGGCAAAATTACCGTGGTAGTTTAGCTGTACGGTTTGTCACAGAGCTGACGTGAGCTTTGCTTGAGCTTATTCCGTAAATTCCTGCAAGTGATTGACACCTGACTGCGACTCGTCAGAACGGAACACGGATATGGGACACCCCGTAATGTGGGCTGTCGTCTCTCCGGCTGTCAGGATTTGCATAATCACACTAATATCCCAAATGGCCAGAGTGATTCTAGTAAGGGCAGCTGCCAGTCATCATCAGCGGGGTCCTATCAATCACACACACACACACACACACACACACACACACACACACACACACACACACACACACACACACACACACACACACACACACACACACACTCACTCTCTCTCACGCATCTACTAGAGAAGGAAATTACCTAGAAACTGGACCACAAAAGAGTGAACTTGGCTACTACTATTCTCGTTTACACTGCAAGTCTTAATCCACAGATTTGATCTTCTGACCATATCCGTTTTTTAGCCAGTCTGTTTACATTAATTTCCACCGAAAAGTGATTGCTTTTAAAATGTGCATGGTACACCCTCGGGTTTTGAATGGCTGTGCTATTAAAATTATTTATATAATTCACGTCAAGTGGCTTTTATTATTTGTCAGCATGGACAATAGCTGTCATAGATGTTTTGCAGCACAAAATCTGACTGCACGGATAAAGATAGGAAAATAATGGTAATTAGGGGTTCAAGCGCATAGCGCTGAAACCCTATTGTAATTGTTATAATGGCCAAGGATCAGCAATCTCCAAGTAAAACTGATCATGCAGACCAAACTGTAGGTCTTAGAGACTTGAAACTTGGAGGGATGGTATTACTCACACCAAGGCCCAATCAGCCAGACAGGGGCGCTACAGCGATCAAAAGTACAAAATCACTCATAACTCTAAACAGTCAGTCGCAGGCTCAAGTGTCTTATGTCATTGGAATCCTTGATTGTGAGCTTGGTGAAATTTTCGAGTACTTTGGATTTTTTCTTTTGCGAACTAGTCCTAGGTTTTTTCACCCGATCGGAATATAAATAATTATCAAAAAAAGTTGAACTTTCGACTCACTGTCGCAAAGGGACATCAAAACGCTTGAAAAGGGCAGGGCCACTTGTGGTAAACACTTTAATGAGTTTTTTTTTTTTTTTTTTAACCAATTAACTTTGTTGAATCGAATCAATTTTTGTGTGTTCAGGTGATAAACAAGAAAGGTAACCGAGTCTTTTACTGCTCAGATTAAGGAAGCTATTAAAAAAAATATATATATATTGCCCAAATTTGCCCCAAAGGATGCTTGAGGGTTAAATTGATTACTGACCAAAACAAACGATTCGCAAAAAAAAAAAAAAATAAATAAATAAAAAAATTAAGATCAATGCATGCACATTGGCAGGATTTGCAAAATGAGTACATTGTTACAGCCCTGATATAGAAAAATATAAAACAAACGATTACAGTTCTTACTCTTTTTCAGAGAATTAGCCATAGACATAGCGCTTCAGAATTAGGGGTTGTAAGTGATAAACATCTGTTTTGTAAGGAAGAAGCTGAAATTTGTATATAACTCCTGAATGGAATGAGATATCTTTGTCAAACTCAGAACACATATGTGACCCTGGACCACAAAACCAGTCTTAAGTCACTGGGGTATATTTGTAGTAATAGCCAAAAATACATTGTATGGGTCAAAATTATTGATTTTTCTTTTATGTCAAAAATCATTAGGAAATTAAGTAAAGATCATGTTCCATGAAGATTTTTTGTAAAATTCCTACTGTAAACCTATCAAAATGTAATTTTTGATTAGTAATATGCATTGTTAAGAACTTAATTTGGACAACTTTAAAGGTGATTTTCTCAGTATTTTGATTTTTTTGCACCCTTAGATTCCAGATATTCCAATAGATGTATCTCGGTCAAATAGTGTCCTATCCTAACAAACCATATATCAATAGAAAGCTTATTTATTGAGCTTTCATATGATGTATATATATCTCAGTTTTGTAAAATTTTACCTTATGACTGGTTTTGTGGTCCAGGGTCACATATGTCATATGTGACCCTGGACCACAAAACCAGTCTTAAAGGGATAGTTCACCCAAAAATGAAAATTTGATGTTTATCTGCTTACCCCCAGGGCATCCAAGATGTAGATGACTTTGTTTCCTCAGCAGAACACAAACGAAGATTTTTAACAAAAACCAGTGCAGTCTGCCAGCCAAATAATAGAGGTGGATGGGCACCAAACCTTTAAAAGTAAACAAAAACATACACAGACAAATCCAAATTACACCCTGCGGCTCGTGACGCTACATTGATGTCCTAAGACACGAAACGATCGGTTTTAGTGAGAAACTGGACAGTATTTATATCACTTTTTACCTTTGATACACAGCCACATCCATCTGTCATGAGCACGAGCTTTGCATCCGGCTTGTTACCCTTGTATGCGCTCTGGCGTAGTATACGCAAACGCCGTAAGGGGAAATCGGTTAAAAGTCCCGGATGAGTTTGCGCAAGCAAATGTAATCTTTTAGCTTTAAATCGGTTTGAACAATCAGGATAAGC
The DNA here is from genome assembly GCF_049309525.1 of Garra rufa. NCBI lineage: Eukaryota > Metazoa > Chordata > Actinopteri > Cypriniformes > Cyprinidae > Garra > Garra rufa. The sequence goes on from NC_133369.1 coordinate 47,093,752, forward strand.
GCAAGTAATTACCATTTTGAATAGCCGCTATACCCACAGTCTGTGTGCACTGTGTAAACAATGAGTGTCGTATACACGCCACAGATCACTTCCGGCGTTTGCGTATACTACGCCAGAGCACGTTCACATGTAACGAGCCGAAAGCTAAACTCGTGCTCAGGAGAGATGGACTTGGCTGTGTATCAAAGGTAAAAAAATGATATAAATACTGTTCAGTTTCTCACAAAAACCGATCGTTTCGTGTCTTAGGACATCAGTGTATCGTCACGAGCCGCAGGGTGTAATTTGGATTTGTCTGTGTATGTTTTTCTTTCCTCTAAAGATTTGGTAACCATTGACTGCCATTATTTGACTGACAGACTACACCGGTTTTTGTTAAAAAATCTTTGTTTGTGTTCTGCTGAGGAAACAAAGTCACCTACATCTTGGATGCCCTGGGAGTAAGCAAATAAACATCACATTATAATTTTTGGGTGAACTATCCCTTTAAGTAGCACGGGTATATTTGTAGCAATAGCCAAAAATGCATTGTATGGGTCAAAATTAACGATTTTTCTTTTATGCCAAAAATCATTAGGATATCAAGTAAAGATCATGTTCCATGAAGATATTTTGTACATTTTCTACCATAAATATAAAAACTTGATTTTTGATTAGTAATATACATTGCTAAGAACTTCATTTTGACAACTTTTACAGCGATTTTCTCAATATTTAGATTTTTTTTGCACCCTCAGATTCCAGGTTTTCAAATAGTTGTATCTCAGACAAACATTGTACTATTTTAACAAACAATATCAATGGAAAGGTTATTTACTCAGCTTTCAGATGACGTAAGAATCTCAATTTCGACAAATTTACACTTATGTCACATATGTAAAAGCTCAATCTGAGGCCACAGGAACAAAATCGCAGAGCTTGGCCACTTGGTGGCGCTATAAGGGGGGGGGGGGAACAAAGTGCCACAAAGGTCTGTGAGAAATTTTAAAGAAATTGTCATTTTTCAAGGGCGTAAAACAATTGTACATTAAATGTTTTTTTGCACATACACATGATATTCCAGGCTTGTGCACAATTCAGAATTTCAGAATTGGCCGCCATTCAATTCATGAGTTGGAATTTGAATTGAATTGACTCAGCCCCACAGGAAGTTGAATTTGAATTGGAGTTGGAATGACAGGAAGTGGAATTTAATTCATGGCAATTCAAAGACATTCCACACAGTCATACAACAGAAAGAATGTGTTGAATCTCACATACAATTACATTAATTTTGTAATTTAATAGCATAATTTCATTACACATAACCCTCCTCAACCCTGCATACATTTTGCTCCAACATATAGATAATGATCAAATTCTTGAAATAAATTACTCCCTCAATGTTTGATTAGTTTTGTTCAAAATGGTATTTTCATTTCAAATTAATCAAACAACACAATGTAATCTGTACAAGTAGTTCAAACTAATATAATTTATAGAATATGTAATGAAATCATATCTGACATATATTGTAAAGCTTCATTGTTAAACACTTAACTTATGTATATGAATTTCTTTGAATTTGTATTGAATTGCAATTCTGCTTCATTTAATTCAAATTCGAATTGTAATTCTAGATCCTGTTTTTGACATCAATTCAAATTCAATTCAAGTTCAAGAACTGAACTGGAATTTAGCAGTCATTCTCAATTCAATTCTGAATTGTGCACAAGCCTGTGATATTCATATCATATGATAGAACTCCTCATTCCGGACAACTTTGCCTCTAGAACCACTGCTGTCGTTTAGAAAAGGGTCCTGTCCAAATTGACCCAAAATCCTATAAAGCCTAAAAGAAAACTGAAAACTTCATGAAACCTGGTGATTCGTGGCAAAGTCACCTGGCAACAGGTGATTGTAAACAAGCATGCAAAGTTTTAATGAGATTGGACCACAGCTGGTGCCGTAACAGTCATAACTGTTAAAAAAAACATATTATACTACAGGGCTGTTGAATGCTTGAATCTGATTGGCTGACGAACATTCTAATGGTGTGCATTATTTTCAGGGAAACGCACGGAGAACGTAGTTCCAGGCAGCACTTGACAGCATTACGCCTATATCGCTTCGCCACACGATTTCAGTTATTTCAAAGGTCCTTACAGCCCAAAACAGCAAAATATTTAAAACCCACAATGAAAGTGGCCAAACAAATAAATACAGTAAACCACAGGATAGAAACGACAGATTATTTTCATGTTTTTGCCACAAAATTAAGTTTCATTATGTACGGAAAGTACAACTGCATTAGTTTGCTGTCAAACGCTCAAAAGTCGTTGCTAGGTCTAAAATGACGCTTTGGAATTAGTAACGACGGCATTGGATGAGCTGCGTAAGAAATTAATTCTCACAATAGCATTTTAAGAGCAAAAAAATTGACAAATGTCCTAAAATATATCATCTTATCGATGTCTTGAGGTGTGGTAACCATAGTATAAGTGGAATAATTGACTTCAGTCCTTTGAATACTACGAAAATAATAACTCTGCTTTGCGTCGTGGCCACATCACCACTTTTCTAAGAATTCAACGGCCCGTCGTCAATTATTCCTTACTTATTCCATGGAATGTCTGGATACTGGATTCTGATTGGCTGGGAGGTATGCAGTAAAACCGTTTGATGCACAGATAGTTCCAAGTCAGTTTAATCACCGTTCTATGTTAATGCGCTACTTTAATTAATACACACAAACACACACAGAGCACTGTGATTCTTATTAATAAAATAGCCTAGATACGATCGCCGCATTACATTCCTCAGCAATAAGGTGGCAAAACCGCTGTTTTCTCTCTCTCTTTGCAGTATTTCATCTCTGTGAGATAATGTGCTGTAACTGATGAAAATAACTGTCATTTTAACCCATTCTTTCAAATACTGCGCTTTTGCAACTGACCATGGAATAAGTGGGATAATCAATGGCTTGCCATGCATTAAATGATTTTAAATGCACTTTGCAGAGGCGTCGTGCATTTAAAATATTTTAATGCACGGCAAACCGTTGATTATCCCTTCAAATTTCTATGGTAAATTACCTGGATTTCCCAAAAAATGCTTTTTTAACCCTCCTGTTACCCTAAAATCCGCTAACACCTTTTTCCCACTGGGGTCAATTTGACCCCAAATTTAAAACCTCTAGAATATGATATTTTTTTGCTAAAAGGTTAGTGTCAGGTAATTGATGTCTTTGTTGACTACTTAACAACACTCTGAAACACCCCCCAACTTTCACTGTCAAAAACCTGTGACAAAATCTCACTGACAGAAAACCTTTGCGTAGAGGCCATTTTCGATTGAGAGAGCAATTCAACTGACAGTGGTTCTCGCAATACTACAGGTATGGTTGTGTTAGTTTTATTTTTTATTTTTATTATACTTAACATATAAAATTATAGTGCATATTATAAAATCATAGCATGTTATAGTGACCTCAATATCACCCAAAACAAATGTGTGTAAATTTTTTATATTTCTTATGTTTTATACAGCTAAAAGAACCTGGGGTCAAATTGACCCCAAAGAACACCGATGTAACAAAAATGTGTACAGGGCATTGAACAAATAATATCATGTTAGTTTTATGTTTACCAAGTTTTCCCCATTAAATTAGGAAAAGTCATTCAATCTGAAGCAAAAAAAAAAAAAGTCAATTATATATGTACATACGTTAAACATTGAATGGGGTCAAATTGACCCCAAGGATAACAGGAGGGTTAAATCATTCATTTAGGTGGTTACAAGCTTGCTAAATAATGTCTTTTTTCATATTCACTTAAATGCCTTAAAGCCCTCAAACTCCAGTAATCGCTGCTTGCAGCTATATTTTTCAATTGTTATTTTATCCACAGCTTGTTAGATGTAGAATTCTTAAGTAAAATAAAATATCGCATTGAGATTCTATTGTTTGAATGAATTCGAACGAATTAACAAAAGAGAGAGAGAGAGAGAGAACATGTGAGCAAGTAGCCTAATAGTGAAGCTTGTTGGGTTAATTACAAAATCTTATCACATCATTGCTGAGAGATATAATGTAGCTTTTGATAGCGAAGCTGATGTGTTGATAACATTCACAAGACAGGGGTTGAAAACCAGCTCCTGAATTTTTCATAATTTCTTACCTATGTATAAAGTTCTCATCTCTAAAGTAACACTAAAACACTATCTTTATGCACGAAAGTGTCAACTCCGCATTGTGGTGGCTTGAAGATCTGAGGGAAACCACAGTCCACAGAACCACATCTGGAAGTGCCTCAGATCGGATCAGAAAAAATCTGATTTTTGTGTTTAACCATTGTGCAACAAATTCTGATCTGTGTCAGATGTGAGCAAAAAAAATCTGCCTTACTGTACTGCTGATGAAAAAAAACCTTTTCACATAGATTTATTTTTAGGTCGAAGACCAGATTGGACATAATGTCACCTTACGCAGACTATACATTTTTATTTGCCCCTTGTGCATGCACAATACACACACTTCTGGAGCTAATAAAGTCTAAAATAAACTTTATGCTGCTGTAATAACCAATACTGAGATATTAAAAGAGAAAGAACATGAAATGTACACATTTCATTTATCAGAGACATTTAGATTTAATTTACATACAAACTAATTAGTGAATATTAATTAACAGGACATTATCGACAAGTAAACCACCTTAAACAGAATATTAACACAAAGATGAACATAAATATTAGAAACTGTTTTAATTGCAAGCCTGCCTCTCAGTCAAACTCCAGTAGAACTGAATCAATATTAATATTTCACTTGGAAGATGATGCAAAAATATTCTTCTTGTGAGTGTCCACATTGTCATCATTCTGAGTGACTTGCATAACCTTTAAAGTGGGAAAATGAAATGGATTGCCCTTGGACAGTTACAAATCCAGTTTCAGCTAAAAAAAGTGCAACGGTAGCACAGTTCAACTTACTTGTTACAGCTAAAAAAATATTCTGAAAATATATATTAATACAACGTTCAGGGTCAGTAATATGTTTTTGAAAGTCTCTCATGCTCATAGGGGCTGCATTTATTTATATTTTAGCAACAATGTAGTAAAAATGTATATTGTAAAATAGTACTATATTAAAAAAAGTTTAAAACATTTACATTTTATTTTATAAATAAAAAAAATATAAAAAATTCAGCAGCCATTACCAGTCCTGATTGGCATTCTAATATGCTGATTTGCTGCTCAAAATTCCTTATTTAGCTGGAGAAATATTTTTGTAGAAACTGAAAAAAATTTTTTTTAGGTCTTACTGACGAACACATATTGTTAACAAATTAATTAATTACTTATTTTTGTAACACTATAAAAGACCATTGCCACCTTTCATCTATTCAATGTATCATTCTTGAAAAAAAAAAAAAAAAGTATTAATTATGGAAAAATGAATGGTAGTGTATCATACCAACTCAAATTTATAGATGCAAAAAATGTAGAATAATTGACTTTTCCTCAAGTTATCCCACGGTGAGTGCTACATCTAAATGTGTTACCTGACGCAGCGTCCGGGCCACCAGGCTCTCCAGAACTGGCCCTCTATCCTCATGAAGAAGATGAACTTCATCCAGGATGAGCAGTCGGACGATCTGAGACAAAGCCACGTCCCCCACACTCTTCCTGGTCACCACATCCCACTTCTCTGGAGTCGTCACCAACATCTACAACACAATACAGTCATTAGATGATTAAGGCCTTGCAAACATGTGCTGTGAAATTATCAGCAGCTTGTCCTGGTATTTGCCAGCAAAATGATTTTTCCAGTATACCGTCAGTCGCTTTGATACAAACTGTTCATTAAACATAACATAAACATACAGTATCTCACAAAAGTCAGTACACCCCTCACGTTTCAGCAACCACTTTAGTATATCTTCTCAAGGGACAATACTATAGAAATGAAACTTGGATATATTTTAGAATTAGGGGTGGGACGATACAGGTAACTCACGATTCAATTCTGTGACGATATGTGGCCCACGATAATAATATCACGATTCGCGATATCTACGATATTCAATATATTGGAAGAAATTTCATCAATGATATATCACGATATATGTGACTGAAAAAGAAAAAAATACCCATAATAAGGAAATCTTAAGCATTTATTAATGCCAACATTTTCAACACTGTGCAAAGAAATATGCATTTGCATAATAACTCACTGCCTCCTGGTCTTAAATGTAAACGCTGTACAGCTAGACAGATAAAAGTGCCTGAACATTAAAAAAACAACATGAACATTAACTAACATGTGTAAACCGTGATACTGAAACGTCAGTAGTAAGTTACTGTAAAGTGCTTTATGTTAACCTGGACAGTGGTCTCATCAAGGCATATTCTTCTTGAGGAGCACTAACGCCTGTTTCACACATACTCCGTCTGCAGTGCGTATGCAGTCCGTGTGCGATGCAGCAGCAGCACGGACTCGTTTTGCTTTCACACAGAACACGTTTTATAAACAGCGTATTATTCAATGCACTTGAATGCACTTGCACACCGCTTCTGGGACGTACTGCCGGACAGCAACCGCGTGCAGTGTGAACGCTCTAATCCGTTAACATGGGTGCGGAAAAAAATACTCAACGCATACGCACTGCAGACGGAGTATGTGTGAAACAGGCCAAACTGATCAGCATGCTCAACTAGCGGGTGCGTCTTTGTTTGGTTTTCGTTATTTTCCGCCATTTTTCTCACTTCTCTTTTTCTGCGCTTCTTCTCTGTTGTTGTTAGATAACTTGTGTTCTTCACTGGCCGCTGCTTCTGCCACTTTACCCCTATTTACTCGAACAGCGCCCCCCGCAAACAGAATGGTAGATATTGGGTAGTGACAGTGACACTGACGACGGGTAAATTAATAATTTTGTGTTGTAATAAAATATCGATATTGGCCGTTAGTGTATCGATTATTTATTGCGACAGAGAGCACAACAATATATTGCAATATCGATTTTTTTTCCCACCCCTATTTAGAATAGTCGATGTGCAGCTTATATAGCAGTATAGATTTACTGTCCTCTGAAAATTACCTAAGATACAGCCATTATTGTCAAAATAGCTGGCGACAAAAGTGAGTACACCCTAAGTGAACTTGTCCAAAGTGCCAATATTTTGTGTTAGCAGAAATTGTTATCTAGCACTGCCTTAATCATCCTGAGCATGGAATTGACCAGAGCTCCACAGTTTGTTGCTGGGATCCTCTTCCAGTCCTCTATAATGACATCACAGAGCTGCTAGACGTTAGACACATGGTGCTTCTCCACCTTATGCTTAAGGATGACACACAGGTGCTTAATAGGGTTCAGGTCAGGAGACATATTTGGCCACTCCATCACCTTCACCTTCATCTTCTTCAGCAAGGCAGTTGTCATCTTGATGGTGTCTGGTGGTGGACTGTCATTCAGCCTAGTTTCTGGAAGGAGGCATCATGTTCTGCTTCAGAATGCACAGTACACAATGGAATCCATGTTTCCCTCAACGAACTGCAGCTCCCCAGTACCAGCAGCACTCATGCAGCCCCAGATCATGACGCTACCATCACCATGCTGTGACTGTATCCAAGACACAATTTTCTTGGTACTCCTCACCAGGGCATCACCACACATGCTGGACACCATCTGAGCCAAACAAGTTTAAGTGTTATAGTCTCATCAGACCACAGGAATATAGTTCCAGTAATTCATGCTCCTGGACAGGTTGTCTTCAGCAAACTGTTTGTGGGCTTTCTTGTGAGCCAGCTTCAGATGAGGATTCCTTCTGGGACAAAACCTATGCAAACAGACGTGCTGCAGTGTGCGGCGTATGGTCTGAGCACTGACAAGCTGACCTTGTACTTCTGCAACCTTTAAAGCAATGCTGGCAGCACTCATGCATCTGTTTTTTGAAGCCAGGTTCTGCACCTGACACACAGACAGAGGACTCAACTTCGTTAATTGACCCTTGCAATGCCTGTTCCGAATGGAACCCATCTTGGAAGACCTCTGTATGACCCTGACCACTGTAGTGTAACTCGGTTTCAGGGTGTTACTGAACCTCTAATAGCCTTGGCCATCTTTGTGGAGAGCAACAATTCTAATTCTCAAATCCTCAGAGAGATCTTTGCCATGAGATGCCATGTTCAACATCCAGTGGTCAGTATGAGAGAAATGTACTTAAAGCACCACATTTTAACTGCTCTAATACAAGATACACAACTTTGTATGGTCCTGTCAAGCAGACAAAAACATAAACATGATGGATAGGACATGTGGCTTTGCATGGTTAAACAACATACTGCTGTTATCACCTAGGGTGTAGTCACTTTTGTTGCTAGCTATTTTGACAATAATTGCTGTATGTTGAGTTATTTTGAGAGGACAGTAAATCTATACTGCTATACAAGCTGTGCTTGTATACAAGTTTCATTTCTATAGTATTGTCCCTTGAGAAGATATACTAAAATGGTTGCTGAAATGTGAGGGGTGAAATTGTTCTATACACGCTAAACGATTTTCTGGAATTTCAACTATTAAAAGTCGTGCAAGGCCGACACATACTCAAGTGAATGAGATGCCTCTACCATCTGGATAACTGTAGGAACATTTTATGAGATTTCTACCATTTTCAGACATTCCCCATATGGCCAACATTCATCTAATGATAATATATGTGTGTTTCGTACACTGTATCTCTTTCCCCTTTCACTTGGATAACTTTTTTGTTTTGCATTAACAATAGCTTTACAAATGACTGGTGGAAACTAGGTCTGCGAGGAGCTAACTCTTAAGAAAAATGTCCTTTATATCTCCCTCGAGAGAATTACATGTGGTTTGTTTTTAAAAAAAGTAAATGAGAGCTTAAGGTATAGAAATATCTCGGCGTCAGTGCTTCCACCATCATCAGACAAACAAACAGAAAAGGCTATCATTCTTACGGATCCATTTTTGATTGTAAACTGCACTCATCTCCTGAACATAAAGGAGTTTCTATATCTCTAATGACTTATGTTTCAGACAAAATCTTTACTGTTCCCAATATATAGTTAATTTGGTTTGTTCACTAGTATTCTTGCCACTTGATGTTAAGTCTTCAGATTGTGTGGTCCTCAGCAACCTACTTACAATACTAGTTCAATTCCAGTTCCAAATTAAATAAATAATCACAGAAAATACAAAAAGCAGTTTAAATGGACTAAATCAAGTGACAAATGAAGTCATAAAGATTGGTCACATTAGCGTCAATGTGAACTAGTTGCATATACAATGATAAAGTTGATACTGATACAGTTTAACAATACTGTAGATGAGCATCCTATTCTGTTGCTGGCGTATTTGCAAGAAAAATTGACAACCTAATCACTGAGGTGATCTTTTAGTAGGGTTTGCTTTGATGTACCAGAGCCTCAGGCCAATGCATCACATCACCTCAAAAAATGTGCCCGACGTACAAAAGGGTGTTAGGCTACATTCACATAATCTGTCTTTGTGTATTTCGTTCATAGAAGGAAAAAAAGTGACTACATACACTGAAAACCGATCTTCATCTCTGTAAATGACTAAAACCCCACATTAAAATTCTAAGCATAATGTAAACAACGAGTATCCAGTGCAGAATGTCTATCACACAGTATGAAGTGAAAGACAACTTCCATTGTGCTTCCGTTCACTAAGAACAGGTGGACTCAAGTCATTCTCAACATGGGAGAAAATGTAATAATGAATATGCACTGCAATGTGGCCATATTTAGCACTATAAAATGCATTCTACACTCATAAAGTATAAGTCATTAGTTTTGAGTACAAAAACCTGTTCATCAAGGCTGACATTTGAAATACTCTTGTATCAATGATCACCTGGAGTAAGGAACACAAAACCAGGTTTCCTACATATGGATGATTTTAAATTTGGAAGAAGCTAGGAAATCCTTTTAACATAGATCCTCTAATGCTTCCTGTTACACCATAGAGTTTTCAAAATCATCTTGTGGGAGTCCTGTGGTGTGACGATGGCTTCACACAGCCATATTATGATCAAAGAATGCAATGCCGTTTCAAAAATATAATGCAATTTTGCACTAAAAGATGCACTCCCATACTACAATTACTGCTCCCCTATGATGTCCTCGTCTTCTTTTATATAATAATGCATCCAATTCAGACAACTCATCAAATTTATGAGAGGTTTTATGAACAAATCAAACACAGCATCTGTGCTGAATGCAATTTTCACATCACAAAACCCAGAATTTTAACTCACATACTAAAACACTACTAAAACATACTGTACTAAAATGCATGTAAAATGCATAACTGTATTAAATTCGGCCCACATACAGTGCCTTGCAAAATTATTCATACCGCTTCATTTTTTTTTCACATTTTGTTATGTTGCTGCCTTATGTTAAACTACTTTAAATTACTTTTTTTTTTTCTCCCCACATCAATCTACACTCCCTACTCCATAATGGCAAAGCAAAAAATAGTTTTTTAACATTGTGCAAATTTATTAAAAATAAAAAACTGAAAAGATCCCGTTGCATAAGTATTCATACCCTTATCTGGGACACTCGAAATTTAGCTCAGGAGCGTTCATATTGCTTCTAGATGTTACTACACTTCGAGTGGAGTTAAACTGTGGCAATGAGTATGGTTTAGAAAGGCACACACCTCTCAGAAAAGGTCTAACAGCTGAAAATGCATATCAGAGCAAAAACCAAGTCCTGAGGTCAAGATAACTGCCTGTAGAGCTCAGTGACAGACTTGCGTTAAGGCAGTGATCTAGGGAAAAGTTCAGAAAAAAATCTGTTGCATTGAAGGTTCACAGAAGCATGTAGCCTCCATTATCCATAATGGAAGACGACTGGAACAACTAGGACTCTAGAAAATGTCTGCCAGCCCCCATCCAAGCTGACAGAGCTTGAGAGGTGAAAAGGTGAGGCAAAGAATGGCAGATAATTGCCAAATGCAGATGTGCAAAGCTTGTCACATCATACCCAAAAAGACTTGAGGCTGTAAAGGTGCTTCAACTATGTACTGAGATAAGGGTATGAATACTTTTGCAATGTACTTATTTCAGTGTTTTATTTTTGAATAAATTTGTAACATTTGCAAATCTGGTTTTTGCTTTGTCATTATTATGGTGTATGGAGTGTAAATTGATGTGGGGGAAAAACTAATTTAAAGTAGTTTAACATAATACTGCAACAAAACAAGATGTGAAAAAAAATGCAGGTGTATGAATACTTTTGCAAGGCGCTGTATGTCTATTTATAATGATCTTCTCCATCATTCTTTATAGGTGCAATCTACATTGTCTAATTTACATAGAAAGGAGACATGCTTGCTCTGAAACACAATGATGCAGTGTTTGGGACTGACAACCGCATTTACTAAATAGTGTGACTTGCAAATTGCAACGAACATTTAGCAGGACACAGGGCAGATCCAATAATGTCTGTATAAATGAGTAAGGCTGCTACAATCAATGTACAGTCAATCAACCATCAAGCTACAAATTACTAAACAACAAGACAGCCAAGAGAAAGGAGAAAAAAAAGAGATAGAGACAAAATAAAGAGGCAGCCAGCAACAAGGAGTGGAAAGGATTTTTTGAAAATCACTTTTCAAAGTTCAGATGCCATTACAGAGATTTCCAAACATAGTACAACAGAAATCAAACAGAAAGCAATCTGAAATAAGGAATGAGGAATGATGAATGAAAAAAAATGTAGGGATGCAGTGGGTCAGATACAGCAAGGTGCAATTCTGCATCTTTTGGATGAAACAATGTTTTGAGCTTTGGCTCAAAGAGAGATTTTTGATTTGGTGAGGATGATTTTTGTGTGATGAACCTGATGTAGACTTCAGAATGGATACTCAGATTCATGATTGTTTTGAAAGGTTTGGAGACAGTTCTGTTACTATAAATGCAAATTTCAATGTCTTCTAAGGGCTAAAATCGCGATATATGTTTTAAGATTTACATAATGCATACAAGATGTTAAAGTACAAAACTGAAGGATGTCAGTGTATCTAAGTTGTGTATCTGTGTAGCAAAGCAGTGCTAACTGAGATCATGACAACTAATGATATGAACATGCTTATAGGTTGAGCAAAAAAAGAAAAACCAAGAACCGAACCTTGGGGGACACCTTGAGTTAGCGAAGCAGGACGGCATTTGTACTTCTTGATAGAAATAAAATATTGTCTATCAGTGAGGTTGGAAGAAAACCAGGTTTCTCTTGTGTGTTGACAGATAACAACAGTTCAGATTTAAGATTTAATGATTTAGAAAGAAGCTTGCTGCTTTTATTCAATTTGAACAAAACATTTGTTCAGCGTTTGACTGAATGACTGACAGACGATGCAGATATTAAGTACAACAGAACTAGAACATTTTTCCTGTTTATATCACTCTAGTTGTCTGTGTTCACAGCATTCTAGACAGGCTGTCAGTCTGTGCATTGCTCAGCATACACAATGGCTGATTCTGCTTGGTTTTTTCAAACTATTCCTGCTGACCTGACTAAAAACAGACACAACAACTGGTCATAAAGTGACTAAAATGTGTCTAAACTTGTGCCCAATATTAACCTTTTTTTTTTTTTTGTAAAGCAATAATTCACCCAAAACGAAAATTCTGTCATTGCTTACTCACCCTTGCTGGTCCCTATTGACTTCCATAGTATAGAAAAGGGGGAAAAATCTAAGCTATAAATCCATTTGGATTAATTTAAGTAAAAATGTGTTTTCTTTACCAAGAAAGCGGCAGGATGAAAACCACTATTTTTAGTTTCAAACTTTCACATAGTATCTTTAGGTTATAATAACATAAAAAATTCAAATCCAGATTTTTATTTTCAAAGATATATTATAAAAAAAAAATAAAAAAAAAATTGTTCCTAAAATGCAATAAATCCATCAGGGCTCTACGCTTTTTTTTCTTTGTAAGAGCACTTGTGCTCCTAACTTAAAGAAGTTTAGGAGCACAGTCAAAATTTTAGAAGCACCTTCTAATCAATAATCAAAAAAATCTGATAACGGTGATATTTGACTCCTTAAAGTGAATTAAATGGGAATTTGTTTTTTACCTTTGTAATGGCATTTTTCTAACTTTATTAAAAGTATGTCATATTTTATGTCACATTTCTGTAAAAAAAAAAAAAAGTATTTTATAAGCTTTTAACATTTCTAAATAAAACAACAGAATAAGAAGAATACGTTACCAATCAATTGAAATCAGTATTAACAACATTAATTTGTACTACAGGGGTGGCACAGAAGAACACAATAATGGCTTGTAGGTGTATTTTCATAAGTTTAATGAGGCTCAGAGGTGGCATGAGTGCAATCAAATTCATAAATTAATGTTGAGATTAATGTTTTAAATATAAAATGTTGAATACAGAAATATTAAATGATTTAAATAGCTGAAAAGAGGATTTAAAATGAAACTAAATCTGCCAGTAGGAGGCAGCAAGACACTAATTTAATTACTGAATCATATCATTAATTTGATTTGTTCAAACGGCTGATTCATTAAGGCAGCGGTACCCAATTCCAGTCCTCGCGACCCACCGCTCTGCACATTTTGTGTGTTTCACGCATCGCTTCCGACGTTTGTTCTATTCCAACGTTACTGCCCTTCGAAGTGGACATCACAGGATATTCCGCCATTATTCATTAGTTCGAAGCGAGCGTATGTGTTCAATTTGAAGGTCATTAAAGCGTGCGAGACGTAAATTTAAATGCACTTATGTCACACTTCTCTAGTAAGTTTCATCTGTGTGTGAAGACGCTACATGCGGTGGTGTAGCGCAAATATGTGAATGAATGTTTCGAAGTATAGTAAACACATTTCCCCCGCTTAGGGAGCAGGGAGCAATGAACACTTTGCAGGGACCATGTCAATCGGATCGCAGTTCCTGCACGGACCTCACTTCTAATGAGCTGGTTATCTGAATCAGGTGTGTTAACTAAGAGAGACATGCAAAATGTGCAGAGCGGTGGGGCGCGAGGACTGGAATTGGGAACCGCTGCATTAAGGGATAATGGCTACTCTCTCTACACTTTGTTTATGAAAGGATTTGTGAGATATGTCCATGATACATTACTCAATGTTGCAAACACACATAGAAACCTTTGAAGCTCCCCTCAGCGCAAACACAAATATGCTGATCGGGTAAGTCGCTCCTAAATATTTTTTCATAGTTGCACGTAGTAGTTTTCAGTCACAAATGCGAGTGCACTGTAAAGCCCTTAGATGCTCTCTTAAAATTTGGTAATGTGGTAGTATCTTCGGTTATAGAATTTGGTTCAGGAAGCTAACTGTGTTTTAACATGTGTATTTATCATACTCCAAACAGGAATGGCAGTCATGTTCTGCCGCTGTGTGAGGGAGGCTTGCAGTTTCACTGTCTCGCTGTTGTTATGCAGTGGGATGTTAGAACACAGAGAGGCATTTGGGCAACAATTCTGAAGGAGATGCTAGTGTCACTGTCTAGTCGTGTATGTAATCTAAGAGTTGGGAAACCATTCATTACAGGAAAAAAATGAGCCTGTAGACTATTCGTCTAGCTCTCTTGTGCTTACGTGAGACTTTAAATTAATTAGCCAAACACACAAAAAGTTTAATGACTACCCATAGATGTGCCGCCCACATGATGAGCCAGTTGTGGTTTGGTGACAACTAAATTACACAAATCTACAAGAAGATTTTCCATTGATGTCAGGCATCTTCAAGAGCGTAATCATTCAAGACACAAAATATGATTATTTTGACACCATTAACCAACATTTTACAGAAGAAATATACAACAATGCATAATTAATGGTCGGAGAGCTGTTTACCAACCTGTCTGTGAGTGTTGAAATTCCTATTAAACACTTTCAGTAAAAGCAGTTCATTAAATCCTCTCTCGTTTGCATTTAAATCAATCTGCCCAGCCATTAGAGACTGGCTTTGGAACGGAAAATGCACGTCTGCCGTTAATTAGACCGCCGCTAATCTAAATGGAAGCGCTGGCAAACAGGTAGCAGAGCTAAAGTGCTCATTTTAATTACAATACAAAGCCAGGAGGGTACAAAAAAACGACTTATTTTACTTCATATATGCCGACTTTGTTTTCGACAGCACACCAAACCCCTAGAGTATGATAATGTCAATCTTCTATGACGGTATCGCTCTACAGTCAACCTTTTTGGCATTGAGATTAAACGAACACATATGGCACAAAGCAGGCTTTTTATTGTACGCTAAAACGGCAATTACTGCAGACACGGTACCCGACAGATGAACCTCTAAAATTTATGTAACGGGTGGAATAATATTTATGTTTCGAGTGCGGTGCGGATCAGACGGTGGCATGCTGATAGGCAGCTGCTATCAAACGGTCCCGTGCTTGTGTTCACGCTCTGTCTGAAGACCATTTAAAGGCCCTTTCACACGGCAAGTGGTGGACAGAAGTAGGTATGCACTGAATGTTCGGTAAGCGAAAAGGGTGAATAAATTATACCGAACAATGACGTGACGCGATCAAATAGTGGCGCGCACTAATACAGCAAACATGTCAGCAGTGTGGAAGCATTTAAAACTGTCTGAAAGATGCAAAAATCATTACAAGCACCGACAGCGAGACACTGTTTAGTACCACATCGCATGTCTTTCGATGAGAAGAGAAAGGGCTGGTTACTGTATGAAGGCTGAAATCGCAAAATGGCCTTAAACCATTCGTAAATAAACTACAGAACGATATGTTGTCTAATACATGCACAAATTGTATTTAAAGCGCTGCACAAGCTCCTTAGCCAGGGTTCAAAGTCTAAAGCGAGAGGGAACCATGCGCTGAAACAGTGTGATAAGAATCATTCATAAATCTGCTGCTGTCAGCAAAAAGTAGTACTGAAACTTGCAGGATTTTGCCAAAATAAAAGTCAACATTTATAAATAACAGTATTGTAATTTTGTTGTTGTTCTGTAAAATCAAATAAAAAAAGTCAAAAATAATGATAACAATAATTACAACAGCTCTATTAATACATTTATTATAACATTCTACTTTGCTCAGCAAGGCTGCATTTATTTGTACATTAAAAACACATGCCTGATTCAAAAGGGGGTCTTCCAAATGGCCAAAGGATATTATTTGACTAACTTATTCATTTTAAGTTCAATTGTGCTTTGTTGGTAGGCTATAATGTGTACTAGTATGTAAAAATGTTCAGTGTTAAGTAAATATTTTTAAATTGTTGTTTTGTAATAGATTTTTTTCTTTGAAAAGCAATACAAAAAATTGTAAAATCAACTTTGGCTATTTAATTTATATAATGGTGAAAAAAAAACTAGTAAAATACATGGGGGACAAAACACAAAAAACATGTTCTGTAATTGCCCTTCAGCCCAGTGTTTTTTTTTTGTTTGTTTGTTTGTTTGTTTTGTTTTGTTTTTGTTCGGCTTCAGCCAAGAATTTTCAGGGCAGATAATGCCTCGGTTGCAAACAAGGTCACATTTGACTAAAAATATGGTAAAATACTAATATTGTGACATTTTCGACAATTGTAATATATTTTAAAATGTAATTAATTAACTAAGTTCAGCATCATAAGTTTAAGTCTTAAATGTCACATCCTTCAGAAATTATTCTAATATGCTGATTTGTTGCTCAGGATAATTGTACTGCATTTTTATGAACACACTAGTGTCAGTTATCAAACAGTTGTTCTACTTAAAGTGCCCCTATTATGCCTTTTCAAATATGCTATTTCATGTAGTGTGTCATGTAGCTGTATGTGAACATAAACTATCTGCAAAGTTGTGACGCCGACAGTGCACGGCAAATGAAGTTTTTGTCTAACAAAAAAAAGAGTCGGCTCACATTCGCCTAAACGAGTCGTCAGCAATTCGAATCTTTTTTCTGTAACGGCCACACGTCACGAGCTACACATTTGCGTAATGTCCGCCCACGTTCAATTTCGCAACAACTTGCCCGCCCACAAACAGTAGGCCTACCATTTTCACGTGGATTAACGTTACATCATGTCAAGAAGACGCCCTGCGAGTGAATTTGTTTTATATGCCCTTCCGAAAGATGAAACTACCAAGGATGAGTGGTTAACATTAATTTTTTCAACACCTCAGCAGTCCAATGCCAATCTTGTGTTGTGTTCGCGTCATTTTACTGATGACTGTTTTTCCAATCTTGGGGAGTAACGTTACAACGCGAGATTCACCAAACGCTTGGTTTTAAAAAATGGATCAGTGCCCAGTTTATTTGGACCGGCTTGCTCCTCTGAACTTCTACCTGTAAGTATGATTAATAATTGATGATTGTATTTTCTAGCGATCGTTCAAAATACGTCTTTGTGTACGTTATGGTGTGTAACAACCCCGCACATGTCTTGGTAACCGGCTAACTTGCGTTTCTGTAGTTCTGTTGTTCAGTTCAGCTGTGAGTGCAATGTAGTCTAAAAATTGTGATTGATGCAGCTTGACTGTCTGTCTGCCTTATTAGTTTAAGTAATGATAATGATAAACGATGGCTTAACGCAGTGTTATGGGTTGTACGTTACAGTGTTGAAGTTCACAACGTAGAGGTGTGCCCGGTTCGCTTACAAAAGCAAATTGCAAGCACTTCCCACAGTTATAATATGACACCCACTGAGAAACGTCCTGCTCCAGTCGTGCTTGCAAAACAGTTTCTTGTCTATGTGCCACTTCAACCGTTTCATCGTCAGACTCCGGCTCGAATTGATAGGGTAAAATCGAGGCTATCTTTTCTACGCATTAACAAGTCTCCACAGCTGTCATTCAGTTATGCCAATGGGCGTTTCGTTTTGCGCTGAAGCGGTAGACCAATCCAAAAGGACTGCACCATCTGACCAATCACAGCAGTGAGGGCTCACGGAAAGGAGGGGTTTAGAGAGACTGATTCTTCGAACTGCTTCAAACGAGTCGTTTACGAATCATTTAGAAACGGGGTAAAATTAAATCTAATTTTTGAGAAAACTAAAGTGTTTTTTGAACTTGCATACATGTAAACCTGTTTTAAGAGACTATTACAACAATATTAACTACCTTTAACATGGCATAATAGGGGCACTTTAATATTTATTCAGAAACCATGAATTATACTACCATTCAAATGTGTGTTTTTATTAAGCAAACATGCATTAAATTGATCAAAAATGACAGTAAAGGTAGTCCTGAAAAAAACAACAACAAAAATTAACACCGATAATAATAAGAACCATTAATAATAACTTTGCACCAATAACAATTGAGCAGCAAATCTGCATATCAGAATGATTTCTGAAGGATCATGTGACACTGCTTATATTTAAATCGAAAATAGTTATTTTAAATTTTTTAAATGTAAAAATACTTCACAGTACTGTACAACTAATCCGCTAGGGCCTATACTTGTAATAACATGATAATTAATGGAAGGCTGACTTTTCTATTTGCTGACATGACATTGTTAAATTCAGATGGTAAATATCATATATTATGTTGGGTGTCCATCGCCATGTTTAGAATGAAACCTATTTTAAAAACAGGCTATTAATCATATCATACAATAAAATATAATTTGTTGTTACTACTATAAATCTATGTTAAATTACTATGGGATCTCCTTCAATGCATTCAGAATATTTGCATTTTAAAATGATTTTGTTTCTGTATTTTAAAATATATGTTTTATTTTAACATATTTTAATGACAGTATATTTATTAAAACTGCATGCTTTTATTTATCAAAATAAGCAGAAAATAGTACAAACGTTGTTAAATTACTAATATGTGTATATATATATATATATATATATATACACATTAGCTAAAGTATTTGTATCAATACTGTGTGCCTTATACACCGTGCTGGAGACCCCTTTTGCCACCTCATACATTTTAGATTAGATTTTTAAACAAAATAAATGATTTATGTATGATTTATTTTTACACAAAATCTGTTGCTCCATAAATGTTCAATACAAACGTATATTTTTTTCCTGCAATCATGCACAGTGAAAAGCACTTTTTTTTTTTTCTTAGGATGTGCCTTTAGCCCTGTTGTACCCTATATCCTAAAAAGTTTACTAAAACAAGTCATCTCACCCTTAAGCTTTGGATGGCTTTGGTTCTGTTCTTTTTCCGTTGATTTTAATCAAATACTGCATTCTTTTTTTTTTTGTCTTAATCACAAGTACAAATTACAAAGTCAAATTTGGATTATACAAAAACAAAATAAAAATGTTGAAATGAAATAAAATCAAGCTAAAACCAAGAAAGAAGAAAAAAGCAAAGCTAAAAAAAGGAATAAACAAGTGTGGTTTAGATACGCAGCCCCGATCTCTGAAACAGCATGCATATGGGAGAGGGTGTGTGGCTTTATTGGGGATTGTGGGAAGAATGTTTACAGTGTATCTGCGCGGGCGGGCAGACAGCTCCTCGTTACCAGGTCTAGCCCGACGACAGGCCTCGTGTCTTAATTACCAAGCCGCCTGTGAAAATGCCTGTGTTGCGCGCAGGCTGCCGGTCTGTCGTTATGCTAAGCAGCAAATATTCACCTGCTTTAGACCTGTGCACACAAACACACCATTTCTGCTGCCGCTAAAACACTTGCCCTCCTCCCACAGTTTCCATGGCAACTGTCATCTCTTGGAGTGGGTGGTAGAGGGGAAAGTGGAGGGTTGTTTGCTGGTTGTGATGGCTTCTAGGCGTGCAATAACAACATATGACTTAGTCATGGCAGACGGTGTGCATCAACTTTACTGCTATGAGAAACACAACTGCTCCACTGTTCTTCTTCCAACTGTTAGCTCTGCCTGTTTAAGCCTGACCAGAATTAGCACTTGCTGTTTATTAGTTTCATAAGTTTTCAAGACATTACTGTTGGAAAAGGTTCAAAATATTTATATTATATGTAAATGTGCATAAACACAGTTTATTTATTAAAACATTCGTTTTTCAAGTTAAAGTTTCAATTGCATGGCTGATTGAACTGTAATATATATAAAATGTATATATTTTTTTTTACCTACCTATAATTAAAGTACCTAAATCACAGCTTTAAAGGGGTCATCGGATGCAAAACTCACTTTTACATATTGTTTGAACATTAATGTGTGTTGGCAGTTTGGGTACACAACCGCCCTACAATGATAAAAATCCACACAGTGGTATTTTTTTTAATCTTTAAAAGTAATATCTCCTTTTTAAAATCAGATCAGCATTCTAGAGGCCACTCCCACGATAGTTGATTGACATGAGCGCCTTGCCTTAGAGCTGAAACAGCCCGACTCCCATCGCCATTGTGTGACTAGTCTCAGCCTCAGACGTCACGCCCACGGAACGTTGGCTAAACGTCTGATGCATATGGTACACTTAACTGGAAACACTTCAGGAATGTCGAAGTCGTCATCTGATTAGTTGAATTTGACCGGATTTCCGGAACACGCGAGTGTCGCGTTTATTTTCGGTCTGCCAGGAAACAAAGCGCAGACTGGTTTACTCGGCGTTTTGCTAAAAGGTGCTTATGTAGACACTGTTGTTTTTAAACACATTTGCGACGTACGTGAACAAATTACTGACTTACTGCTTGTTCTCCCTCTTCTTCGTTAACTTTCAATGCTGGTTATTTCAATGCCTGACTTGTTGCACGCCAGTCTGTTGTTGTGGGGACATTTCTACGCCCCGAAACGTGACGCTGAACGAAACGAACTGTGATTGGTTGTTTGACATGTCGGTCAAACGGCCTTATGGGCGGGCCTTGGCCAATTAAAGCTGCCATGAATTCCAGACCTTCAGACGTCAATCTGAAGGTCTGGCTACGCGAGACTATTGTGTGACTCAGGTGCAGGGGAAGACAAGAATGTCTCAGATTGAGCGATTGAGGTGTTCTGTTGTTGGATGTAATAATGAACATAGCAGTAGTCATTTACTCCTGACATCTGAGCCGCTGAAGACGCAGAGGATTAACATTACTTTCGTTTTTGAAAAGAAAGCGCTGATCCCGATCTAAATATACGTCAATGTTCGTGCAAATCATTCGTGATGCAGCTTCACCCACAGCAAAAGTGAGTATAAAGTTTTTTTTATGCATCTTTGCAAATGGCCTTTCTTAATAATGTGCTAGTCAGCCATTTTCGCAGCTAAACGTGGCTAAATGCGGCTAAAGTAAACATTACGGCTCGTCATCCCACGGCAGAGAGGAGCTCATTGGCATTTAAAGGAACATGCAACAGAAGGTAAAAAGAGTTCCATTGAGAAATTTTAACTAAAGTATGTTATAGACTTCTCATTAAGACCCTAAACAATCATATCAACTTCATCCGATGACCACTTTAAAGCGGTCATGCCATGATTTTTATTTTTTTTTTGACATTTATTAGGCTCCATAAAAATATAGTACATTTGCAAATGTTATTTGTAAAATGAAGATCAAGTAATGAAATAAATTTCTGGTCATTTTAAAAACATAGCATTATAACTTCTTTAATCTTTACTAATTTCTAATATTATTTGCCCTCCAAGTGTGCATGATTCCAGCTTTATTAATTGAGCATTGCTACAGTGAAATATTACAGTGAGAGCAGGGCTTGAAATGAGCTGGTATGCAATTCTGCATCAGGCTTTGCACAGTACCAGGAATTATTATTACATACCGGTAGCTCTCATAAACTGCTGGTATTCTCTTCTGCCTACTCTTCTGGTTTGGACACTGGGTCTCTCTTTCTCTCATGCGCAGTTTAAATCATGATCGAATTAAGATATTGTGGTGCATCACAATGTATTGAATCAAGACATTTATATTGAGATGTGCAGTTGCTTGAAGCACTTTTTTCCAATTTCACAACAAATGACTTCACAGTCGAGTGCTGGAGCGTTTGTTCATAATGTGAAGACCAGGACCTTTTTTTTTCTTCTTCTTTTTTGATAGATGCTGAGAATCATGTGTATTTATGTGGTTCTACAACTGTTCTAATGTTTTACACTGGATTATTAAACGCAAATGTGACCCTGGACCACAAAACCAGTCATAAGGGTCCATTTTTTAAAATTGAAATTCATACATCATCTGAAGGTTTGTTAGGATAGGACAATATTTGGTCGAGATAAAACTATTTGAAAATCTGGAATGTAATGGTGCAAAAAAAAAAAAAAAAAAAAAAAAAAAAATCAAAACACTGAGCAAATCACCTTTAAAGTTGTCCAAATGAAGTTCTTGGCAATGCATATTACTAATCAGACATTAAGTTTTTATATATTTACGGTAGGAAATTTACAAAATATCTTCATGGAACATGATCTTTACCTAATATCCTAATGATTTTTTGGCATAAAAGAAAAATGTATCATTTTGAACCATACAATGTATTTTTAGCTTTTGCTAAAAATATACCCGTGCTACTTAAGACTTGTTTTGTGGTCCAGGGTCACATATGATTGTTACTTTTAGACAGATTTACCATGCATGTTCGTTTTACACGAAGCCACAAACATGTACTCTTTCCCTGCCAGCTTTTTTTTTAAAAAGTTTCCAGCCACCGCCAGCATTTTTTGATCATTTTCACTCAAATTTCATGGCCCCCAGAATATTTTTTGTGTGAATATCTAAATATGCAATACATTAAAATAAAGAACTGAGCCTCTACTTTTAAACAAGCTTCAAGCATTCTTTTTTTTAACAACACTTGAATGTAGGTAAGTTTCATAAAAAAAGCAACATTTTGAGCAAAAAGCTGAGGAAATTGTGTTTTTTTAAGATACTACATTTGGATTATATTCAGTACGATAATCAAAGAAAATATGCAGTAGATTGCTTCCATCAGCACCCCCAAAAACTTGCACAGTTCTTTACCACTTCCTGAATCGACATTTCACTGTGTAACCTTAGGCTGTTTTCATATACTGTACATACTTTTTACAGTCGATTTATGGGGCAGGCAGATACAACATCTAAGAGCCAGGGGTGAAAACTTCTGAACGGAATGAGGATGTGTACATTTTTTTCTTATTTTGCCTAAAAATCATATTTGTTTCATTTAGTATTGCCCTTCAGAAGCTACAGAAAATACTTACAGAAGATAAAATAGGTTAAATCTACCATCATCTTCAAATTCAAAAAGTTGTCACCCCCCGGCTCTTAATGCATTGTATTTTTCTTCTGAAGCATCAGTGAGTGTTTGAACCTTCTGTAATAGTTGCATTTGAGTCCTTCAGTTGTCCTTAGTGTGAAAAGATGGATCATAAGATCATACAATCATTGTTGTAAGGGGTTCAAACACACAAAAACCCTGAAAAACCAAAGAATCTGTGGGAGCTGAAGGACTTTTCTGAACAACAGCAGGCAGTTTAACTGTTCACTACAAACAAGGGACTCATGAACAACGATCACTAAACAAACAAAAAAAAAAAAAAAAAAAAACAACTGTGGGTCATTCAGGTAACAACACATGATTAAGAATCAAGTGTAAACTTTGGAACAGGGTCATTTTTATAAATTCAACTATTATTTTCTCTTGTGGACTATATGTAAACGTCTTTCATGTGAAATATCTTATTCAGGTCAGTACAAAATAAAAAATAACATGCGTTTTGTATGATTCCTCTTTTTTTGTAGGTGTATGTAAATGTTTGACTTTAACTGTATGCAGCTTTTCACTTTACAAGATTATAATTAATGGACTGGAGTGGTCTGGATTATTTGTGGATTACTGTTATTGTTTTATCAGCTGTTTGGACTCTCATTATGACGGCACCCATTCACTGCAGATGATCTATTGGTAAGCAACTGATGCAATGCTAAATTTTTCCAAAGCTGTTTTGATGAAGAAACAAACTACTCATCTACTCATCTTGGGTGGCCTGAGGGCGAGTAAACTCTTTCTGGATAATGAACCTCATTTATTTTCATTCCACAAATGTAACCAAAAACTTTTTTTTTTTTCCTCCAGTCAGAAGATAAATGTATGAAAGTGCTACTAGCAGTCAACCTAATCCTGAAGTTAGAGAGAAAAATACTTTAGTTAAAATAATTAATATTCACAGGAGCAAATTAACTGATGAACTTACATGTTACTATTTGATATTTAGAACAAATGTAAGCAGCGTAGTAAATGTCAAGACTGCGCGCCTGTGGTCACTTTTTACTGCACTCTCTCAAAAAAGGGTACAAATGCTGTCACTGGGGTGGTCCCTTTCAAAAGGTACATCTTTGTACCATAATTACCCTTAAAGCATACTGCACAAAACCAGCCCAGAGTGCACCAGTCTGAAAACAAGCACTTTATAAAGGAAAAAAAGCCTCCTAGTGGAGGGTGCATGAGCATGCAAGCTTGTCTCCAACACTGAAGTGGGCAATCTTTCTTTTACCAGTATGCAATTTACGATTTACACATCTCAAGGTGAGGATGCCCAGCAACCCTCTGCTTTGGGATAGCAGATTTCCTGATTATAATTTCCCCCAGTTTGTCGCTCAGCCACAACACACAATGACAGAAAACTCCGTCCTGTTTGGCCAACCCAACAGTACCAGTTAATTCCAAACCTTGTTCAACACTTGGTGTAATAAGTCAATAAGAGGGAACGTACAATTGTGATCCATCAGCACAAGACAATTGAGTTCTTTAGCACTTACAGCTGGCCAGTGATTCTTTTAAACACTGCCCTAGCTGCAAGACGAACAATCTGTCATTACCACTTTGCGAGTGAGACCCAACTGAGCTATGCTTAGGGTTGGGCATCGAGAACCGGTTCCAACTTGGAACCGTTAACAAAATTACGATGCCATTGGAATCGTTTATAAAATTTGTTTTCGATTCCGATCATCGGTTCCAAACACGCAAGTTTTGGTTTCAATTGTGGCCACCGTATTTCCGGAAGTGCTTGCCGCGCGCTTGTTCAGTTGCAGCTATGGAGCACGGTAAGCGGCGCTCAAAAGTGTGGCTTTATTTCACACTAAAAAAGCCTGGGTCGGCACAGTGCAACACATGTGACAAAATGATATCTTGCACGGGAGGATGCAGTCCGGACCTCGGTCATTTTTTTTCAAAAATAAAATATTAAGCTCTCTGAATGATTATTTAGCCATTTAAACCACCTCAAATCACATGAGTGCTTGCAATTCATGTTGCTGCGAGAAGCTAAACGCAGTGAACAGGGCTTGAGAGCGCGTTGAGTGAGAGCGCGGGTTTGTTCCGTTTGTTGCCAGATCCACCTATTATACGTGTTTTTTGACTCGTTTTTCCATTTTAGTGTGACACTTTGGGACGTGTATAAAGTGGAAAGTTGAACGTTAGTGTTAGTGATATATTAATCTTATTTACAAAACAAGATTTGAACTTATTTCGGATATCTTTTTCTTTCTTTTTGTAATTGCTTGTTTTTCGTAGCAAAATCTGGCAACATTGTACATTCATAAAAAAGCTTATAGACAATCTGTAACTTAATTGCTGACAGGAAGATAGCACAATCGGTAAGACAAACACAGTGTTCATCGTTAATATCTGAAATAAATGTATAACACTATCAAAAACAATAGCATACCAATCTGTTTGTTAAAGAATGAAATAGGCTACGCTACTATGCCAAATAACGTTAACGCTACTGGCCAGCAGGAAGACGTCTCATGCTCTTTAGTTAACCTTAAGTCGTCAAAAAACATTAATTAAAGAAGTGTTTCTCAACTTTTCGCAAAAACGTTTTGAGTGGAGTGTGCAGTCAAAGAAACAACAAACCTAATTCTGTTTTTTTTTTTCTGACGCTGGACTATTATTTTGAAAGATGTGCGTGAAATTCTAAAATTATTTTTTATAACTTCTTATAAAATAAAAATTTCCTCACCTATAAAAAAAAACAAAAAAAACTTCCCAGTCCTGTCAGTCATACTGTGCTCGTTGCGCGCACTCTTCAATTACACGCGCAAATTTACCATGGTAACAGACCTTATTAGTGCTTTTGTGGGTGTTATTGTAGCACAATTCTTAACACCTTACTTCGGACCTCACTAATTTTCGAACCCTGGTTACGGCCTTGTCTGTGCTGAACGTTCACGGATACAGCCTGAGAAGGCAGACATGCTCATATTTCTGAACAAGAACTGTTGTTAATGAATTAAGTTTATACATGTACAGAGAGTCCAGACCAGGGTGCAAGTTCTGCATATATAAATCTGTTTTTGGGCTGGTGCAGAGGCATTCCTAATTTTCTCCTACATGGGCTGCAGCTCCTAAAACTAAAACTCATATTGAATCAAAATAAAATTATCCTCTGTGAAATCAAATGAGCCTGTGACATGTTTTGACTCCAGCCCACAAAGAATCGGAATTGAGAATCGAAAAGAACCGAAATCGAAAGGAAGAATCGGAATCGGAATCAGAATCGTTTAAATCAAAACGATGCCCAACCCTAGCTATGCTCACATAAAACTTATGTCCAGCTTATCAGTAGGGCTGGGTATCGTTCCAAAATGTTCGATACCGATACCCTGAATTCGATACCGGTTCCAAACGATACTTTTTTCGATACTTTTATTTTAAGAAATATATTTTAACAAGATTACAACACATAATCTCATAGAAACTTTGGTTTTATTTTTTTCAGGATGTTTGCGACACTTTTCACAGCAGGCTTATCTCTAAGACCAATAAACAAAGGAACAAAAAGCACAAAATGAACAAAGTGTAACACAATATATCAGTGATTTTTTTTTTAAATAAAGTTCAAACAGTTTTAATCAGATTTAAGTATTTATGAGGCTCACTGCTGCTTAAAGGTTTAGTTAAATTTAGTTAGTTAAATTTAAATTCTGTCATTAATTATCTACAAATCAAGATATTTTGGATTTAATCCAAGAGCTTTCTGATCCTCCCATAGATAAATCTTTGAATAAAAGTTATTTTTGTTTACTTTTCGCACAGAATTATTCTCGCAGCTTCATATAATTATGATTGAACCACTTATATCACATTGACTTATTTTGACTATGTTTTTTGGTTCCTTTCTGTGCATTGAAAATGCATATCCAGTAAATATGGGAGGATCAGAAAGCTATTGGATTAAATCCAAATGATCTTCATTTGTGTTCTGAAGATAAACAAAGGTCTTATGGGTTTGGGACAACATTAGGGTGAGTTATTAATGACAGAATTTTTTGGTGAACTATCCTTTTTAGATCACCTGAAATCAAATTAAATCAAATTAATCAAATTAGAGGCAACCACTGCATTTTAAAATCTAAATAAATGACTAAAATAAATAACAAAAAATAAACGACACAGTTCTTTCTTAGTCGTGTAGACAATAAATACAGCCATAATCAAAGTAGGCTACTCTTTCAAAATTCAAAGTGCAAACAGAGACAGAATCTTTCCAGCATGATACAAAGCTATTAAAAGACAACTACACAACTTATTAGCCCACATACTAATAACAGCTTCGGTATTTGATGTAGCCTAATTTGCGCGCAGTGAGGAGTCGCACTAAACGTGGGGTATTAAAATTGCTTTAAATGCGTGTGCGCATTTTACTTTTGGTTTCGTTTTAACAATCCCCCGAAACTCGGCGGTGCTGAGCGTGCATTCTACAATACAAGAGATTACTTTAACAAAACCTTTTGAAAGTGGGAGGACACAAACGGGATTTTGAAAAGCGTGTCCCCAGTGGAAATTATGCCCTTGCGTGAGTGCAACTCTGCCGCTGAATTATCATTTAATGTGAATGTATGCCGCTTTATACAGTAGCCTATATTGAGACTGAGGCGCCAGAATTGTATCCGACAGAATGTGTCAGGTGTTTTCTCATTTTTGACATGTTTCCAGTCTTGGACGCGATAACCTTTTTACAAATATTGCATAGCACGCTGTTGCCGTCAGTATTGGCATAATGTAGCAATACTTTTGATCGCTTATACATCGTTTGCGTTAAATTTATGCTATGATTTAAAGTATAGTGTACATTACAGCCTCACATTTGACAAGCTCTGGGCGAGTGGCCGTAACCGTCGTAAACTATTGATTTTCAAGGCAGCCTCGCCGCAGCTAATCACCAGCATTTGATCCAGGCACGTTAAAGATGCCGCACGTTTTCTAGCTCACTGACGTTGACAAGATTATACCCTTGGGCAGGGGTTCTCAAACTATCTGGAGATAGGGACCCCTCATAGGGCAGAAAAAATTCCAAGGACCCCCTCATAACCGCAACACAAATGTAATAGCTAAATCACGTGTGAGAGAGAGAGAGAACGATGGGAAAGGGTTGAGCAAGTAAAAATGAACTGCAAGAACACAGTGGAACACAATGTAAATAGTGCAAAAGGCTTTTATAGGTATAGTCCTAAAATGCAATGAAAATGCACTGATGCAATTACAGGCAATAAACAGATAGAATCAAACTTTTTTGGAATGACTTCATGTGTTATGAAAATATATGTTTAACTGGTGTGTGTGAGGTGGGGGAAAAGTAAAAATTAACCCTGCAGCCACACAGTGGAACACAGTGAATTTCAAAAGGATTTTTGATAAGGATAATAAGGATAATATAGTGCTAAAATATAAAATACAATGACAATGCACCAATGCAGAAACAGGCAATAAAAAGAGAGTATGTTTACCAAGTTTAACAATTAACACTGCAGAAACATTGGAACACAATGAAAATAGTGCAAAAGATGTTTGCTAAGGATAAGTATAGTGCTCAGATATAAAATACAATGACAATGCACCAATTTGGGATTATCAATACTTGACCTTTTTAAATATTTATCCATTGTGGATTCTAGCCTAGTAACGTTAGGTTAGCGTTTTTATAGTGCTTTGACGGATTGACGTAATGTAACAACAAAGTTTCTATTGGCCCCGAATTAAAGCGGGGGGAGTGCTGAAAATAATGCGCCGGTTTAATTGGCTTTCATACATTAGCTCGAGACATGAAGTTAAAGTCTGAGGGAAATGTTTTGGCAGATTGATACGGTGACGCATTGCTGCCACACACATATTTTTTTCCACACTCAGCTATGTGATTATAACGACATCTTTTCTCGTAAAAACGACATCTTTTTCTCGTAATAACGACATATGTCATAAAAACGATCTGATATTCCTGTTATAGGGAATATAACAGGACTTAAAGGATTATGCACGTTTCTGGAGTTATATAGAAATACACTGTTTTAATAATTTTAATGTAATGGTTTCAATTGTAGCGGCATGTTTATTAGGATTAATCTCCAATCTGCCCTCAGACCCAGAGGATTTAAGATGATCAGATCAAAACTGTTATTTCTGAATAATCGACTCTGAGCTTGGAATATTATTTGGATGAAAGTTCGATTTTACAGAAAATTGAAATACGATCATAAAGAAATAAAAGAGAAATGACAAACGGTTTGATTGTATTATGATAATAATAATTTCGTTCTTTTTCAAAAATGAACAAAATTAATGAAAAAAAATCAGTTTTAGTATGTTTGTCCGTGGGTAAAAAGAGAGCTTTAATAATTATGTGGGCGGCAATGAAAAGCCACTTTTCAACTCAACCTGTCTTTACTGTCTATCGCATCATCCAGAATAAATACAAATACAAAAAACCAAAAACAAAATAAAATAAAATCTAGCTTAATTTCATTTTTTCTTTTCTCAAACAAAACGAAATAATAATAATAATAATAATAATAATAATAATTAAGCTATTATTATTATTATTATTATTATTAGGCCTATTATTATATTTTTTATTATGAATTCTATTTATTTCTGCTCGCATTTCGATTTGCTGTTAAATCAATCAAAAAATCAATTATTCAGATTTAATAGTTTTGATTATCTTAAATAAGATTTTATAATAAAATAATAATACGCCTAATAATAATAATAATAATAATAATAATAATAATAATAATAATAATAATAAGCATAATAAAAATTTGAGTGGCCTATTATTATTATTTCATTTTGTTTGAGAAACGGAAAAGCGAAAAGCTTGATTTTTCGTATTTTTGTTCGTGGGTAAAACACATGAGATTATTGCTTGAATATTAATTTAACATGCCTGGGCGGCCTTGATACTTAGTATGATTATATACAAATTATAAATTATTTATTATACATTATTAAATTTTATCTTTAGCTGAATCAAGCCACGAAATTTGTACTAAAGACTGTACACTACCTCTTGTTGGAGTTATACGAATTAAATAAACACAATTTTGTTTTCGATTCTTTTATTGAAGTAGACCTTTCAAGCTGCATAGAGACATAAATTGCCAGAGCGCACCCTGTATTTTTACAAAGGCAATTTGTGACGTTTTGTTGTTATTGTGGAAGTACATAAAATAAAGCAGACTTTTATATTTCTTTCCTCTGTAATCACAATGTAAGGGATCGCGCTGGTGCCGCCGACCCGAGAAGTGCAGTGTTGCGCTTCATATACGAGGCAAAGAAACGTTATTGTGACTAATTTGCAGAGCGGTACATCAGACGAACATGTATTCTGCATTATGTGATAGACAGTAGACAGGCTGAGTTGAAAAGTGGCTTTTCAGGGCTGCTCACGGACAAATATTAAAGCATAAGCACTCTTTTCATAAAAAAAAAAAATCATTTATTTTTCATTTTTTAAACAGAACGAAATCATCATCATCATAACACGATCAAACGTGTGTAATTTTTCTTATTTATTTCTGATACTATTTAGGCCTACATTTTCTGTCAAATCAAACTTTCAATCCAAATAATATTCCAAGCTCAGAGTCAAAAATAACAGTTTTGATCTGATCGTTTTAGCTGGGTCTGAGGGCAGATTAGTATGGAGATTAATCCTAAAAAACAAGCCGCTACAATTGAAATAATCACATTAAAATTATTAAAACAGTGTATTTCTATATAACTCCAGCAGCGTGCATCCTCCTTTAGGTCAGAACTGTGGCGAAGGCAGCGCGGACAAACGGTTTCTGCACGCGTAAGCAGGGCGTAAGCAGCGCGTATTTTTTTCGGCGCGCATGTTAACAGATTAGAGCATTCAAACCGCACGCAGGGACGGCGCGGCAGCGCGTAGCAGGAGCAGAGCAGAAGCGTCAGTGCTGCGATTGTTTTGGCGCCGAGTCTATTTTTGCTGCGCCGCTTACGCTGGATTAAAGCCACAGTGCATCGTTCTTGATCAAATCTGACCTGATTCACACGAAAAATAACAAGTTATCCATAAAATCATGTATCACATATATCACAATCACGGTTTAAAAGGCTCACCGGCAAAAATAATGCATTTGTTTGGAGATAATGTCTATAAATTAGCCTACTTGTTCAAAACAATCACGTAAGCAAAGTTTGTACTATTTTTCTGCTTGTTTTGATATATACAAGAATAAATAAACATACTACTGCCATTAAAATGTTATTATAAAACATTTTAAAATACAGAAATAAAATCTTTTTTAAAAGAGGAGATTCTGAAAGTACTGAAGGAGATCCTATAATTATTTAATATAGATTTACAGTAGTACCAATAAATTATATTTTTATATGATATGTTTTAACATGTTTTTAAATATAATGGTTTCATTATAAACGTGATGATTATCTCAAAGTTGGACAACCACCATAAAAAAAATATGAAAATATCATATGAATCTAACCATGTCATGGCAACAAATGTAAAACAAATACCAAAATACCATAATTTTACATATTCTTTTCGTTATTGAAAAACTGTTGCTATAATTATCATAAACCTAACTGGTAATCATTAAGACGATCTTTCTCTAAAAATATATTCAATATTTTAGCGTTTCTAATTTGCTACTTAAATCTACAACATACAACATATCACAAATCAAAGCACATGACAGACAGTTCTTGGAGAACACCTGAAATGCATGACTGAATGAACAATACTTGTCTATATTGGAAGTACACAAGCTGCGGTTCAGCTGCGCGCGACAAACGCTTCCAGTGTGAAAGGAAAATGGATGCGCGTCGCTTCTGCTCTGCTTACATGCTGCGCACGCCCTGCTTACGCGTGCAGTGTGAAACCGGCGTTACGTTTCACACGCGGGAGTAATGACGATGGTCCTTGCGCTTTCTCCGGGTTTGATTAGATTTTGTAGCAAACTTTCCACGGACCCCCAGGAAGTGCGCCACGGACCCCTAGGGGTCCGCGGACCCCACTTTGAGAACCACTGCCCTTGGGTATCGAAATTTGGTACCGAACGAAAATGATTTTTTCGATACTCGATAGTATCGAGACAAATCGGTCGGTGCTTAAAAAGTATCGAACTCGATACCCAGCCCTACTTATCAGTGCAGAATGACATTAGTTTGTGAGAGTTAGACAACTGATGACATGGGCAAACTCTGTGGTTGACCCAGTTCTGCAAAAGACTGGCATTAAACATGCCCACAGGAATGACCATGGCCGCTGCTGACATCAAGCTTAAAAGCCTATGGAAAGCCTGTATGAAATCACACATATATAGTCTTGAATACAGCGGACATGGACTGTTGACAGACATGCTTTCCATCAAATGCAAATCCAGCTGAGAAAAGAAGTCCACTGATAAAGGGTGAGTGAGTTTTTCCTGTTCACTCTCTGACTTAAGAAACCATAAAAGCCACAAATCCATGCACTCAGTGTTATAAACACTCCATTAAGGAAAAAAAAACTACATTAAATTGGTTGGTTTTGCCCCCAAAAGGTGAATCTAGATACAAGCAATGATCTAGATATATAAAGATATGCATCCTTTAGATCTGGTCACAAACCGATATCCTGGGTGGACTTCAGATGGGATCTGCTTCTGTGTGACCATTTGAAATCAACAATGTTTCAACACCCTGAGGTCAAGATCTGCTATAATCTTTTTTTAGAGAAAATAATGGATGTAAAACATGTATGTTCATAGCCCTAGATAGACCTTTTTGCTCACTCTTTTCATCAGTAGGAAGTAAATTTCTTGAAACAGCAGGAAGACTCAAATAACCACATAATGACTTCTGGTCCAAAGTTCCCTCCCAGGCTACAGTATGTATTCCAGAAGATCAACTTAATGGACCCTATTTAACAATATAAGCACATGGCGTAGGAGCACTTGGGCGGCATGCCGGGCGCATGGTCCAAATGGTAACCTAAGATCAGGTTTTAGTTGGTCAATGGCACAATAATTTTCAGTCATAGCAATGCGCCAACAATGCGTATGAACACACCTCATTTTCAGACCACAGGCCTATGGGCGAACAGAGGATGCAAGTGCATTTGCTCTTTAAACTAGGGCTGACAATATCACAACCAATATTAGTAAAAGCTGTGATATACATGCACGCATCTTGTTAGTGAAGCACGGTTCTGTGATCAGTAGTAAATCACCATCAGAAGGCCAGAGGGCGCTCTCGCATGCAAACTCCAAATACGCTCTGCAGAAGAAACCCAGAAAATCCTTATAGGTGTAGCTGAATAAACAGAAGATTTAACTGCTTTCATTGATTTAACGTGACTAATAAAAACAAAACTACGACAATGTATGGTTTATCTGAGTTCCTGTTCCTTATTATAGAGTATATAATGCGATGCTAATGGACATAGCCTTCCGATGCTTAGAATACTATGAAATAGTATTCTGTGTAAGGAGCTACATCATGTCACAGAAGGATGCATTTCAAACTGATGTTATACAGTAAGTTTGAAGTAAAAACATGTTACTAAATGTGGTAGTCTGAGCATTTTAGTCTTATTTTAGTCAGAATTACCCATGACTATTTTCGTCTAGTTTTAGTCGACGGAAACTGATGACATTTTAGTCTAGTTTTAGTCAATGAAAATTGTATTTTAGTCTATTTTTATTAATGCAATTTTATTTAACCCAGTCAATATAGTATAACTACCTAGTAGTATAGAAGAAACCAAAGTTTTCTTTTAGCCAAACCCATTTCAAACAAGGTTATCTTACTATATTATTGTTACCTTATAAGCTCAAGAATACATCCATTCCAGACATTGAAGATGCTCTAATTTGAAATTACAACATTTATTTTACCTACCAAACATGTTAGAATCACACACACATAAATTGAAATAAAATAAATAAAAACAATAAATAAAATAAAATAGCATCACATGACAATGCCAGAAAAAAAATTATACATTCAAATTTAACAAACGTGACTGCTTCGTATTCTGATTCAAACACGAACCCCTTGCGCAGGTTTCAAGTGCCACTCACTTCTTTATTAAGAAAAAATCAAAATACGAATAAATATGTAGGTGTAGTTTTGTGCATGTTCATTTAGTAGTAATTCCCACTTCAAAAGCACTTCTAATTAATAATAATATTAGTCAATTTAACAATAGTCTTAATTTACTTTGATCATCTATGGCTACACAAATCATGCTTGTACTTTGTAAGTTTATTTACAGATTAATTATTTGTGTAAGTAAAATATTTCTTATGGTTTTCATAGCACAAATTGATTCATTTTGCGAAACTGTCCAAAAATCGCTTTGACATCTGGGACGCAAAAGAAACGTTTTCCACCTTTGACCACAAGATGTCATTAGTGTACAACGTGTTGAAAAGCTTCGCGTAATGAAGCTTTTTAGATCCAGTTGAGGGGAACGCTTTGGTGCTTCGAAAAGCTTAATTTTCCCATCACTACTAAAAAGTAGGAAAAAATGTATTTGTCGTTTCTTCTTTTTCTCCCAAAGACTAACCACAGCTGACCGGCCATCAGTCCCTTTCTCTGTGTCAGACTTAACTTTGTTTGTAGTCGTCTTCTAATAATTCCGCGAGTGGGGCTTAAGAAAGTGACGTCGCCTGTGGTTTACATTTCGTTTCGTCTCGTTTTCGTCGCTGAAAATGAAGAGACATTTCAGCATAGTTTTTATTTTGTAAACCACATTTAGTCTCATTTTTATTCGTCAACGATATTGCATTATACATTTTATTATAGTCATCGTCACATGACCAGCATTTTTGTTTCGTTTCGTCTCGTCTCTTTTTGTCATGTGATAAAGGCTCGTTGACGACGATATTTAGCCATAATTTTCGTTGACGAAAGCAACACTACTCATTACTAAGTGCAGACGTGATGTAAATAGGAGATTCATTGTGTAGTTTATAAAGGAACTTTGTGAGATCACGATGAACTAAGGTAAGCTATGCTTTGAAGTGATAATAAAGGGAGCGTGCTTTGCACACTTTCAGCACTATAATTTAGAATTTGTATGAAACTTTCATTTTTCAGACACATATACACACTGCAATGTTTTGGGAACGACATCCACACATTTATGCTAGATTCATTCTCGAAATAGAAGTGACTGACAATGATAAGCAAAGCAATGGATGGGACAAAAAATATATGTGAAAGCAGCCTCAATGATTTAATTCTGAATCCGATCCTGGCCAAACTTCCACAGACCAATAGGGTTGGGTATTGTTTGAATTTTTATAAGATAAAAAGAAAAAACTATTTAAAAGTTTTAAGTCTAACATTTAATGTCAAACATATTTATTCTGTCTTTTGCTTATGGTCTTACCAAAAAAAAACCACAGAAAAAAAAAAAAAACCTAGTCTAATATAAATTTCAAACATTAAATTAGGCCTGCTCGATTATGGCAAAAATCATAATCACGATTATTTTGGTCAATACTGTAATCATGATTATTTAACACGATTATGACTGGGTCCAAAACTTGTGATTAATTTAAAGATACAAATAAAATAGTCTAATAGCCTACTACAGAAATTGAATGTAATTATTTGAATGTAAAATAAAACAGCGTCTTCACTGTAAGAATTAAACATTCTTTGTTTCTTATTAAAACTACAAAAGTCTTTCATTCAAAAGCAGTGAGTGATTTTTTTTCTTTGTATTTTTACGTTTTATTAATATTAAGAGGAAATATTATTTGTTGCCACTTATTTGAGCCACAAGGATCCAATATACAGTCGTGGCCAAAAGTTTTGAGAATGACACAAATATTAGTTTTCACAAAGTTTGCTGCTCAACTGCTTTTAGATCTTTGTTTCAGTTGTTTCTGTGATGTACTGAAATATAATTACAAGCACTTTATACGTTTCAAAGGCTTTTATCGACAATTACATGACATTTATGCAAAGAGTCAGTATTTGCAGTGTTGGCCCTTCTTTTTCAGGACCTCTGCAATTCGACTGGGCATGCTCTCAATCAACTTCTGGGCCAAATCCTGACTGATAGCAACCCATTCTTTCATAATCACTTCTTGGAGTTTGTCAGAATTAGTGGGTTTTTGGTTGTCCACCCGCCTCTTGAGGATTGACCACAAGTTTTAAGATCTTGGGAGTTTCCAGGCCATGGACCCAAAATATCAACGTTTTGGTCCCCGAGCCACTTAGTTATCACTTTTGCCTTATGGCACGGTGCTCCATCGTGCTGGAAAATGCATTGTTCTTCACCAAACTGTTGTTGGATTGTTGGAAGAAGTTGCTGTTGGAGGGTGTTTTGGTACCATTCTTTATTCATGGCTGTGTTTTTGGGCAAAATTGTGAGTGAGCCCACTCCCTTGGATGAGAAGCAACCCCACACATGAATGGTCTCAGGATGCTTTACTGTTGGCATGACACAGGACTGATGGTAGCGCTCACCTTTTCTTCTCTGGACAAGCCTTTTTCCAGATGCCCCAAACAATCGAAAAGAGGCTTCATCGGAGAATATGACTTTGCCCCAGTCCTCAGCAGTCCATTCGCCATACTTTTTGCAGAAGATAAATCTGTCCCTGATGATTTTTTTTTGGAGAGAAGTGGCTTCTTTGCTGCCCTTCTTGACACCAGGCCATCTTCCAAAAGTCTTTGCCTCACTGTGTGTGCAGATGCGCTCACACCTGCCTGCTGCCATTCCTGAGCAAGCTCTGCACTGGTGGCACTCCGATCCCGCAGCTGAATCCTCTTTAGGAGACGATCCTGGTGCTTGCTGGACTTTCTTGGATGCCCTGAAGCCTTCTTAACAATGCAGTGGAAAGTTTTTTTTTTTTTTTTTTTTTTTTTTTCGGGATTAAGTTAATTTTCATGGCAAAGAAGGACTATGCAATTCATCTGATCACTCTTCATAACATTCTGGAGTATATGCAAATTGCTATTATAAAAACTTAAGCAGCAACTTTTCCAATTTCCAATATTTATGTAATTCTCAAAACTTTTGGCCACGACTGTACTGTTACACACATATTTTCATTCTCAACTGTTTATGTTCATTAAAAAATAAGTGACAAGGGTTTACATGAATAATCACCAAGCGCCTCATTGTGAAATATTTTGGTAACACTTTCTATGAAGCCTGTATTTATAATACATTATAAGGGTATTCTTAAGGCATTATAATACATTAATAATACATTATAAAAAAAACTTATAATATGTTGTATCATCTTATGAGTATTCATAAGAACAGTCTTAATGTATTATAATGTTTTACTTATTTGTGGTTATAGCTTTTAAGAGTATGATTTCCTCCTCCATAGTTATAACATATTATAAGTCTCATATCTTGCCATGTTTCTCATGTCACTTTACTTAAAGCATACAAAGACCACTTATAAGTAATTATAATAATATTTCTCAAAGAGCCATAAGATCAGGTATTAGATGAGATAAATGTGTAATATGACACATTAGTATTATCAGTTTGATTATTTTGATGGTACCCTTTAGACAGCTTTTTATAAGTAACTCTGCAACTGCATGTCAGCTAACAGTAATTTTAAATTAGTATGCAAAATATATGCTAACACTGTATTTTTGGTTCCCCAAATGACAAACTGATTATAAGTAACTTTGCAAGCATGTTAACCTTCTACTACAGTACCTAGCCTAACCTAAACCTAAGTCTACTAATACTCTAAGGAGTGTTAGTTGACATGTAGTTGAAAAGTTGCGTATAGTCAATAGACTAAGGGGACCATCAAAATAAAATATAATATAAATGAAAAAAATAAATAAATGTAATAAGATATTGTCCATTGTAAATTAGGTAGAATAAATATGTGTGTTATAAATAATCATAATCTTAAAAGTTATAACCTCAAATACTCAAGTATTATAATGTATTATAATTGTTGTTATGAGTATTTATGAGATAATATAACATATTATAAGGTTTATTATAATGCATTATGCATTCATTATAATGCCTTAGAAATACTCTCATAATGTATTATAAATAGGGGCTTCATAGAAAGTGTTACCAATATTTTTGTGTATTTGACCGTTTAGGAGCACACCTTGAGCTAAAATAACTTTACATGTCTGTGTTCTACTCTGTCTCTGAGTGCATATACAGAACAGCGCAAGTTGTCTTTCTCGCTTTTAAAAATACAACATCAAAGAAACATTAATAAATCAAGCACGTCACGTTACATCATTTTGCTGATTTGCATTTAAGATTGGGCTTTTATTAAGCGCACCACTGGAAAGGATGCTTTAGATGTGTGCGCTGCAAGCAAATAGTGTGCAAGTTCTTTTCCTTCCTGCATTTAAATAGTTTAAAAATCACATTAATGCGTGTAAAACCACATGCGAACGTGGGAATCGTTAAGCGGAATCGAAATGCTAATGCTTATGCTAATATGTCACCTAGTTGCGTATATCGGTAACAGGCAGAATATTCGAAAATATGACGACTCATTAAGGTGATTCAGAATCAAATCTTTCTTTTGAGAGACAATATCTTTATTTATCATGCCCTTTTTTAATTAACTTTGCAGCCTGTTTACAAGTATAGCTACTTTACAAACTGCAAAAAAAGACATTTTTCGAAAACCCATATGACCTGCTCTTTTAAGGTTTGTGTGAAAGGCTTTAAAAGCCTCAAAAGACTTCAAAAAATAGGACTATACTTCCATTATGTGAAATGCAACTGCAGGTAGTTTCCAAATATACGGCTTGGTCAGGGCGACATCTGTGTAACCGGACATGCCCAGGCGCAATACCTTGTTGTGAAATTTCAGGACTAATGGAAGATCCAAAATGGACCAGTGCTCAAATGCCGAGAGTCTCCATTATATTGCCATCAAGGCGGCACAACACAGAACCTCAGGATTCTAGTTTGAGAGGACAACACAAGGTGTTATTTCATCCTCTGACTGCTCTAGTGTAACCGCTCAATCTCACTTTCCTTGCTCATGTGTCCGCTGTGAACTGTAGAGCTCCGATTTCAGAAGGAGTGAGGGATGCCCATGCCCTGCCTGTCTTATAAAAAGTGAGTCAAGAACACAAGACTTTGCCAGACTGCCACAGTGTGGTCCTTGTCCTGGCATTCGTACAGCGTGAATGTCCATCTGAGTGGGAGATGAAAGGAGGACAGGGTTGGAAAATAGTTTTTAAAGATCAAAGCCATGATGGACACTACTCA
Source organism: Garra rufa (assembly GCF_049309525.1). Classification (NCBI taxonomy): domain Eukaryota; kingdom Metazoa; phylum Chordata; class Actinopteri; order Cypriniformes; family Cyprinidae; genus Garra; species Garra rufa. Next base: position 47,133,148 of record NC_133369.1, read on the forward strand.
GAGACTTGTGCTAGAAATCACTTTGTAATAGAGAAGTATAAGCACAAGCACAATAGCATAAAAGGATATACAGTGACGTTGATCACAGGAGGATAGAATTCCAAAGAGAAAAAAAGGGCAGATGAATTTGAGTATAGGCACTCAAAGCACAAAAGATGTAACCATGCAGACACATTTGTAGTGTCTGTTTATTTACACCTCCAGTTGGCCACTTCATGACTTCTCCTGCCAATGAATTGTCATCATTTTGTATAGTCTTCAGGTAATAGTCACACCTGAGCAGTGTTCCTACAACTTCAACAACTTCAGTAGTGTCCTCAAACGCTTCTGTCATGAAAGAAAAGACATCAAAACTGAATCCCTGACAACAATGACCAAAAGACCCTTTTATACCACACACAAAATGGTACATTCTACCATCCCTTTCTCAGGCAGAGAAAGAACTTTATTGATCATGTACTGAATAAGTGTTGACAATAAAAATGTTTCAATCAGTATTTGTCACACCCCACTTGGCACCCTGACAAACAACCCTATCCCTCATAGGAATGTGATATACAACAATAAATACAGCAATATTAAAGCTTTTAAGCATTAAAGGAAAAAGACATTACAAATTATTTAGCAAGGCTTTATCCAAATCAATGATAAAAAAAAGCATTTTTAGGAAATCCAGGTAATTTACCATAGGAATATGATGTGCATGCTTGTTTAGAATCACTTGTCGCATGTGCTCAGCAGGTTACGTCACGTTTTGAGTTTTCCTTTAGGCTTTATAGGATTTTGGGTAAATTTGGACAGGCCCCTTTTCTAAACAACCCAATTATAGCTTTCAACATTTTTTGATGACTATTGGCCCAGAGAGTCCAGAGAATTGTACTGCAGTGGATTGTTCCAGACTGAGCAAATAACCTAGGACTAGTTTGCAAACTATTTTTTTTTTTTTTTTTTTACATCTTCTCAATCATTTAACAAATGATTAGATTGACAGCAGTGGTTCTAGAGGTAAAGTTGTCCGGAATGATATGAATATCGTACGCATTTGCGGAAAACCGTGCAATGTACAATCATTTATACACTTGAGCCCCCAAAGTAGCCAAATTCTTTCAAATTCCTCTCGGACCTTTGGGGCCAAATAGAGGCAAACATGTCGGCAGTGTGGAAGCATTTAAAACTGTCCGAGGAAAATGTGAAATGTTGTCTAATACACGCACAAATTGTATTTATTCTGACAGCGCTGCGCAAGCTCGTTAGCCAGGTTTTAAAGTCCAAATCGCGAGGAAAATCTCCGCTGAAACAGCGTAATGAGAATCATTCTTAAATCCGTCTGCAGAGGTCTTCTTGCAGGTTTCCGCCAAAATAAATGTCAACATTCATAAATGTTAGTATTGTAATTTTACTGTTCTGTAAAACAAAATAAGAAAAGTAACAGAAAAATAATGATAGCAATCATTACAACAGCTCTACTAATACATTTATTATAACATTCTCCTTTGCTCAGCAAGGCTGCATTTATTTGTACACATGCCTGATTCAAGAATGGGGTCTTAAAAATTACCAAAGAATATTATTTTAATAACTTTTAAGTTTCTAATTTTAAGTTAAATTGTGCTTTGGCTATAATGTCTGCTAGAATGTTAAAAATGTTCAGTGGTAAATAAATATTTTTAAATTGTCGTTTTGTATTTTTTTATTTTTTTGTATAAGACAATACTGTAGAAAGCAAATATTGGCTATTTAATTTATGCAATGGCGAAAAAAATTGGCAAAATACATGGGGGAAAACACAAAAAACAGTGTTCGGTAATCAGCCTTCGGCCCAGTGTGTAATTTTGTTCGGCTTCGGCCAAGAATTTTTATTTTAGTGCATCCCTACTCTCCAGAGAATATTTCTGCACTGGTTTTGTTCCGATTGGCCAAAAAACCTAGGACAAGTTTGCAAAAGTAGTTTTTAAAAAAAATGGGAAATACCCAATACCCAAATACTGTTTTGTCCAGGCTGAGCCAAGGATTCCAACGACATAAGACACTTGAGCCTGTGACTGACGGTTTAGGAGTTATGAGCAATTTTAATACTTTTGATCGATGTAGCACCCTCATCAGGCCGATTGGGGTGAGCCTTGGTCATGATGTAGGCGGTTTGAGTACTACCATTCCTCCAAGTTTCAAGTCTCTAAGACTTACAGTTTGGTCTGCACGATCAGTTTTATGTGGAGATCGCTGATCCGTGACCATTCTAACAATTACAATAGAGTTTCAGTGCTACGGCGCTTGAATCCCTAAATATAACAAAAACTTGAACTTGACTAAAGAAAAATTCAGCTTATTTCTCAAAAAGCAAACAAATATGTGTGTCTCTGTTCATGTTCAGTTTTCATTCCAATTGGGGAATCCAAAAAGTGTTTACATGAATGCTAAAAAAAGAGATCGGATAGATACACATTTATATGTTACAAGCTTCCATTCACATACTAGCCATCCTACTACTTCTTTGTTTCAAAAAGCAGATTTAATATTTAGCAATTTCAGGTCTTTAGGTTGGCTTGAGAAAGCCTAGCCTGAAAGTTTAAAGCAGCTTAACAGCTTGAAGTTTTAGAGTTCATACAGATAGATGTTGATAGCATGATTATAATGTAGTTAGCATGTTTCTAACATTTTTTCTAGCATGTTTAGCATGATTAACAAGTTACGGATCTGTCCGAAAAGATATAGCAACCCGAGTCAGATCAGTCTGAAGAGCTGGGCTGTTTGGTGGTTGTAGCTTGAAAGCTCTAGGAGGAGTAGTGCTCAGAAATTTAGTCTAAGAATAATAATATTAAGCTTAAGTAGCAGATCAGTAGGTTTCTCAAGCCAACCTAATTAGGACACAACAAGCATACTAAACTTTGTGACTTGCTTCATGTATTTATCAAGCAGTAAAAATGCTGCACCCCATTTCCAAAACAAGACATCTGCGGATGAGGGTACGAAGGAAGGACTGGTGGAACATGACTTGGCCTGCACTATTTCACAGACGACGAGTGGAACAATTTTGAAGAATGACACAACAGTCATTTATGACACTTGTGACTCAACAACAACAGATTGTTCCGTGCGTCATACGTCATTGCACCATTTCTACGTCATTGGATATTGCATGTAACCCTCCAGTTTTGTTTTTCAATCCAATCAAGTGTTTACAAGTCCTATTGAAGAGATTAGAAAATGTTAAACCATCCCTCACAATCTGAATGACATTTCAATTGGATTTAGTCAGTTCTTTCCAATTAATGTGGCTGCATATGATTTTTTATTTTATTTTATTTTTTTAATTTAGACTAGGCTACTAGTCCAATTCCAAAAAGATTATTAGGGTTCATATAAAGTGACTGTGTGTAAATTGTATGTATGCATGCATTTCATTTTGACAAAGTTATTCTTAAGTGTCTTTGAGTGACAATGGTGTCTCAGTGTGTGCGCATCTACCCCAAATGCACGTCTCCTTGTGTCTGGATAAAGTGCTTGTCAAGCTTTCAGCGGGAAGTTCTTTAGTGCTATAGCCAACAGTTTATACCACAGCCACACTGCAAACAAGCGGCGTGCCGTGACAAAACTAGATCTCTACAATTCACAGAACAAGAATCCATGCTCCCATTATAATCAACGGAGCAGTTTCCACTGAGATATGTGACCCTGGACCACAAAACCAGTCTTAAGTCGCTGGGGTATATTTGTAGCAATAGCCAAAAATACATAGTATGGGTCAAAATTATTGATTTTTCTTTTATGTCAAAAATCATTAGGAAATTAAGTAAAGATCATGTTCCATGAAGATTTTTTGTAAAATTCCTATGTAAACCTATCCAAATGTAATTTTTGATTAGTAATATGCATTGCTAAGAACTTAATTTGGACAACTTTAAAGGTGATTTTCTCAGTATTTAGATTTTTTGCACCCTTAGATTTCAGATTTTCAAATAGATGTATCTCGGCCAAATATTGTCCTATCCTAACAAACCATACATCAATAGAAAGCTTATTTATTTATTGAGCTTATTTATCTTATATATTTGTAAAATTTAACCTTATGACTGGTTTTGTGGTCCAGGGTCACATATATCAACCTGCAGAGTCACTCTGTGGCTACTACTGGGGTATGCATGCCTTTTGCAAAAACACAAAGAGATACGCATGCAGTATGGATTCAGTTTAGCTTTTTTAAATGCAGTTACCAAGAACCCCCAAGAGTTGTGACACCTAACGGGTTGTTCAGTCCTTTTCCTATACTTGTATCACTTTATACCATATTTTGACATTATTGTCAATTATTGCTCTTGATATTGTGATTATGATTATTAATAATTAATAGAATGCATTATTTGTCTTTAGCTTCGGAGAAACATCACGGCATATCCTGGCTACACAGACAAACGTGTTGGTCCATAACATGCAAAAACTGTTATGGAAAATGAACTGAACTGAACAATTAAGTACAGATACGATGTAAATAAGAGTATTTACATTTCATCTGCACGTTGTTTATCATGAGAGAATTTGCAAGCATGAAGAATTCAGTCAGTGGAAGCACACGTTCAAAACAAAGCTCAGGCGTTTCAGGGCAGACTAATCAATCAAAAAGTGTCTGATTGGCTATTGCATTCATACGCTCAACAGTTTGGTAATAATGCTCAAAGCTGCAAAAAACAATGCATTTACCTCTTTATATTGAATTTGTAGGGTACTCTTATTCATTTTGGTGGCATTTTTGCCACAAGCCCGTTAATTTCCGACCCACTACCTGAAATACCACAGTGCCTTCCGAAAGTATTCATACCTCTTCATTTTGTTTCACGTTTTGTTATGTTGCTGCCTTTTGTTAAACTGCTTTAAATGACTTTTTTCCACATCAATCTACACTCCATACGCCATAATGACAAAGCAAAAAACAGAAATGTCACAACTTCGTAAATGTATTAAACATAAAAAAAACTGAAATAAGTATACTGCATAAGTATTCATACCCCTAACTCAGTTCTTAGCTGAAGCACCTTTACGGCCTCAAGTCTCTTTGGGTATGATGCGACAAGATTTGCTCATCAGCATTTGGCAATTATCTGCCATTCTTCTCCTCACCTCTTAAGCTCTGTCAGGTTGGACGGGGGTAGATGCACATTTTCAGGTTTCTCCAGAAATATTTGATAGGATTCGGGCACAGTCTCTGGCTGGGCCACTTAAGGACATTCACAGAGTTGTCTATAAACCATTCTTGCTGTGTGCTCAGGGTCATTGTCCTGTTAGAAGGTGAACCTTCTGGCCAGTCTGAGGTTCTGAATGCTCTGGACTTAGTTTTCATTATTAAGTCTATCTCAAAATTGTGGTGCATTGAGCTTTTCTTCTACTCTGACAAATTTCTCAGTCCCTACTGTTGAAAAACAGCCCCACAGCATGAGACTGCTCCCACCACACTTTACTGTTGAGATGGTACTCTTAATGTGATAAGCAGTGTCTGGTTTCCTTCAAACATGATGCTTGGAATTGAGGTTCATCAGACCAGAGAATCTTATTTCTCACAGTCTGAGGGTTTAGGTGTTTTTTTTTTTTCTTGGTTTTTTTTTTTTTTTTTTTTTTTTGCAAATTCTGAATGTGTTTTCATGTGTCTTTACTGAGGAGAAGGCTGAGTACTGCCATACCACTATAAAGCCCAGATCTGTGGAGCATTGCAGTGATGTTTGTTCATCTGTACTGTAAGGAATTAATTAGCTCAAATTTATAATGATTCAAATAAGGAATCGAATCGAAAGATTCGGAACTTGATTAAATTGATTCAGAGTTAATAGATTACACTTCTTAACAATTCGTCCAGCAAAGTGGTCACTTCAGCATACTGTATTAACTCAAAAAGGTTTATATTATGTTCCTGGCCAAGATCACAAATAAACCAAAATATTACGTTAGGAAATTTTAAAGCTGAGGTAGCTTGATCTAAACACAGATAGAACTTTGTGAACATAAAGTCAAGACACTTCTTTTAATGAAACAATGATTTATTGAACTACTCTAAGACACAACACTAATCTCTACTAAAAACACAAATAAACACACACACACACACACACACACACATTCACACTCACACTCATACAGTTCCGGGGATGAGCAATTACTGAGTTGAAAAGAACCCCAAATGTTCTAGTACCTTAACTAGTTCTTAGATCGCAACCTTAGAAAATCACAAAAGCAGAGACTTAGCTTTTAACTACTTAGGGAGTATTTTGCACCAGTTTCAGCGAAGTAAACAGAGATCTTGTTACTTGCGTTTGTGCCGGGAACGGGGGTTCCGGGGGCTCGTCTGAACGAAAGTTCTGGTTGGTTGCTGGTCGATGACGTAGTTTGGGAAATCCCTCGACGTGGAGGAGTGGTTTTCTGGAGCCGATCTTTCGGTTGCCTGGTTACGCAGGTTGATGCGCTGGAAGTTCTTTTGAGTCGGCGTTGCGAGACTTGGAAAAGTTCGGCAGTCACGAAACTTCAGTTCTGTAGAGTTTTGATGGCACCGTTGCGTGCTTGGTCGAGTGGTCGAGCGCAGATGGAAAAGCACTCAAACCACAAGAGGCGAAAGGCGTGAGGCGAGAGCTGAGAGCTCTGAGTTCGCTGAGTTCTTGCTGAGTTCGCTTAGTTCGCTTAGTTCGCTTAGTTCTGTTAGGAACATGAAGTTTTAAACGGGCCGCTAGGGCACGTCCCATGATGCTGGGATCCAATGGCATTGCTAAAGAGGCGGGTCTCGCCAACCCCTTTCTGTCCCGTAATTCCTTCTGGTTCGTGACTTATTAGGATATGGATTTCTCTGCAATTTTTGTTATTAACTTCAATAAACTATTTATGCACAAAGTATACAAAATATCATTTTCTCATTCACTCAGACAAACTGCAACCGCCAAGATCATTCATCCCGTATCAAACAATAGTATATCGCTTGCATGCTAATACATTTGACAACTTCCTTTCCTAAAGGCATATAATGCATAGATTAAACTCCAATGATCACATAAAACACAGCAGGCATATAAAAGAGAACATACTGTTGCTCTAATAGCAATACTAATAAGTTGATTGTCTCTTAAAGTTTGTCTTTGCAGTGTAGTATCTCTATTGAGAGACGGGGTGTTTTGGAATGTCAGAGGAGAGGGGGACAGGAAGTCCGAAAAACCATGTGAGTCACGCTGGACGCATCATGTGCCATGCCAGCTTAATTTCAGAAGACTGGAGGTTTGTTTCTTAGGTGCTCTGAGACAGAGAGCATTTTCTTCTCTCTGGATGCGTAAGTCGCAGATCTCGACAAAAGCGGTCCATACAATTAGCGTCTGGTGATTATCATGTGATGGTCATGTCTCAGCATTTTGACTGAGAAAGAGGGTCCTTTTGTTTCTTTGGAATATGGCCATTTCTGTTTTGTACGTTGTTCTGCAAGTTACAATCTTCTTGTACTCCTTTCGTGAATTAATGTTAACGGGGCAGGCCGGGTCAAGACTAGTGAAGACTTGTAGACTAGCTGGCGTCTACCAGATGGTCATGTGCTGGTTGTGATTAATTTTATGGCTGGCTTGATTCTCTGCAGTTTGTGTGGTGCTCTGTTGATCGAGATCCTACATAATTCCCCCTTTTGGCTGGCGATGTTCCTGGTGTAACATCGGCAGGCACTGGAACAAGAAGGAGAGAGAGAGAACAACACACGCACAAGACACAAACAAAATCTCCATCACTAGCTGAATTCTGGTGCAGGAATTTAGTTATTTTGCCTGGTACAGTTAGAGGCACTTGCAATAACGTAGGGCCGCATCGGTGAGAATTATTGTTAATTTGGTGGTTTTGATTGACCGGAGTATCGGGAGTTCAATGAGGCGGTGTAGACGTGTGTTCGATCAGGTGCTACGTCAGACAGTGCATGGGATCGTATTCAAGGCGGGCTATCCATTAAGGAGTCTCTTTCTCGTAGCGCATGGGCCATGGGAGTAACTAGGCGTTGCGTTTGAGCGTAACCGTTTTGGTATGACTGTGAACCGTTCGTTAAGATTTATGACGTTGCTAAATCGTAATTCAGCTTGGAGTTTGTTCGCATGTCGTTTTAAGGTGGCTAGGTTTAGAATGTTAAACAGAGTGCCTACAGCCGCACCAGCCCCAGCAGAGCGCCCAATAATCGTTTGGGACGCCGGTTGTACCCGCTTAATTCAGCCTGGGTTACGATCATTTTCTGTAATTAGCGCAGCATGTGGTTCACATCTGCCTGCATGTGGGCAAGGGCTTCCCGTGTCTGACGGGTGTCGGCCCAAGACTTTTGGGGGCTGATAGGGTGTAGTTTGGTCTGGAAAACATCATAGGGTCGAATCGGCCATACACCTTTAGAGGTAGACTTTGCGGTTAGCTATTGGTAATCCTGATTACGCAGAGAAACAGGGCGGCGAATCATAACATCTACCTGGAGATAGAAAATGACAACGGGACAGTTAGCCACGAAGATCACGGTTTGGCGGGGTCGCCTAATATGTTAACGTTTCTGGCAATGATTTGCAAATAATATGGTGTACTGAGTCAATCCCATCTTCAGGGGCCTAGACTTCAAAGAAAAGTTAGGTAAGTTTCTGATAAGGGCAAGAAGGAAGGGGGACACATAGGAAAAGAGAGAGAAAGGAAAACACAAAGAGACACAATGACACTGAATGAGGTTAGACAGTAAGGACAAGTGTCACATGTGTGGAACAGCTCCTCTCTGCTGGGCGGAGGTTGGACCTAGCAGTGCGGCAGAGGAGAATGTTTAGGTGATTTGTGTTGTGTTTGGGAGGTTAGCTGTGTGTTTACCTAGAAGGATAGAAATCATGTTAATGTGAGGCGTGGTCAGGAGTTGTCGGTCTGTGTCAGTGGGTTTGGTCTTCCCCCTTTTTCTGTTAGTTGGAACCCCAATGTCTCTTTATCTGCTTTTGGTGAACCCATCGAAGAACTGGCTCGCTGCGCCCTTGTTCGATTCTGGTTCGGTCGGTAACAGGCGAGAACTTGTGGGATTCCTTTCAGTGGGGTAAGGACTTTCTCTGACAGGCGATAGGGAGTGTTCTGCCAAGGATGGCGAAACCGTAATACCACACTTTGTTTCCGACACTGAGTTCCTTTTGCGCAGGGATGGCTAGCATGGGGCTTTACATCCAAATGTCTCTATATTTCCTGCATCATTTCTTTCAATTTTAAGTTGTGCTCGGTGGCTTGGGTTTCTTGGTTGAAGCTGGCAACACATCAGGCATCCTTCTATGTAATCTGCCACATCTTGTTGTATGCCAGGCTTCTGTGCCACATGTTTGAATGGGTTGTAGGTGGTTTTGGCACCACAGTGCACTGCGCATGGTGCATCGTATGCATGCCTAAGCCTCATCCCCCTTTGGCTCTGAGGGACTACAAGCTTTGGCGCAGTGAGGGGCTCAGAGACATATGTGAGGGCACCATTTAGCGGATGCAGCATGTTCTTGACGGATTGGAGGGTGCGGCGGTCTGAAGACGTGGATTAGTCAAGTGTGGAACTCATAGGAGAGTAAAGTTCGAAGATGTGAGCAGAAATGGGTAGGTCTGCTGATGTGGGAGGAGGAGGTGTGTTGCATACCAATGGTATGTTGGTGGCGGGTAAGAGCTGTAGCCATTGGGATGGGTGGGAGGGCATGAAATGTATTGAATGGTTGTGATGGGCAAGGGTCGCTGTTGAGCCGGACCACGCCCGTTTTCAGATTGCCCTGGTGATTGTCTGGGCAGTCATGGACTTACGCTGTGGGCATCAGTTTCATTGGGCCACAGTCCGGGACGTCCTTTGCAAAAGAGTCCCTGTACTCATGTAGAATTTCTTTAAGTCCTTGGTGATCTGCTTTCTTGAGTCTGTTGTCCTTTGGTAGGCTTTGGTGTCTGTGCTTCGTTGCTTTGAAGAGATTCAGGTTGCCGGCTGAGTTTTCCTGCCCAGGGGCTAGCACTGCGACAGATACTAAAGTGTCTTGGACATTTATGGCAGTTCTGAGTTGAGGGGGACCTGAGTCCCACGCTTGCAGTGAGCAGAGGGAAGGGCCTTGTTCTTTGCTGCTTGGCGTTGAACTTGAGCTTGGCCTTGACTTTGACACTGCATCGTCACTAAGCAAATTGAAGGCAACGTCTGTGGCTTGACACTGCGACTCATTGGGGACTACTGACTGGAAGGGCAATGGCTCACGGACTTGCGTCCACAACTTCAGGTGCTTAAAGTCTATCAAGGGTTTGAAGCGATTTAGCAGATCTTTTCCTATGAGGAGCGGATAGTTGTTTAGAGGTGAGATGTAGACTGGGTGGATGAGATTCATCGGTCCCACTGTTAGGTGAATTGGGGCCACATGTTTCAGCTGTAGGCCCATGTTTGAGTATGCTTGCAGGTTCAGTTCGCACCTTTGGAGTTTGAAAGTTCCATCAGTTATAGTTCTTTGAATTTTCTCAAGGAGTTCAGTTGACATTAGAGTGATGTCGGCTCCTGTGTCTAGAAGGGCTTCCACTTTGACATGACCCTCGATGGTGATGGGAAGGTAAAACTTTCTCGTTGTACCTTTCTCGGTGAGATCGCCTAGGAGTTGAGGGGCTGGAGTTCGAGATGAGATAGGTACGAGTTCAGGACTGATTCTGTGTTCTTCGGAGGAGTGGCAGACGACCAGGACAGCACTTTCAGGTGATTGAGTTGTTATATCAGCAGGTGTTTGTTGGAAGCTTCTGTGATCTGACGTGTCATGTGTTGAGTCAGTTTCTGTCTCTTGCTCTGGATGTTTAAAGAAGCTTTCTTGTCCATCTGAAGTTATGACAGTTACAGTGTTCTTGGGGTAAGGAAAAGAGGTGCTGTTCTGTGTGGTTTGTTGGACCAGGTGGTCGTTGCCTTCTTGTCTGGCCGCTAGTCAGGCCGCAGTGGGTTTTTCTTTCTTTTCCCACTTCCGATCCTCCTTTTTGCGTTTGAAGAACTCTTGCATCATCATTTTCATCAGTTCTTGTGAATCAAAACACGGCAATGTCTCTTCTTCATGTGTAGATTCAGCTTGAGCTTGATCAGTGTGGAATCTTTGTAAGTTTTTTCGTCGATTTGTCGGACTGGTTGCATTAGATTCCCACGAGCCATTTCCTGAATTTCCTGATGAGGTTGGCTGACTCCATGATCTCTCCCATCGATTCTCATGAGGTCTTGGATGGTACCAGGATTTTTCCCAGTAGCGTTCAGGTGAGTGTTGTCGTCCGCGTGGTCCATCCCAGCGGTCGTTTCTTTGTGTAGGTCGGGCGCCAAAGTGAAAGTCACGTTCTCTGTTGAATGAGGATGGTCTCCATTCTCTAGGAGGTGGCTTGAAGCTTTCTTGGTGTTGGGCGCCCTCTAGGGTCATTTCTTGACATTGTGTGTTAAAATCAAGAACTGCAGTAGACTTGGTGCACTTTTCTGATGCCATCTTTTGCTTGCCGTAGGCTTTGTGCGCCAGGTCTCGCAGTTGTTGAGACGTCATTGTTTGTGGGCATGCAAGGACGCCAAGGTGGTGGCTTACCGCAGGATGGAGATTTCTCAGAAAGAGAGTCTTAAAGTTCATGTCCTGCTCCATATCAGGTTCATTGCGAGCTCCGAAGTACGCTTCTCTAAGCCGGCTATAGTATGCCTGGGAGGATTCATGACGACCCTGTTTTGTCTCCAGGGCGGCCACCAGTCCTTGCTCTGATTCCGGGACTGCAAATTCCTTGATGAGGGCTTGGCGGAGCGATTGGTAGTCATTCTTTGTGTGAGAAGGCTGTCGGTCCAGGAAGCTCCGCACTTCAGGGCTGGATGTCGTTCGCAGCACATAAAGTCTGTCTTTGTCAGTAACGTTGGGTCTCATTTCTAAGTGAAAATCAACATCATTCAAGTAAGAGTGGACGTCTTGACCATCTGGCACACTCGGGGTGAATTTGCTGATGTTTCGGGTCAGCTTGTCAAGGTCTTTGAGGTCCATGCCATGTGATGGGTTATGGCTGGCCTTGGGGAGTTCTCGTAGCTTGGGTGTGAGGTAGGTTTCTTCAGAAGGAGCTGGCGAGGGTTTCTGAGTCGCTCCCTCCCCCTTTTTCTCACGTGACGTTTCAGGAACATGGGACCCGGGCCTGCTTGGCAGGGGTGAGGGCGGGGCCCGTTGCGTCCTGGTTGGCTCAGGGCGCAGTTCATAAGCATGTCTAAGTTCATTTTTGACACTGTCCAATTCCTCTTTCATGTCTTCAAGTTGTTGAGTGAGGTAACTTATCTCAGTTCTTGCCTCGTTCAGATGTGTTTCGAGGGCTTTAATTCTGCTGTTCTTGTCTCTGAAGTCCAGCCTTGCCTTTTCCAGTAGCTGCTCGACGTACTGTAACTCGCCGCTGAGTTCGGCGCGGGCTGACTTTGCTTGCTCCATTTCTTGTGTGTTGTTAGCAAGAGTTTCTTGTAGTCTAGCAATCTCCTCAGTTGCTCTGGGATCCGTCTCGTTGGACCCTTCCCGTTGATCTTGATCCTCCAGCTCTAGCTGCTCGATGCGTTGCTGTGCGCGTTTCAGCTCCTGCTGGAGATAGGCGAAGCGTCTGTCGCTCCGTTTGAGGGAGGCGATGAGGGTGTGACTCAGGGAGCCAGTGATCTTTGCTAGCTCTTTGTGTCCGTAGCTCTGACCTGGATCATGTTTCATGATGCCTGTTATGTTGTTGTCCAGTTGGTCTTGTGTCTGGTGTTTGACAGCTTCGGCGGCTTTGGGTAAGAGGCTGTCCGTCACGGCGCTTAGCCAGATTTCCAAGTCCTCCCAGTGACCAACGGGGTCTGTTGGGCGAGGCATGTTTTGATGCCGTGAGGAAAGACCAGACCACTGACTGACACAGACCTGTAGAAAGAAGAACAAACAAACAAAACAAACAAACAAAACCAAAACAGTGGTGTGAGTGTGGTGGTGTCGGGTGTAAGTGGGTTTTGGGTGTGTTGTGTTGAGGTGAGTGTGGTTCTCCCCGCAGGTGGTTCACTGGTGTGCACGCCTCCAGCTAGCGTCGCTATGGAGGAGGCGAGGGGGTAACCACGGGTGTTGTAGCTAGAATAGAGAGAGGAAAGAGGAACAAACACCCACAGCAAAGAACGGCGTAGTCGTCGGCTGCTTCCCCCTTTTTCTAAAGAGAAGAGAGAAAAGAGACAACAACAAAAGGAACACTTTGGGCAGAAGGTAGAAAGAGAGAGATTGGGAGAGAGAGGGAAAGTGAAATACACCTTTCTGGCCCCAGAATGAGTACAGTCAAGTTTTTTTTTTTTTTCACTTGATGTATGCTTCTAGATACGGTGCTCAGAAATGGGAATTCCAACACGCCAGGACTATGATTGTTATTATAATCCCCTCCGGGATGAGGGAATATACAATGACAGTATTGGCTTTGCAGCTGGTAGGATTGACACTGTACACCAATCAGAGCGTTTCTGGAAACGGGTTCACGACTGGCGCCTATCAGTCCTCGCTGGATTCGTTGGGACCTTGGCTGTAGGGTTCCACGATGAGAGGGGAAAATGAGAGTTAGGCACAAGTTTAATTGGCGTTTTCAAGTTGTATGAACATTGAACATTGATTAAATGTCTTTTAAACAACCAAAATTCTCTGCTTTTATGATTCTCACAGGCACAATCGAGGAAATAGCAGCAGTAGTCAAATCAAGAGGAGGACAGCTAGGTGAAAAAGAGAGAGTGAGGAGAGAGACAGCCAATTGGAAATGAGGTTTCGCTCCCAAGTCAGGGAATATGACAAGACTTGATTATTACAATTACAATTAAAGCCTTGGTTTGCAATTAAAATTGATGTTTCAATTCAGTAATGATTGTGGGAGAACTAAAACTGTAACGCTTTGTTAAAGTTTAGTCAGCAGTTGTAATCAAATGGATCAACACAAACCATTGAGGTATGGGAAAAGGAACAACTATTGATTGTAAAAAGGAGTCGTTTTCAAATCAATAATGATTGTTCCTGGTTATAATTTAGAAGTTTTCATTAAAAATTGGTCAAGGAAATTATAATTTCTCTATTCAACGTGTATCATTGCCGTCTGAAAAGGGGAAATGTGATTATGATTAAACTTAAAATTAAAATGTTCAATTAAAATCAAAAATTTTTTAATTGAAATCAGAAGTTTAAATTAGAGATTAAAATTTCCAAATAAAAAAATGTTTAACATAAATTATCACCTTGGCAATGAAAGTTGGTGACCAAATTAAAATGATGCCTCCTTAAAATTGACTACAAATAATCAATGTTAAATCAATCACAGAAATTGCGGTGTGGCAAGGAGATGTGATTATTTATTAAGATTGATCAAAGTATTCAAATTAATCAGCTTGAAAATAGTACTTGATTATAAAGCTTGTAACAGTTTAAACTGGCAATGCAAACAGTCAAAAAGGAGAGAGCCTTAAATCGAAACAATAAAATGTTTTAATTTGAGATTTATGATAGGGCTTTAATGGTTTGTTACAATCGCATCAAAAAGAGATTTAACTTTAAAATTGTCAATATTCCTGTCACATGGGAGGAGGGAAGAAATACGAGGAATAGTGTACAGAGATATGAAGTAAAGAAGTTTGCAGAATGATCGTTAAAGTTCAAAGCTTGTGATTGAGTCACCCAAACAACGTTACACACACTGAGTTCAAACACAATGGATCACCCTAACCGATTGCGTGCTAACTGCTATTTTTCAAGGCTAATGGTTTTACATAGGCTTCAATGCACACGCGTTAGCTTTAGCTAGGTTAGCTATATACGAAACTCTGCCCCGGAAAAGGTATGTTAGGATTTCCTGGGTCACAGCGTTTCTATGGCAACCACCAGCGTGTGGTTCAGCAGTCTTAAATACAATGCATGAAATGACAGGACATTTCGGAATTGCAAAGCAAATAAGCACTATTTAGATTCTTATCTTTTAGAACCGTCCCAACTCGTTAGAGTGAGGCACATTTATCCACAGATTTACTGCGATTAATACAACATATTTCACAGGTCTCGGCGGACCTTAATTCTGTGCTTGTCTGTTTAAACAACACCACAGCACATATGGACTCAGCCACACAATTTTAAGATCTCAAAATTTCTCCCATAAAGCAACGTGTGGGTGCTCGCGCTGAGCGCCACGTCTTAACTTCACTAACGTTAGTTTTAAGTGAATACTTGGTAAAAGAGCATTAGGTCGCGAGCCCAAAGATCTTAAACCGGGAGTCAGCTTAAGTTTCCACTCTGGAACACGCAGTGTAAAACACTAGCTGCAAGGCCTTTTGACAGAGAGGAAAAACAAGGAACACGCTCGTTTTTCTTTTTTTCTTTGTCTCAATTTCTAAAACTTTACTGCAGTTTAAATTCTTTACACAACAACTCAAAGTTATGCTTTCATTCATTCCAGACTGGCAGCCACAATAAAGCATACAGTACACAATAAACTGTTTCTCTGTCTTTGAACTATTTCTACCGGATAAAATAGAACAAATACCATATAGAATGACTTGTTTTATGTTCAAATAGTTAGATGTGTTCGCGTTATCTTCTCCACCATCTGTAAGGAATTAATTAGCTCAAATTTATAATGATTCAAATAAGGAATCGAATCGAAAGATTCGGAACTTGATTAAATTGATTCAGAGTTAATAGATTACACTTCTTAACAATTCGTCCAGCAAAGTGGTCACTTCAGCATACTGTATTAACTCAAAAAGGTTTATATTATGTTCCTGGCCAAGATCACAAATAAACCAAAATATTACGTTAGGAAATTTTAAAGCTGAGGTAGCTTGATCTAAACACAGATAGAACTTTGTGAACATAAAGTCAAGACACTTCTTTTAATGAAACAATGATTTATTGAACTACTCTAAGACACAACACTAATCTCTACTAAAAACACAAATAAACACACACACACACACACACACACACACATTCACACTCACACTCATACAGTTCCGGGGATGAGCAATTACTGAGTTGAAAAGAACCCCAAATGTTCTAGTACCTTAACTAGTTCTTAGATCGCAACCTTAGAAAATCACAAAAGCAGAGACTTAGCTTTTAACTACTTAGGGAGTATTTTGCACCAGTTTCAGCGAAGTAAACAGAGATCTTGTTACTTGCGTTTGTGCCGGGAACGGGGGTTCCGGGGGCTCGTCTGAACGAAAGTTCTGGTTGGTTGCTGGTCGATGACGTAGTTTGGGAAATCCCTCGACGTGGAGGAGTGGTTTTCTGGAGCCGATCTTTCGGTTGCCTGGTTACGCAGGTTGATGCGCTGGAAGTTCTTTTGAGTCGGCGTTGCGAGACTTGGAAAAGTTCGGCAGTCACGAAACTTCAGTTCTGTAGAGTTTTGATGGCACCGTTGCGTGCTTGGTCGAGTGGTCGAGCGCAGATGGAAAAGCACTCAAACCACAAGAGGCGAAAGGCGTGAGGCGAGAGCTGAGAGCTCTGAGTTCGCTGAGTTCTTGCTGAGTTCGCTTAGTTCGCTTAGTTCGCTTAGTTCTGTTAGGAACATGAAGTTTTAAACGGGCCGCTAGGGCACGTCCCATGATGCTGGGATCCAATGGCATTGCTAAAGAGGCGGGTCTCGCCAACCCCTTTCTGTCCCGTAATTCCTTCTGGTTCGTGACTTATTAGGATATGGATTTCTCTGCAATTTTTGTTATTAACTTCAATAAACTATTTATGCACAAAGTATACAAAATATCATTTTCTCATTCACTCAGACAAACTGCAACCGCCAAGATCATTCATCCCGTATCAAACAATAGTATATCGCTTGCATGCTAATACATTTGACAACTTCCTTTCCTAAAGGCATATAATGCATAGATTAAACTCCAATGATCACATAAAACACAGCAGGCATATAAAAGAGAACATACTGTTGCTCTAATAGCAATACTAATAAGTTGATTGTCTCTTAAAGTTTGTCTTTGCAGTGTAGTATCTCTATTGAGAGACGGGGTGTTTTGGAATGTCAGAGGAGAGGGGGACAGGAAGTCCGAAAAACCATGTGAGTCACGCTGGACGCATCATGTGCCATGCCAGCTTAATTTCAGAAGACTGGAGGTTTGTTTCTTAGGTGCTCTGAGACAGAGAGCATTTTCTTCTCTCTGGATGCGTAAGTCGCAGATCTCGACAAAAGCGGTCCATACAATTAGCGTCTGGTGATTATCATGTGATGGTCATGTCTCAGCATTTTGACTGAGAAAGAGGGTCCTTTTGTTTCTTTGGAATATGGCCATTTCTGTTTTGTACGTTGTTCTGCAAGTTACAATCTTCTTGTACTCCTTTCGTGAATTAATGTTAACGGGGCAGGCCGGGTCAAGACTAGTGAAGACTTGTAGACTAGCTGGCGTCTACCAGATGGTCATGTGCTGGTTGTGATTAATTTTATGGCTGGCTTGATTCTCTGCAGTTTGTGTGGTGCTCTGTTGATCGAGATCCTACAGTACTGTAGGTCTCTCCAATCTCTGCATATGATCATGGAGCTCAACTAGAGTGACAATCTGGTTCTTGGTCACCACTCAAACCACGGCCCTTCTCCATTATTAGCTCAGTTTGGCCAGGAAGAGTCCTGTCTGTTTTAAACTTCCTCCATTAAGGGCAACAGAGACTACATGCTTCTGTGAACCTTCAATACAGCAGATTTTTTTTCTGAACTTCTGCCCAGATGTGTGGCTTGATGCAATCCTGCTTCTGAACTCTACAGGTTTTTTTTTTGTTTTTACCTTAGGGCTTGGCTTTTGCTCTGATATGCTGTTAGACCTTCTATTAAGATGTGTGTTCCTTTCCAAATCATGCCTATTCAAATGACTTGGCCACCGGTAAACTTGACTCAAAGTGTAGTAACATCTACAAGCTAAATTAATGCTCCAAAACTAAATTTCAAGTGTCCCAGATAAGGGCATAAATACTTATGCAATGGGATCATCTAAGTTTTTTTTTTTTTTTTTCAATAAATTTGCAAAGATGTTAAAAATTTTTTTTTTTTTTTTTGCTTTATTATGGTGTAGATTGATGTGGGAAAATAATTTAAAGTAATTTAAAGCAGTTTAACCTAAGGTAAAACCTAAGGATTAACATAACAAAATGTGAAAAAAGGGGTATGAATACAGTACTTTTGCAAGGCACTGTATATATTTAATCAACATTTAAAAAAAACAATTATATGAATGCACTTTAGTCTTCAAGCTAAGGAGTGCAGTTCTCTTCTTTTGCAGCAGTGAACATCGCCTGACCTGGCCTGCCAGACGTTCAAAATTTTCCTTTAACAAACTGTTCTAAAACAGTGTGCCAGACTTATGCCATATGTTAAAAGAAATTCTTTCAGGTACATTTTAAACAGAATACTGTTCAATGAGTCAACGGCTAAAGCAAACAGATCCCGACAGGGTTCTGTGTGAACCTCAATGAGAAATGAGTACTGCATCTCACTTTTTTCACAATTTGCTAAAACGAATTTAAAGCTGAAGTGCGTTGTTTTGTTTTATAAAATAGTTTTTTTTTTAGTATGCACTTCCACTTTAGTATGCAAAAACAATTAAAAACAAAACCATTTGTGACCCTGGACCACAAAACCAGTCATAAGGTTAAATTTTACAAAACTGAGATATATACATATGAAAGCTCAATACATAAGCTGTCTATTGATGTATAGTTTATTAGGATAGGACAATATTTGGCCAAGATACATCTATTTGAAAATCTGGAATCTAAGGGTGCGAAAAAATCAAAATACTGAGAAAATCACCTTTAAAGTTGTCCAAATTAAGTTCTAAACAATGCATATTACTAATCAAAAATTACATTTTGATAGGTTTACAGTAGGAATTTTACAAAAAATCTTAATGTAACATGATCTTTACTTAATTTCCTAATGATTTTTGACCTAAAAGAAAAATCAATAATTTTGACCCATACAATGTATTTTTGGCTATTGCTACAAATATACCCCAGCGACTTAAGACTGGTTTTGTGGTCCAGGGTCACATTTGTGGTTTGATTTCCCTGAAAAGTGTAAACACTATGGTGATATCAAAACAATACTCTGTTTATACAAGCATCGCAACAAGAGGTTGCACTACAAATACTAATTATGCATCACATTGACAGGCTGGATGGTAAATTATCCGATGTGCTCTATTTTTCTCCACTAGAAAAGAATTCAGTCAGTAATGCTCAGTGTATGCATTCACTCATATGACAAAAACTGTTATGGCAGGAGATTTTTCCCTCCCTTACTATGCACTGTGACATGGCTTCTTCCTTTTTTTTCTGTTTTATTGCATTGTAAAAAAAAAAAAAAAAAAGAACAGACATTGCTCTTTTGTGAACTTGTCACCCGATTTTAAGGGGTCCTTTTATGCTTTTTCACTTTTTGAATTTTAGCCAGTGTGTGGTGTGTATGTTTGGGCATAAAAAAACATCTACAAAGTCACAAATCTCAAAGTCCACTCCAAAAGAAGATATTTAGGTTTTTAAAAAAATGCCTTTTCAAAAACTACAACGAAAGGCTCCTTTGGACCACAGCGTTTGTTTTCCGGATGCTATGATGTCACAAAGCTCATTAGAATATCATATAAATAAATCCTGCCTACAGAAATTTGAATCATCGGCGGGTGGGGAGGGACGAGGTGGTGGATTCATTCGCCTAACGTTTGCGATGTAGCATGGACAGCCTCTTCTGGGATGCTTCAGCGATCTGCAGGGCGGCACGTATAAATGCGAGCATTGACTAAAGTGTCCGCAAACTGCTCCGGAAGCCATGCTGGAGCCGTGCCATTGACGTGTGTGTTACAGAGGGTTGAAACACATGCCGAGCCGTGGCTGATGTAAACACAAGCACTGACTAGTGTGACCATCATCGGTGGTAAGAAATGTATTCATTATACAGTGTAGACAGCTTCACTAGCCTTATGCTGGAGCTGGTTTCGGGCATGTAAATAATTAAATAAATTAGCACAATAATGATAATATCATGTATTGGCGATCTCGCAGGGTGAAGATAGGACCAACACTTGTGTAGCGTAGTATTTATTTATAAAGCCCATGCATCCTAGGTGTATATGACCTTCCTTCTTTCAGACGAATGCAATCGGAGTTATATTAAAAATAATCCTGCCACTCTCAAGCTTTAGAACGACAGACTGGTGTTTCTCTCCTTCAGTCCTAAACAAGTCGATCCATAATAAAAAGTGCCTCACATGGGGGAGTGGCAGGGGAGGGTCAGTAAAAGCCTCTTTTAGCAATCTGATGTGTTTTTGTAAGAAAAATATCCATATTTAAAACATAAGAATTACTTTAATCTAGTTTGTGCAGTTGTACATGGAACTTGCTGCTTTGGAAAGGGGCGTGGCAGGACTGAACGCCGTCTAAGCTGTTTGCCAATGCAATGCAGTGGGACTGCTAACCAATCACAACATATTTAGTTTTTTCGGAAGGCGGACCTTCATCAAACCCGGAACTAACCAAGCCATTTGTGCCAGGCTAGGGAGAAAGATATTGTAATAATGTAAATTATGTAAAAAAGAATGCACTTTTCAAAACACCAAGCATGAGAGCATGTTCTAGTGCACCCCCAAAACAAAAAAAAGACTTTGTAAAAGAGCATAATAAAAATGTCCCATTAAAAATACTCTACTGGACTTAGAATCTCTTGTTTCCCTGCTCAAATAATCTCATCATCTCTTTCCCCTGCTCTCTCTGGAACAAATGCAAAAACTCAGCATTAATCGACAATGCAAAACTGACATTTTAGTGTCCTATTTGTTGTTTTGTGACAGAATATTAATACATCCACAGGTAATTTCCTCTGTGACATTTGCATTTCTAGTGAGGATCTATTCACATCTTCAGGCTTGCAAAATAAATATCCTTCACCTCCCTAATTAGCTTCAGTTTGCATATTGCATTACTCCCACAACAGTCTGGGAGGGCTGAGACTTGAATCTTCTGATACGCAAGTATTGGCCAATTCATTTGTAAAGAATCAAGAGAAAAATCTATCACTTCAGTTACCATTACAGCAGTTAAGACCATTCCCTTGACTTTCTAAATAATTCATTATACTTAAAATCAAAGTTATTCCTTTATCTAATATCTTAGTCATGTAACTTTGACTGCTGTATAATCTAATTATCAGGGCCAGCATCTCTGTCTTTTCCATCTTATAACCTATGCCCTCTTATTTAAATGTCAGCACCGCCTCTGACAGCACAAATTTAGTCTTCAATAAGGTTATTTGAACAGCTGTGCGTTCTATGTATTAGGCATTTTACTGTACAGTGGTTACTATAGCAACAAGAAAATAAGAAGACAGACAAAGTGCTATGATCCAAGCAGCAGAAAATGACAAGCTCTCTAAAAGCAGCACTAGGGGGGGGGGTGATGTTGGGGTAGGTATGTGTGCGCTGGAGAGATCTCATTGTATGCATGTGCATGTTGGAGGATGATAGGGTAGTTTTACACATATTGCTAGGTGTGAATATGCTGGGTGATGTTAGGCTTCATAAAGATTGAATTGGGGTATCTGAACAAGCAATTGTGAGAAAAAAGGACGAGAAATACATGAGAGGAAAGAGAAAGACAAAGAAAGCAGTGTGATTAAACCAAAGGCACAATGAATAATAGAATGGTTAGGTTGTAACCTGCTGTTAACTTTGGGCAGATACACCTCTGATGCTAACTACCAATCGATATCTAATGACCACCTTGAGGGTCTCGATAAAACAGGACAAACCACCTCATGTTTCCTATCCCATTTTATGCAATTAACTAAAATAACGGTTAAAACGTGTTGCGTGCAGTGCCAAAAACTAGGCACGCTCAATGACATCGTGTCTCCGAGCTCCACGAGCCAAACTGTGAGGTCTGCTGGTAATGACCACTTGTTTTTCCTGTCTCAGCGCCTACCAGACACCTCAGAGACATCTCCGATGCTGCAAAAATAGGCAAGATACTTGATATTCTCCCAGCTAACCACTGCAGAGATGGTCATTTTTTAAAGAACTGTTGTGCAAGCCTGCCACTGTCTAAAAGACACAGGGCTGAGGGGGCAGTAAAGCACTGCTTTCAGCCTGAGAGCAGGTGTGATGATGCCTTATTATTCTACAACACGTCTCCTCGCTTCATATCTCTCCGTTTTTGCTTTGTTTGCTCTGCTGTTTGGGAAGTACAGCGAGGGCACTCAATTGATATGGTCCGAGGAAGGCGGGCTTCCTGTGGGAAAACACGAGGATCATTTCCCTTTATACAGCCATTGATATTACACTCCTCACACCACTTGACCCATGACTCCTTCCTGTTCTCGACAATCCTCTAAATCTATTCTTCATCTCCTCACTCTTGTTTTAACAATTAAGTGCTCTTAGAAGTCTCTGTCTTTCCATTAATTCATGAATCTACAGGGAAGGGAATGTGAGAGAGGAAAAAAGGACAACAGCGTGGTGCAAAAAAAAAGAAAAAGAAAAAACGTGGTTACGGAAGCGGAAGGCTAATTTGAAGGTGTATATAAACAAACACTCACTATGACTGTGAAGGATTTTATTCAGCCAGTAGAAGTCAAAAGAGCTTAATTTTCACAACTCTCACTGGCTTTTTTGATACGAGGTACATGCCCTGTTTAAGCAATTCACACCCTTAAAGTCGTCCTGGATGTTTCCTTCCTGAAAGTGTGAATTTTGGCCAAAAGTAAAATGTGATGGTGCAAAAACATCACTAAAATGAAATAAAAGCAAACATGTTCAGAAATACGTGCTTTAAAAAAGTGGAAGTGAAGCAGTCAGTCAAGTTTACATTATTTAGTCAAGTGATTACCACAAATATGGGTCATTGATGTATAAGTATTTTTGACAGGCCAATTATAAAATAAAAAAATACTATATTTGTATAACACTGTAAAAAATGACAGTGAATTTAACTGTAAAAATGAAACGGTAAAAACCTGTGAAATGGTTAACGGTAAGTTCCCCTTCTATATACGGTGGAAAACCGTGTTGGACATTGCATTTCATTTTACGGTAGTATACCGTTTTTGGAAGTGGAAAAGAACGTAAAATTTACAGTGAATAACCGTAAATTGACATTCCCAGAATTCCCTGAATTTCATTTTTTTATTTGATGTTTTTTTTTTTTGGTTGAAATAACTTTTTCATCTTAGTTTTTTTCTTGGCAGTTTTGTACATTAGGGTTGTATGTTACATCTAATGTTGCTAAATTAATGTTTTTTGCATTATTTCAGTTTTATGTGTGTTACCATGATGGTGTTTAGTTTTTGTGTGAATGACACTGTGCACCTTCTATATACGTTATTATTTAAAACCTCCGTGCGATGGGCTTTGGTTCATCATGTGATCTTGTCATCATCACCTGCTTTTGGTGGTTATCATTGTATTACAAAGGTACAAAACAGATTTCAGTACTTCAAAAAGTTGGTACATTACCATTATATGAGTTATGGTTTTTAGTATGAAATTACGGTATTTACCTGTAAATTTAAGTGAAAACCTTAAAATGTAAAACATTGCTACCGTTTTTTTTTTTTTTACGGTAAAATTCTGGCAACCACAGCTGCCAGTTTTTTTACCGTAAAATTTACAGATTTTTTTTTTTTTACAGTGTAGATTGTACATTTTTGTAGATGTTCTAAACAAAGTATTTGCATTTCTTAGCAATTATTCATATTTCAACCACAGAAATTAGATATTTTATATTTTAATTTAATACAGTTATTGATATTGGTCACACCACATGAGTGGTCGCTCCAAATGACACAAAGACCTTATATCATTAAAAATCTATTTTAAAGAGACGTGCGAAATGTGCAGAACATGGCATTAACCGCAGGCATTTGTTTAGCCCTGAGTTTTTTCTGAACTTTGGCCAATCTTGGCTGTTCAATTGACCCTTCGCCTGGAGTTTGAATAACAGGCGATCTGACCAATCTTAACGCTGAATCGTCATCTCCAGACAGGAGAATGGATTTACGTTGGTGTGTATTGACATCTATTATGGTTGAAACAAAATACCTTCTGATGTTCATTCATGTTTATTTTGTGCTATAACTAGTAAAGATGAAGAGATGATCTAATAATGTGCCGCTTGAACTGAGGTGCTACAGCGATCTGGCAGGACACATTAAAAGCCACAAAACATTATTTGTTGTTTGAATATCTCTAAAAAAACCACAAAATTTTAACTTTGAAACTTTGTTTCTTACCAAAAGTAACCTGCTCTGTCTTGTATGTGGGCGCATTGTTAGTGTCCTCTTGCTCCGTGATGTATTTTTCACTGCATGAGAACAGGATGTGTGACATAAATGTGCCATGGTTTGTCGGATGTAGCAACAGTAACTAAGGGGAGCGGGTTTCTGTGCAGGGTCAATTTAGAGTAACGGGAGGTTGCTGGCTCAGGTTCTGAGATGACAGCATGAATATTTTTCTCACAGAAGAAAATGGCATCTGGGGTTTGTGCTTGACTGCAGGGTCAGAATTAATATGCTGCCTATTTATAAATAATAAATTACTAATAAATGCATAGTTACCAAACTAAATTTACATGCTCTAAATTATTTTTATTTTATTAATGTATTTATTTTTTGTTGCATTTTTTCTCATATTGTACAAAGATAAACATAAACCCTCTCAAATGACCCAAATTGCATAAAAATCTATTTCAGTTGATACTAAAATAAAGTATTTTATGTATATAAACCATCAGTTGAATATAAAAGCCCAGAAACTGGGACATATATCTATAATGGAAAAAACTCTGCAGTGGTTGCACCACATGATATTTGGTCGCACCACATATTTTCAAATTGAGTCAAAATTTGCAGAATTGGCAACCTGAACAAAACAAGCTAGCTTGCCACAACAAGTCACTATGACATTTATAATAAAAATAAATACATGTAGAAATAACTTAATATTTAGTGAGGTTTTTTTTTTTGTTTTGTTTTTTTTTTTGGGGGGGGGGGGGGGGGGTTGAGGTCATACCACATGATATCCAAATGTGGTAACTATATACCAGCCGTTAAAAAAGGTATTTTTTTACTAATTTAAAAACCTGCTTGATGCTTCAATGGGTCCTTGGTAAATTGGTATATGATGCAACATCCTATTTTTGAATGGATTTCAACATAGAAGAGAAGTCCCAAAATGGTAGTTTCTTGATGGTTGCACCACATGATATTTCTTAAAATGGATATCATCAGACAAAGTTTGTTTGCATATTATGATGGACATATAAATACAAATGCGTTGCAGTTGTTACACTTTGGAAACCATGCCAAATTGGACAGAAAATTAATCGGAATAAATTTAGGCTAATGTCAAAGTTTCCAGAACAGCTGTTATGGTCAGACAGTCGCACCACATGATATATTGACATTTTGAATAACTGAAAAATTACAAACAACTAATGTTTGTTTGTTTTTTTTGTTTTTTTTTTTTGTATATATGTCATCTTTGTTTGCATTCAAACCCAATTAATGTAACCATTTTAAAGAAAAAAATATGTTTTCTTATGGGTGCCGCCATCTTGCAATACCACAGCATGTGATGTCACAGGCTTGCTTTGCTCCGTTGGTCAGTGGAGTAATATAAGACTTTCTTTACTTTTAAAATTATTACATTGTGTTTTTTAATTTTTTTTTATTAAAGAGGGAATCAGTTTACTAAATAATGTAAACTTGACTGACTGCTTCACTTTCAATTTAACACCAGTGTGAAAACATGGTCAATTCACTCATTGCAGTCAACTAATACATTATGGGAGTATTAACAATCTGCAATGTTATACCACATGAATAGAGTCCTAAAACCAATTTAGAATGTCCAGTTTCAATGCCCAAAAAGTCAATGGGTTAAATGCCTGTATTAAAGTCTATGGTTAATACAAGCGCAAGATATTTTCACATTTTATTCTACAACATGAAATACATCAAGTAACACCACAATGGTGTTTTTCAAGCTTTTAACATCTTAAAAAAGACAGTTCCTAACAAGTATCTAAATGGGACAAAAGAGGTTGATGGAGAAATGAAATGTCAGCTAAACTCATCTAATTACTAGTTTGTGTTTATTATCATTGTGTTTATACTAGACTCTATACTAGAACTATTCTAACCTTAACCTAGTGGTAGTGAAGTCAGGCAACCATGGTGTAGTTCATTTACAGCCTTTAGCCTTCTACTTCTGGGAATTGTATTTAGGCTTCAACATATTTAGGTTTCTAAAATCTTTTTTTCATTATCTTAATGAAAAAAATGTGCAAGTAACCACAAACATGTTGGTTACAGAGTTTATTTTCTGCAAAAATTCCAAAAGCCAATGGGAATATACTATTGGTAATTGTCAACAGAACCAGGATGATGGTAACTTTCAGGTTAGCCTACAGTAGCACTTTATTTTACAGTCCGGTTCTGATTGTACATACTATGAACATACTATAGTAATTACAATAAATTAGTAATAACCCTGTACCTCCACCTAAACCCAACATTCACCCACATTAACCTTACATTACTTATATTATCCTTGGTAACTACACTGCAAGTGCACTTACTGTAAAACAAAGTGCAACCAGTATTTCAAAGCATAGCATAAATTTTCAAAAAAAATTCAGTAGAGTGTATCATTGCTTTGCAGTCCTTAGGAGCTAGTATAACGGCAAGGGCATTACTGCTTACATTCTGTGTTCTTCACCACTTGTCACGTATACACACTTCCGTCCTGAAACTGTTGGCCCGGAACTGTGTGCGCTGCTGCATTGCAAATGGATGTGTCTCAGTTGTACAATCATATTGATCGGTGAGACAAGACAAGTGCTTTATAAGAGCATGGCCTCATGGACTCCATCAAACAGGATTTGGCTATACACCTACATTCAGAGCAATCTGTAATTTGTTTTAGAACAATAATGTGGACAAGCAGTCTGGATGAGGGGTGAAGGAAGTCATCAGCAAGCGTGAGGCTTGCAGTCTTACACCTGTGTTCCTGTCTTTATTTAACACACAGTTAAAGTCTAAACAAATTTATTAAAATGCCATTATAGGCATATTACAGGCTTCTCTTGAGTAACCCAAGGTTAAGCATCTTGATCATAGACAAAATGGTGTATGTCAAGGATCAACACTTACCACCTTTCTGTTACCACATGAGATCTTCAACGCCTACATTACACCACCCTCAACATCTTCACATCAGCCTTTTCTCAGGAAATAGAGTCTCACAGAATCATGATATATGACCGTCCCCAAGCATCAGACAACAGATGAAGTCACTGATGAGTTGGGGTTGGGATTAGCCAAGCCCAGTGAGGCGAACAAAGTCTACCTGCCACCAGCAAATGTCCAATATTATTATAGCCAAAGGTGCATCCACTACTATTTGTTACCTGAGTGCGGAGGATTTCTCCTTTGGTCAGCTGCATGTCTCCCGTCAGCTCTTTGACAGCGATGCCCAGAGGCTCCAATCGCTTACTGAAGTAATTAGTCATCTCAGCAGCCAGGGCCTTCATCGGAGCCACGTATACAATCTATAGAGGCAGGAAAGAGAGACAGGACATGCTCATGATAAATGAGAAAACACCACAGTACCATTTGTTCCCTGGCAACCAGTACAAATAACAATTTACAAAGAAATATGAAGCTGGCTGCTTAAAGTAAGAGTTTAATGGTGATGTATGAAGACTGTCTATCATCGTTGAAGCAGACATGTACGCGTGTGAAACGACGCTTCACGAGACAATGCATCTGTTTGCATCTCCAAACTGTGGGAAAACTTCCTGACACATATTTAATGCTCAAGTCTATCCTTGCTTGACATAAACTAAACAAACGCATCCAATCAGGTCGTGTTGTACCTGAGGCATAAGGACTGGTGCGGAAATGAGTTATTGGCTGCCGGAAAGCCAACAGCTCACTCAACAATATTGTCTCTGCGACTGTCTGTTTACCTTAAACTGATCCTTGCGGATGACTCCCCCAGGCTGCAGGTGTTGGCGGATCTCGTGGAGGACGGTGAGCATGGCGATGTTGGTTTTGCCGGCACCGGTGGGGGCGCAGATGAGCAGGTTTTCATTGGTATTGTAAGCCGTCTCGAACACTATAGACTGAATTCTGTTCAACTTCTTCATGCCCTTGAACACCAACTGGCCAATCTGCAAACACACAAAGAACATTTTAATCAATATTTTTCAAGATCTTGGTTTTGAGATGTCAAAATAGAGTGAACCTGTTCAATGCGAGACGCTGAAGATGGTAGAGTTGTTCCGATTCCGATACTAGTATCGGAAATGCCACAGATACCACAAAATTTTTTTGCATCGGTATCGGCGAGTACCTGAACCCATGCACCGAACCGATACCATTTTCTTAAACAAGACCTAGTTATGCCTGCTAGCTTTGCTTAACGCTGCAAATCGGAAGTCAATTCTTCTTCAATGCTTAGAATGCAAACACAGGAAGTTGTGCTGTGTTGCCACAAGCATGGAAGTAACTGGAGACCAGCAACTGTTTGGTTACCCACATTATTCAAAATAAGTTTTATGTTCAACATGTTTTATGTTTAAAAAAAACTTGAGAGTGAGTAAATGATGACAGAATTGTAATTTTTGGGTGATGGTAGGCTAATAAAAAACAAAACACAAAGAAAAATCACTCACTGCTCTTGACTGAAGAACTTTAATACAGTTGAGTCAATGTATAATTTATGTATATAGTGTTTTATTTTTATATTTGTTAATTAAATTTATTGAATGCTACAGCTAAATACACCTACTGTACCTGAAAATTAGTTTTATTTGTATATTATGTGTATTTGTAACTAGTAGCCTATCGTTATTCTTCATTTTTTTAATAACAAAGATTAAAAAATGACAAAGATTTTTTTTTTTTTTAATCTTGGCCCAATTTGGCCTAAACATATGCATATATATATATATATATACAGGTCCTTGTCAAAAAATTAGCATATTGTGATAAACATTAGACTTTCATATATTTTAGATTCATTACACACAACTGAAGTAGTTCAAGCCTTTTATTGTTTTAATATTGATGATTTTGGCATACAGCTCATGAAAACCCTCATCTCAAAAAATTAGCATATTTCATCCGACCAATAAAAGAAAAGTGTTTTTAATACAAAAAAAGTCAACCTTCAAACAATTATGTTCAGTTATGCACTCAATACTTGGTCGGGAATCCTTTTGCAGAAATGACTGCTTCAATGCGGCGTGGCATGGAGGCAATCAGCCTGTGGCACTGCTGAGGTGTTATGGAGGCCCAGGATGCTTCGATAGCAGCCTTAAGCTCATCCAGAGTGTTGGGTCTTGCATCTCTCAACTTTCTCTTCACAATATCCCACAGATTCTCTATGGGGTTCAGGTCAGGAGAGTTGGCAGGCCAATTGAGCACAGTACTACCATGGTCAGTATACCATTTACCAGTGGTTTTGGCACTGTGAGCAGGTGCCAGGTCGTGCTGAAAAATGAAATCTTCATCTCCATAAAGCTTTTCAGCAGATGGAAGCATGAAGTGCTCCAAAATCTCCTGATAGCTAGCTGCATTGACCCTGCCCTTGATAAAACACAGTGGACCAACACCAGCAGCTGACATGGCAACCCAGACCATCACTGACTGTGGGTACTTGACACTGGACTTCAGGCATTTTGGCATTTCCCTCTCCCCAGTCTTCCTCCAGACTTTGGCACCTTGATTTCCGAATGACATGCAAAATTTGAGCAACAGTCCAGTGCTGCTTCTCTGTAGCCCAGGTCAGGAGCTTCTGCCGCTGTTTCTGGTTCAAAAGTGGCTTGACCTGGGGAATGCGGCACCTGTAGCCCATTCCCTGCACACGCCTGTACACGTTGGCTCTGGATGTTTCTACTCCAGACTCAGTCCACTGCTTCCGCAGGTTCCCCAAGGTCTGGAATCGGTCCTTCTCCACAATCTTCCTCAGGGTCCGGTCACCTCTTCTCGTTGTGCAGCGTTTTCTGCCACACTTTTTCCTTACCACAGACTTCCCACTGAGGTGCCTTGATACAGCACTCTGGGGACAGCCTATTCGTTCAGAAATTTCCTTCTGTGTCTTACCCTCTTGCTTGAGGGTGTCAATGATGGCCTTCTGGACAGCAGTCAGGTCGGCAGTCTTACCCATGATTGCGGTTTTGAGTAATGAACCAGGCTGGGAGTTTTTAAAAGCCTCAGGAATCTTTTGCAGGTGTTTAGAGTTAATTAGTTGATTCAGATGATTAGGTTAATAGCTCGTTTAGAGAACCTTTTCATGATATGCTATTTTTTTGAGATAGGAATTTTGGGTTTTCATGAGCTGTATGCCAAAATCATCAATATTAAAACAATAAAAGTCTTGAACTACTTCAGTTGTGTGTAATGAATATAAAATATATGAAAGTCTAATGTTTATCAGTACATTACAGAAAATATGCTAATTTTTTGAGAAGGACCTGTATATATATATATAGTTATAGTTATAATATATAGTTACCTTGTAAGGCTTTGAAACAGGGAAATTAGTTTGGCTGTACTGCTCAGACAACCAACATGACAAAGACTCATGCTAAAATCGTGAATCATGATTTTTCTGAAAACAATTGTGATATTTTTCCCATATAGCCCACCCCTACTGTTACTGCTGTGAGTTACAGTGAAAAGCGTTTGAATTCGCCGAACAATGAATAAGTTTGCTGCAAGATCTAGTGAGAATCTTTCAAATTCTGCCCAGAATTTTCTGTCATAAACAGCTCTGATATATGACAGAAAAACAGAAGTAGTAATGCCAACTATAAAAATACTGTCATATGCATGTCAGATAATAAAAAATACTCGAGTTCACTGTATATATTTGTTCATGTTTTATTAAGGGCACAGCATAAAATAATTATATCAATTCCTCCAGGGCTAGTAGTTGTCACGATGTAGGCAGGAACACACGAACAACGACGTAGTAAAAGACGAATATTTAATAAATCCAACGGAATACAAGCAGACACAGGAACAGCAGGGTAAGACATCCATATAACATTAAAGACCGACAAGAATACAGGGGAAACACACACCTTATATACACACAGACTAATTACACAGACAGGTGCAGAAAATAACGGAGAAACCAAAACACTCAGAACAGCGGGGAAAATGGGAAAAACCAAACAAGAAAGTCCGGGGGTGTGACATTACCTCCCCCTCCCGGAAGGCACGTCCTCGTGCCGACAAACAGACAAAGGAAACAGAACAAAGTCTTTGGAGGGGGCTTAGGTGGAGGACGGACTCCCGGGAGGAGGGCACAAGATGGAGTCCAGGGTGGTGACGGAGGGAGGAGCCAAGGATGTGACAGGAATGGGCTGGAGCAGGAGGAGCCAGGTGGGACCCAGAACGCAGCCAAGATGTATTCCCACGGTGGAGCCGATGGAGGGAGGAGCCATGGTGGAGGAAGAGCTGACGACTCCAAGGGGCCGACCGACGGAGGCGGAGCAGGTGGTGGGAGAGCCCGAGGCGGAGACGGAAAGCCGATGATCTTGGGTGACACCGCAGGGTCCGAGGGCCGAGGCGGAGTCCAGGACTCTGAGGCTGGAGGCGATGGTGAGGGATCCTCCAGCCATGACACCGATGGAGACTGGCAGACCCGCGGCGAACCCACCGCACAGATGGTGGGCTGAGGGTGAGCAAGGGGACTGACAGAAGACAGCGGGGATTCATGAAGGCTGGGCGGAACCAGCGGAGATTCAGGACTAGGCAGATGAGGGAGGGTTGGTGGGAAATCCAGGCAGATAGGCATTTCCATGACACAGTCCATAACATCCCCATAATCTTGTTTCAGCTCACCCTCAGTGATAGTGCAGTGGGCGGGGCTCTCTACCGCACTCTCTTGCTCCACGAAGCACTCCACCGTCGCAGATGTAATAGTCGGCTCACGCACCTGATCAGCAGTTTTGGCCCCGTCGGCACTCCATACTGCTGTCGCTCCGGGCTCGGGCTTCCCGTCTCTGATGGGCTCACAATCCGCGGGTCGGGGTGGCTGGCTGGGCTCTGGGTCTGGAGTGGCACTGGTTTGTTTCTCGCCAGTGTCCACTCCATAAACGCGGCGAAGTCCGCTCGAGGGCCGTTCTCGGACGACGACGCTCTGCATGACGCATTGAGACTTGCGTCATAGAATGCACAGAGCGCGTCGTCCGAGTAGCTGGTGGTTTGAGCTACGAGCTGGAACATTAACGTGTATCCCTCGAGCGGTAATTCCCCCTGCTTCAGCCGTAGCAGGATGAACTCTGGACGTAAAAAGGAATCCATGGGGAAACACAACGGAAACAAAAAGGACTGGAAAAAACAAACAGGAAACAAAATGGAGGTGAACACGCAAAATAACTGTTTCGGTCGGTCTTTCTGTCACGATGTAGGCAGGAACACACGAACAACGACGTAGTAAAAGACGAATATTTAATAAATCCAACGGAATACAAGCAGACACAGGAACAGCAGGGTAAGACATCCATATAACATTAAAGACCGACAAGAATACAGGGGAAACACACACCTTATATACACACAGACTAATTACACAGACAGGTGCAGACAATGACGGAGAAACCAAAATACTCAGAACAGCGGGGAAAATGGGAAAAACCAAACAAGAAAGTCCGGGGGTGTGACAGTAGTATCTGAATATACTAGGGATGCACCGAAATGAAAATTCTTGACCGAAACCGAAAACCGAAAAAGAGGAAACCAAGGCCGAAAACCGAAACACCGAAAGAATTTTGCCAATTATTAGTACCGTTGCATTTATGGCTATGACTGTGTACTAATCTTACTAAAATCAAGGCATCGCAATTGCATAAATTAATATTAAAGTTATTATCATTATCTAGTGGATCAATCAGTTGACATTTACAACTCTACGCATTTCTCTTCCAGCAGGAGGCGCTGTCAGAATGGTACACAAAGCAGCGCAGCAAATGACTTTGAAACATGCAGGGCTCATATTTATTCAACGAATAGCCTTTTGAAGTTTCATCGCAATTCTTGTCTTTCAGTCCCCACATTTAAGACCACCTGAAATCATAATTAGGACTTTCTTAACCCCTAATAACACTGCAGTCATCAATGAAAATTAAGAAAATTAAGCTTTATTTCAAGAACCAACTTTCAAAAACAAACCTTACACAAAATACTTTACTTTTTATTTTTTCCCCACCATGTTCGGGGCACAAGAAAAATATTAGGGGACTAAATTAATATCAGCATATGAAGTATAATCGTCTCTCATTGTCTCTGGGAGAATGCACGTCAGATGCTGAAAGCACTGTCAGTTTTTACTTTCACTTTAACATATTGCGCAGTTTTCACGTTGCTTTTGTGATATCCATTGGCTCACCTCCATGGTTTAAAACATAAATATTTATAAAAATACAGTATATAGAAAAGACATATCTTTAAAACATTGCGACGTAACACCAACGTAAAGCCATTGTTTTTCACTCACTGAAAGCTACATCTGTCTTCACTGCACGCACGACTGCAGACACACCCCCTCTTGAAATTTCGGCATTACAAGTTTTGCAAATCGCTATCCGTGGGTCTTTCTCAGATATACTGAAATACGTCCACACCGCAAACGTGTTGCTTCAGACAAGCACGTGCAGGCCGCGGTTTCTGTTTGCGTCAGCATAATGTTTCGGCCGCGTTGTTTCGGTGATAAAAATCTTTCGGCCGAAAATCGAAAATGCACTGTTCGGTGTCCGAATATTCGGTGCATCCCTAGAATACACAGATACACACCCAGGTCTTGGATCAGTAATCTGTATCGGCCGATACCCTAAACCCAGGTATCGGTATCGGGAAGGAAAAATGGGTATCGGAACATCTCTAGAAGATGGTAAGTGTATGTGTAGCAGATGTGGTGTGGCTACATGTGTAATGGATACACATATGGTCAAAGTGACAGGGCACCAGGAGCCAAAACTTAATGAAGCCACTTTAATGCGCAGCTAATGAGAGACTCCGGTCTCCCACAAGGCAATCATCCGTGACTTTATCTAAACTAATCAATCACTGTAAGCCGGAGTCAAAGGATGCTGAACCCAAAGCAGTGCTGGCCAAGAAGATACTTCACTGATACTGTCATATCAAGTGCTTCTCCATGAGAGACTGTTGGGACTTCAATACCTTTATGAATGGTTGAGCGTGTACGGAGGGCTCGGAGAGCTCAAACATTAAAACCTTGCAAAAGGCCACCAGGACTATGAAGGGGGAAACTCTATGAGCGGTGTCAAGAGCTGTCAATCAATCCGCCCACTCTGGCCAGCTCTGCAGTGACATCACATTGAGGGTGACAGCCATCCACCTCAACAGAGTTCTGATAAGATATGAAAAGCCACGAGTACTTTAGCACTACTGCTGAGGGTGGTTATTTTCACTACCGCCAACATTAAAGTAGAGCCGGAATTTATTACATCAAAAAGGGGCCAGGAAAGTACAAAAATCTAATCAAAGCACATCGAGTAAAACAAATCTAGAACTGTTCTAATTATTTGTCTCTTTCTGTCTGCTGTCTCCAGCTTTCTGTATCCCTCATTCCTAAATCGGTGTCTTGGATCAGGGGATCAGGATTCATTAACAATGCTATCGGTCTGTTCTTCTACCGTTCTGCTCTGGCACGCTATAAATTAAAAGAAAAACAATTAGGCTGAGAGAGTTATTATAGGGCTCTGATCTGATTTAAAGTCAAGACTGAAAAGCCAAACGGAAGGGATTATTAATAGCTCAAAGACGCTTCGAAGCACAGCAGTAAAGATATGACTGCATCAGGATCTTCTGATAGATGGGCAGAAGAGGTGGAAGGTTCTGCAGCTGTGAACTTCATTAGAAGAAATGTAGGGCTGGACTTCAACTGCAACCATTTTTGACTAGAGCATGAAGGCTTGAAGCTCAAGTTCATTGTTAGGAACTTAACTCAGTTCTCAATCTAAGCGGTTACATTTTCTGCTCAGCTCAAAGTTCAAATGGCAGTGCAGTGTGAGCTTACTAGAGCAGATGCATTTACCCGCTGAAAAGTCTCAGTCACACGAGCACTAAACAGCACTGTAAGATTCAGAGTGAAGCGCATGAATTCAGATTTGGTGATTTAAACTAGTTTGAAGTCAGATGTAACAGCGCTGACAAACAGGAGAAACACTGTGCGTCACAAATCACCATTTACCATGGATTTATTGTAGCAACACTAACTACACCATGATATTGTGGTGGAATATTCATATCTAGGATATTCATATCTAATTTTATTATATTATTAATGTAGACGTAAGAAATGCATTAATAGAGTAATGGAATATCATTACAGTATATTTCTGATTAAGCTGTAGTGTTTTTGCATTCATACAAATTAGGGCTGGGCGATTCTTTCGATTTTTTCGATTAATTCGAATTTACGTTTTAAGACGACTTCATTTTTTATTAAATCGAGGTATCGCGATTTTTTAAATAAAAAAAAAATATATATATATATATATGTATTCAGAACGGAAAACAACGCGTTCTGGTAAAATAACGTGAGTCACTAAGGGGACATGATTAGCTGCTTGCTAGCAAGTTAGCCTGTTACATTACAGTACATACAATTTCACTTACCACATAAACAGAGTAGAGAGATGACTGAAGACAATGGCGAATTATTTGCATATCAGGGCTCTAGAGTGCGACCTAATTTCTCAATGGTGCGACCCGCCGTTCAAGGGCAAAAAGAAACTACTACGTGCGACTATGAAAAAATATTTAGGAGCACCATGTGCGACTGACCCGACCAGCATATTTGTGTTTGCGCTGAGTGGAGCTTCAAAGGTTTCTATGTGTTTTGCACAATGACTAATGTATCTCAAGTGTAGAGAGTGTAAATAAGAGACTGGATGGGCAGTAGCTTCGTTTATTATAATAGAGCTTTGTGAGATTGCGAACTAAGATGAGTGACAGCTTTTAATCATTTTTAAGGGAGTTTGTAAACGAGATATTGATTTATTATAACAGTTAAATAAACAAGAAGTTATTATTAAGTGAGTTACATTGTCTGACTATAACACTGTTGCCTGATTTTGCTCTGTTTCGTCGTCAAAAGAAGTCTGAAACAAGTCACAACTGAGCCGTTGCGCATCTCCACTCAAACACAGCGGTGTTTCGTTTATGAATGAACGTGCGTTTTTAAACGAATCTAGTGAAACGATTCAATTTCCCATTCATAAAGAGTCACTTGCTTTATTCTTGAATGAACCATCCGTTCGAACGAATCAAATGAATATGATTCAGTAATTAAATCAGTGTCTTACCACCACCTGCTGGCAGATCGTTTCAGTTATTTAAATCATTTAATATTTCTGTGTTCAAAATTGTATATTTTTGTATAGGATATAAGTGCAAGAGAAAAGCATGGCAATATATATTTTCCTCCCATCTCATATTTATTTGTCTTACAAACATTTACTGTGTCTGGTATGATAAGAATGGGGTCTGGTGCACTAATGCAGTTGCTATGTATATTGCAAAATATATGGTGCCCAT
Organism: Garra rufa; assembly: GCF_049309525.1. Classification (NCBI taxonomy): domain Eukaryota; kingdom Metazoa; phylum Chordata; class Actinopteri; order Cypriniformes; family Cyprinidae; genus Garra; species Garra rufa. The sequence goes on from NC_133369.1 coordinate 47,169,721, forward strand.
ATATATATATATATATATATATATATAGTGGAAAAGCTGGGGTTTCTTTACATGCTAAAAGAAGTAGGGGGGAAAAAATCGATTTAAATCGTAAATCGGATTTTTTGTGAAAAAATCTGGGATTTTATTTTTAGGCCATATCGCCCAGCCCTAATACAAATACCTAGAACCATGTAGTTACATTTTTGCTACATGTGTGGTACTAAATGTATCTAAATGTATGCTACTATGGAAGACCAATGGTTAATTTTGCTAAAACTCAAACAGTCAGAATAACTAAATTTCACCATATAAAAATTAAGTTGTTACAATTTTTACTGCTTTTGATAATGAACATTTACATCTGCATCTGTAACTGCTACTGCTACTACTGTCAACTTAAGCTACTGTCAAATGTGCATTTCTAAACGACAATAAAGTAATATTATTAATATTGCAGGCTACACTGCAAACTGTGCAGAAGGTACACATCATCAAAGTCAGGCAACACAAACCTGTTACATTATTTAAAACAATATCACTTATTAAAACATGCAGAAACTAAGAAATAATTGTTTCTATGAAGATATTTATTTTATATAATTAAGGAAAAATTACTGGAAAGTGTAAAGAATTCAAAAATGTGACATGTTTGTCATATTCTGACCATAAAGAGTAGTTTAAAACCACAATTAATGGTCTAGTTTCTACAAATTTCTCTTAGGAGCAAAAAAAGCTTGAAGCTTGAAATAAATAAAGATTTGAAATTTATCATGATAATTGATATTTTTTTTCCAATATCACCCAGCCCTATTAACAAACCATTCTAATGTCTAATAATGTAAATGTTGTCATCATTTGTCATCAGAACAGAATATTGGTAACCAAGCAGTTGCTGGTAGGTATTGACTTTCTGAATAGGGAGAAAACAATACAATGGAAGTCAATAGCTACCAGCAACTGTTTGGTCTCTAACATTTTTCAAAATATCTTCTTTTGTGTTCAACAGAAGAAAGAAAGTCATACAGGTTTGGAACAACTTAAGGGTGATATTAAGAATATTAATTTCATTCACTAAATAAACAGTGGTTTGGCATTGGTTAGCCAATAGTCTGCAAGACCTAGGTGATGTCAGCCGAGATGGACCACATTTTACATTTTGAACTTTATATGCCATTTGGGATAATTCATTTCTAGTAGAGTACCAAAATCAAGACCTCACCTAAAATATACACTTGTACACACAAATACAGATATGATGAAGATTGTTTGCAATTTAAGATGTTAAATTTTCTTTCATTTTGTCCCCCATCGAGGACAGCAATTTAAAGCATCATAGGCATTATGCAAATTCCATTCCTTCTAAGATACCTTTTGTGGCCAAATGCTAAGAAGCATCACATGTATCTTTCACAGAAACAACAATCCCTGCACTGCTTTTCTTACTTAGACTTGTTGTCTTGTTTCCAGCCAAAACATCTACAAATTCTTAATCAAGAAGGATTTTCTAGACAAGTACAATTTCAAACAGAAAACAAGATTATTTTTCCTACCCCATTGGCAGATTATTTTGCTTGTTTAAAAAGAAATAATGCTTGTTTTTCTGAAAACAAGACACTTGTCTAGAAAAAATAATTTTTAGATATTTTGGCTGGAAACAAGACAAAAAATTGAAGTAAGAAATGCATTTTTTGCAGTAATGAATGCAATGCAAACAGTTCAGTGAAAAAATAAAATGATTATGTTGCTACCTATGAAGAATGCCCAAATCAGCCAATCGCAACCTTCTATTTTAGTTTCTACCTTAATAGGTAGCTGCCTAAGTAGGCAGTAGACAGGCAAGGCAGCTCACTGTTTTGAAACGCAGCTCGACTTCATCAGTTTTAATGGCCCAATTGGAGCCTGTTAGCGCTTCATTGGCGGTGGGTGTTTCCATATAACATCACCTTCTGCTCAGTGCCACGTGTTCTCCGAAAAACGGGAGGAGAAGTTGTATTCCTCTACGCCTCCCGTCAGGACGGCAGCATCAGCCCCAGCCGGTCTGACCCATTATATTCCCAGGGTGGGTCTTCAGAGGACCAACTTATAAATATTCATAGGTAATTAAGAGCTCTCTTCCTATCCGACTGAACGGTTGTATCACCAAGGTAACCAAACTGCTGCACTTGTTTTAAGAGCCCCCTTCATTTTGATTTATCAGCTTTGTCTGTAAAGGACTGCCAGTGTCCCCGCACACCTTAAACATGCAAATGAATGCAAATGTATGCGTGCCCCAACATTCACCTCGAAGTAATGCGTACATGTAGCAAATATGGACTTGTCATTACTTAATGATCTCGCAAAATGTCTCGCATTCGGTTGTTTTCCTTTGAAGCACACTCAGTGTTGTGATGAATGCTCGTCAAACGGCATGAAAACGTGATGTGGGTCAGGGTGGTCCCCCACGTGCTATTGTACACGCCTTGCGGCAATGTAGCCCTGAGGTAATCCATCAGCCAACCCATACAGTGTACGACACGTTTTAAAACAAGTCGCAAACTCACAGTCGGCTGTACGTCAAGAGAGGGTTTTTAATCTCTCTTTACTGGCTGCCGAAATAGCGGCAGTAAACGGGACTTTTCATCACAGTGTGTGAGTGGAGTGATTGCGACGCTGGCGGCCCATTTTAGCTCGTTGAGTTTTAGACTCGGGGGTAAATCTAACACCATCAGACCAGGCTCCCATTCAAAACTTCAAGTGGCTGAAATCATTTGCACCTGAAAGCACAATCCCAGTTTTACTCCACTCTGTCTAAGACTTAAAACTCCACGCTTTTTAAAAACATTTTTCTTTTTTTTTTATATGGTGCACTGATGAATCATACTTAAAAAAAAAAACAGCAAGCTGTTTTAAGTAAGTAAAATGGGTCAATCTTGCATTCTTGTTGACTGTTAAGTACATCTTAAAAAAAAAAAAAAAAAAAAAAAACGTAACATGCATACTTGTGTCCCATTGGACTGGCACTGGCTTACATCACCAAAGTGCAAGTTTGGGAATAGAATAATTCTTGTTCTAATACGCTATAAAAAATGCTTGGCTATTTTTTGAACCCAAATGCTGGGTTCAGCCTGTTGGGTCATTTTATTGGATTTTTTTAAATATTTTTACCCAGATGCTAGGTAATTTTTCTGCACTCTAAAAACTGATGGGTTACTTTTTTATCCCAAATGTTGGGTTCAGTTTGTTGGGTCATTTTTAATGGGTTATTGTGTCATTTTTTGTACTCAACCATTGGGTTGAGCCTGTCTCCAACGAAACAACCCAGCTGTTGCATTACAGGCAGAGCACAGGCTCTTTCTGTCCTATATAGGGAAGAATGGTTCTCTGTGCCACCGATTTGGTGCATTCTTCAGCTAAATAAAGGTTTGTATACATTTTTAAGGTCTTTACTGTGCTGTAAATCACATTATTTTAATCAACAAAACACACAACGATGAGATGTCAGTCAGCTAACATAAACTGATTTTATTTATTATAATACTGAATTTAATTTAATTTGATGTTTACATATGTTCTCTAATCTCAGTACTGTTTGTTTATGGGCACATATTTAAAAAAAAATCCCAAATATCGGCCGATATACTGGCCTTGGCGATATCAGTCGACCACTATACAGGAGGCCTTTATTCACCCCCGAAGCCGTGTGGAGCATTTGTTATTATGGATGGATCCACTTTATTGGACTTCTTTTGGACTGCTGAACAGAAACACCTGCCCACTGCCATCATAAAGCTTGGAAGAGCTAGGACAATATTTAATATTACTCTGATAGGATTCGACTGAAAGAAGAAAGTTATATACACCTAGGATGCCTTGGGGGTGAGTAAATTGTTGGCTAATTTTCATTTTTGAATAAACTAACCCTTTAATTGACATTGTAAATATCGGTGGGTCATGCATGCTTAAAGCGGTGGTCAATCAGCTTTTTTTAAGGCAAGATTGTGCTTATGGGGTGCACTGTAACATGTTTATGCTTTGTTTTTGTTTTGTTTTTTTTGTTTAAAAATCACATTATTTTTCACATATTTTACCTTTATTCTACACTGTTTGTCTGTTTACTTCCTAGTTCTATGAAGCCCCTTCCTCAGAAATACCATTAAAAAAAATGCACGTGACGACATCTGTAGGTTTCTGAAGAGCATTTTTGAAGCTCATAGTGAGCGGGAGTCGGCCGTCACCAGCTTGGAATCACTACACTCCTGGATAATCAAAAATCGGCAATCCACCTGTCACTCAAGTGGCCACGCCCTTAATTTTGCAGAACTTTAAGGCTTAATATAACTTAAACGGATGAGTTATAAAAAAAGTCACCCCTCTCACAGTTTACATGAAGGGCAAAATTAGCTATATAGACCAAAACCACTTTTTGTACCAGGCTGTAAACAATTTTTTTTTTGCTGTAAAGTTGGGCATTTTAACATGGGAAGTCTATGGGATTGACTCCCTTTAGAAGCCAGTCTCTAGCGGCCAGTCGATGAATTGCAGTTTAACTCACTTCTGTGTTGGTTTCTTGTATTATTATTTTTTTCTGCTATAAAATTGGCCATTTTAACATGGGGAGTCTATGGGATTGACTCCCCTTCAGGAACCAGTCTCTAGCGGCTAGCCGATGAAATTGCAGCAGTGTGTTGTGTTGGTTTCAATAGAGAGAGCGAGAGGTTGCCGCTTGAGAAATATCCAACGGGCTCAGATTGATGGGTTGTGATTCGCTAACAGCCTAGTGCGTGTTGTCCAGAAACGTCACGTCCCTTACCATTACGGGTAGTTGCATGTGCAATATGGCCTCCCCCATTTGTTGCATGTTCCCGGAGGCAGGGTTTATGTAAATTTTTACATTTTAGTACAATGCTCGTCATAGTCCTACTAGGCCTTATAAAGCAAATTCTTGCATTGAACTTTCAGCATTGTAACTATGCAGATGTTGTTTATGCTCAAACAGCAACATTACACACTTACTATAGTTTAAAAAAGTTAAATCATAATAAAGTACCCCTTTAACTTCTTTATATCAGAAATCCATGTTTGCATTCCAACTGCAATTAAAGCTCTTTTTCCAACTGTAGAAGAAGTTTTCAGTTCTGAAAGTATTCATAGTACATCACGTTTTAATCTCAAAAGATCTTACATGTGCTTTGACCTCTTTTATAAAAATATATATATATATATGCTCTGCTTCTTGTATACTTTATTTTTGCCACTTATTCCATCAAAATGTACCGATCGCACATACTGCGGCAATGGCATGGTTTCCAGGACAGCGATTCGTTCTACTCCTACACGAACTAGTGTTCAAGATGCTCGCAGTCTGTGCCCAGAGCACCCTTAACACTTTCAGTCTGATGGTTTCGCAGCGTTTCTTCGCACTGCCGGTGAGCAAAACCAATATCAGCGGGGAGCCAGCAATTCACTTGACCACATTTTGCTCTTTCCAATGCAGGGAACAAAAGCACATTTCTTTAGGGGTGCTAAATATATCTGCAGATATTATGATGATATAATCAAATGAGTGAAAGTGGAAGAAAGTTGTCTTTACAGGACATATGGCGAGTGCATGGCGCTAAGTAACAGCTCTAAAACTGTGGGCAGCCGGAGATCTGACCACCTGTACGTGGGGGGAGGAGAGAGTCCACGGTGAGTCCGATGGATCCTGACAGTCTAATTAACTCTGTGGATGAAGGGCCCTCGGCCATATGTGCTGACTGGGTGAGCTGGGAACACAGCAGAAACTCACCCGTGACTTTAAACACACTAATTGGACCAACATAGCCCCCAGCAATCATTTCACAGCAACATCTAAATACCTGCACCGTCTCGCATGGATTTCTTGACTGTCCTGGTTTTAAAAAGCTATGAGCAGCGCACAGCGCTCAGTAGAAATGCAGCTTGCTTATCTTAAAGTCTGCGTTTATGCGTGCATATGCTTGCACATTTTCTGTTGAAGCTGCCGCAATAATTAAATTCACAGCGCTGGTAATAGAAAGCTAAAAGATATAATTGTCATTTGCACGCTATCCTTTTAATTACTTTTTGGTTCCATTTCATTCCATTTGAACTGACAGCATGATCAAGTTTTAATTGTTAGTTTTAGCAAACAGCTTATCTGCCCGCCTCGAGCCCACACGGCACAAAATTACCCGCTCCAAAGATACAAACGCAAACACGCACACACACACACACAATAAACCCCAGCACGTTTATTCAAACAACACCTCGCACACCTACGAGCAAAAGTATCTGATAAATGACAGGCGCAGCACGGGCAAATAGGAGGGCCATTTATTTCTCTCCAGCAGAACTGCTGGAAGAAGTACGGAGAAACTAAGAGAGGGGATAAGAAAAAAGAATGAGGAAAAAATGTGAGGTCAATTGTCCAAAAAGTCCACACGGGAGTGAACGCAGAAGGTTTGTTACAAATGATTGTCTGTCAGACTGAAAGCACTCCTATCTATATTTAAACTCTCCTCACGGTCCTGAAGCTCCGCCCATTAAAAAGTGATCTCTAATGTAATGCCAGGAATCATGGGGGATTAATCAGCAATGTTTTTCTGTTTCAGTGTGTACTATGAGCAGACTGCAAACTCCTGAGCAGGGATGTTTGCCATTCCACACGGGTAATGAAGAGAACGCTTATAATTTGATTCACGCTTGTAACCTGACTCACATCACTGAAGATATCTGTAATGCATAGTTTCTTCAAAAAATAATTGCAAATATAGTTCCAAAAATAATAATCGGGGTCCAAGCACAAATAGCTCATGCAGATGAGTCAGTGACAATGTCAACATTTTGAATCTCTACTGATATTGCAAATTACAGTTTGATGAAGCTCACAAAAAGAGACAAATGAATTCATAAAGTCAGGAAATATGCAGTTATTTCAATGTGATCTCATGATAATTCGTATGTATTTTACATAAAATGCATAACGTTATGAATATTGAAATTGCAGAATTAATTTCATTATTATTGTTGTTTTTAACTGTCATACCAATGGCTTTATGTTTTCAATTGCATTATTAAATAGTTAAATCATACTTAATATGAAATTATAACATTTCATTCTCTTCTGTGTGATTTCTGCTGCCAGCTCATTTCCGAGAATAGGTCTACATAATGTCAAACAAGACTACACTTTAAATCCTTAAAACAAATAACATTTCTGCAATCGTTTAACCATTCATGTAATATTAACTTTGTTTGCTGTGGTGGGACACAAAAGGCATTTTCTCCCACATGCTGTAACTAATAATAGAACCATAAAATACACCAAACACACATAATAATTACAAAATGAAACTTTTTTTTGTGCGCTGTAATCTAGATCTTAAGAATCCATACGATTGTGAGGAACAGACCCAAATTCAAGCCTTTATCCGGCGATCTTCATCTCCATCCTGAGCAGCGAGTCCAGCAGCAACAGAAACTACAGGTTTTACAGCATAAATTGTTACTAAAATGGTCATTTCCCTGCATACTTTGGTCAGTTATGTTTTATATTCTTTTATATTCGCTGTAAAATGGGTAGGTTTAGGTTTGGGGGTAGGTTAAGAGGGCTAAAAATCTAAATCTCTTACTAATAAAATGATACAAATGCATATTTGCTATAAAATCGGTAGGTTTGGTTTGGGGGTAGGTTCAGGGGGGCTAAAAGTCTTAATCGCTTATTGATAAAATAATAAAAAAAAGGCAATGATACGAATATCTTAATGAAACAAAAGATACGTAAATCTTTTACTTTTTTAGCTAAAAATACATGGCCATTCGTAAGTCTTAAATGTTAAAATACGTCTAAATTGTAAATTTTAAACATTACGTATAAAAACTCAAAGCTGCATAAATTTTTGCTTCATTCATAAGAGGTTTTCAATAGTAGTATCGACTACTTTAACAAATCTATATTCTTTTTAATAAGCTTTTGTCTTAAGGGTCCTAAGATTATATAGGCCTATGACAAATTAGTGCAAATATAGCAATTACTTTGGGGGAAGTTGACAAAAATGCATGCTTTTAAAAAAAAAAAAAAAAATTCCTAGAAAATTTAAGATGCCCCAAAATTGTAGCACTTTTGAAAATTTTCAATTTAAATTGACTTTCTAATTGTTGTTTCCTTTCAATTTCGGAGGCAAATGACCCTATTATAGCATTTTATTATTATTATTATCAGTACTGTATAACAAATAGGTCTGATAGATCCCGTGAAGCCTTTTATTGATTGATTGATTCATTCATTCATTCATTGAGGAAGTTCTGCAGATTTTAAGTATTTTATCCTTGCTAATTTGCATATAGAAGGCATTTGTTTTAAATATTTAGTCTCTCTCTTTCAACAAAAAGGCACAAACAAAATTGCATAACTCATTCTGCACTTCAGTCTCATCAGATATTCTGTCCACTCAACAATTTGAAGCACTATGACCCCTACATTATGAAAATATGAAAATCAGTCACTTGTGTACATATTTACTGTAACTGGTGCACAATATAGGGAATAAGTAGGGATTGAGACAGTGTAAAAAGGTTTACACTGGTGTCAATGAAGCCTAGTGTAATGCTAGTGTCACGTCTCAAGCAGTGCTCCAGAGACATACAGTGGAAAACATACAGTGATAATATAATATATAATGTAATATAATATAAGGGCTTCTATTATTTCAAGTGCCAAGTGCCATTTAAAAGACTGGAACAACACAGATACTTATCACCAAAACTTACCCTATTCTTTTTTATTGCTTTGCAAGCACACCTTCAGAATTGTAAATTATTTTCCATTTCAAGCATTTGACGTTGGATATTCATTGCAAATGCATCATTCATTAGTACTCTCATCTGAGAGCAGACGTGTGAAAATGATGAAGTAAACGACAGCACAGCTGCACAAATTTAAGATGTGTTTTTTTTTTTTTTTTCATATTCAGAAAGAGCATCTGTGTTCATTTTGGTTTTTACAGCATTACTGGGAAAAACAAGCTGGAGATAAAACATGCAATTTGCAAGCAATGTCATTCGAAAGTCACCTATCATAAAAAAACAACTTGCAGTCAAATGAAATAGAATAAATCATTACACACTCAAGGTTAGAATCGCAATGCTTTATGTACCACAAGATATAGGTAGGATTGCAGTGTTTGCCATACTGTGATCTATGTTTAGCTAGGGCTGGACAATAATTCGACATCAATATACTGCCCTACAAAGCAAAAAGGCAGTAACTGCATTTTTGGTCAAAAATGAGTTATTGTCATTTTCATGACATTCAAGGCATCCTTTGTTATGTGACAAAATATCTTATCTCAAATGTGTGTGATTTCGCGGCATCCTCACGGGATGGTTTTAAAATTGGATAACAGGCTGGATGACAGGATAACTTTAAAGTCATTTTTCTCAGTTCTGCACTCGGCGTAGTTACTGCCTTTTTTGCTTTGTAGGGCAGTATAAATCGCGATAGAATTTTTTTCAATAACGGTGATACTATATTTAAACCCATTTTCTATATTCATATATAATATTTTATACATTAGCACTTGTCACTGAATGATGTTCAGTGTTCAGCCGTCAGAAAGAGCAGAACACAATTGCGTGGTGACGTACATCACAGACACGTTTCCAGCGCTCAGCAGTAGTTGGTTACAGAATATGTGAGCGGAGCGCGGAGTGGAGCGGTGTAATTTTGAATGGAGGGAGGAGCGGATTTTCTGAAAAGTCGGAGCGTCGTGGTTTTCACTCGCTCCAAGAGCGCTCCACCACCGCTCCATCACGAGTACAATTCATGCCAACGGTCCGTAATATGTTAAACATATATAGCTAGCTTGATAGAGATGGATCACTCAAATCAGAAATAATGTGAAGGCTATAATGACGGCAATAGACATGAGCGGTAAATTATAGTTCACAAGGAATTAGTTTGTTCCTTCTAGATACTGAATATTTTCAGGTGAAAGCATGATTTAAACAGGTACAACACTTATTCACACGCAATCGCTCTGTCAATAATGCATTAAAACAAATGTAATGGTATCCAATTTTGAATGAGCAGAAATCTGTAAGAAATGCAGCGATCCGTAGGTAAAATAACTGACTGAAAATGTTTTTTTTTTTTTCATTACAAACTTTGCACTGCAAAAAGCAGCAATTATACTCTTTTAATGCTGACAATGTTATTAGCTTGGTATGTGGTAGGAACAAAGTTTGCACACTAGGTGTTTCAAACTCTCCTGTTATTTTATTTTAGTATTTTTGATTTGAATATATGTTATGAACAGGACCGTTATATTTCAAACATTATTTCAGATTTTTTTTTGACGCGGAGCGAAGGCGGAACGGTGTTTTTGATATCAGTGAGCGAGGAGTGGAGCGGGAGCGGGAAATTGTGAACCCGGAGTGGAGCGATTATTAAATGCACAGAGCGCGGAGGGGAAATTGTTGCCGCTCCACTCCGCTCTCATCTACTCTGGTTGGTTAAGCTCTGTCGCGGAAAGTTTTAGCTACAAAATGAGTACCTCTGACCGCAATACAGATGTGGATGAACAAGCTTCCACAAGTAAGAAGGCAGACGAAATAGTTGATAAGAGAGGAAAGACTAATTCAGTGGTGTGGAAGTGGTTCTGCTTTTTAAGTTCGGATAAACTCTGCCATTGGTAAGTGATACGCAATTCATGCAAATGCTCGCCATAATATCAGCACTGGCCGCTTCAAATAGATTTTCAAAAAGGCTTTGACTTCGTTAAATAAACATGAGCACTGCAGGTTTCACAGTCAAAATGTGGTGCGTTTTTTTTTTTTTTTTTTTTTTTTAAATGAATCTGTCTAAAAAAGAAACTTACTGTATTCAGAAAAGCTTGTCGTTTTCATTTATTTTTTACTAATTCCTTATAAAGTAATTCATGACCACTGTGCTACTTTGTGTCCGAATGTTACCAGGAAAATGCGGGAAATAGCACCTCCCTCTGGAAGAGGATTAACTCTTTATTTATTTTATTTTATTATTTTTGTTTCTTTATCCTGGCTGAAGCAGTTTGTTTGTTGTTTCAATTTATATGAGTCTGAGAGTTTTACTTATTTGATAGTTTATTTCACATTTCTTGTAAAGGCTAAATACAAATAAAAAGTGAACATTATTTTTTTGTACTGCTTATTTAATATATATAATTTTAATAGGAGGAGCCTGGAGGTATTATAGACTTTGCAAATTCAGTTTGCAGACATTTGTAGGTACAGACATCCATTGTGTGTGTCCTCTGCAGTTTTTTCCTGAGGGTTTAATATTGTCCATATCGATATCGGAATTATATCGTATTGACTGAAATTAAGAAATATATCGTGATATAAATTTTTGCCATATCGTCCAGCCTATGTTTAGTAATAATACCACATCTCTTATAGTATTTCACTATTGAGCATATAGTGTTTGCTTGTATTGCTTCTTATTATTTTGGTGTAAACACTGTAAATGTATTGGGTGATACCAATTATATTAAATATAATTCTCAATACTGAATTAGATAGATAGATAGATAGATAGATAGATAGATAGATAGATAGATAGATAGATAGATAGATAGATAGATAGATAGATAGATAGATAGATAGATAGATAGATAGATAGATAGATAGATAGATAGATAGATAGATAGATAGATAGATAGATAGATAGATAGATAGATAGATAGATAGATAGATAGATAGATAGATAGATAGATAGATAGATAAAAACAACATTCTCAACTATAATTATTCAATTTTATGAACACAGCTTCAAGCTTTCATGTAATTATTCAAGTAAACAAAATAATTAAGAGTGATGAGGGGTTTTGTTTTTCTTGTCAGTATTGTTGTTTGATTATACAAATGATCGACAGACATGCAAAACCTGATATTTTAATATGCACAGATTTTATATTTTGACACAAACCATTTTTATCCAATCTGTTTATGTTTAACTTGCTGTGTTTGCATTAATATCTCACCAGAGGAGCAAAACAACTGTGTTTGATCTCTTACAGAGCATTAGCCGGTCTTTCAGACAGAGTGTGTGACAAATTGACTCAATACTGTAGTACCGGTAAGTGAAAACAATAAAGGTAATAAAAAAGATTTATATAAAAAAGATTTCCATTTTTAAGTGTCATGTAAACACCTCTTAATATACAAATAGCTAAAGTGGGCTGCTATTGTTATGGTCCGAAACAACGTTTACATAGAGAAAATAAAACAAGCAAGGTACTCTTAAACCCCAATGGCCCTTAATTAGAGACGTGGGGCGCTGTAGAGCTTGGGAGTCATACTGCTGAACACATTTAATCTTTATTTATGATTCTGTTTATATAGAGGTCTTTCAAATGGATGAATATTTTGGCTCTGCAGTTTCCCATCTTTCAATGCAGATACATTTCTGTTTGTCAAACGCTTCTTCCGAAATGACCACAGCGATAAAGTGCCCTAAAGGAGCACTTCTCATTAATGGAATGGTTAAAGTAATTTCACTTAAAGTTAATTGTTGAACTGAACCAATCTAGATTCTTAATTCTTGAAATCTTAATTAGAAGACCACCAGAAAGCTGTAATGGGAAAGTGGAGAGGGAAAAAAAAACTATAATAATTAATAAATTATTTATTTTTATTCATTAAATAAGGATAGTAATATTAAATTTTCAGTAAAATTCAGTTTAAATTAAATGCATTATATATAATATTGCGTAATGTAAACAAATTACTACAAACAGCACAATAATTTTAATATATTAACATCAACATTGACCAAAAAAAACAAAAACAAAAAAACAGGCTCATTGGAAATACATGCCTCTACATATGTTTCTGCAACATCATAATTACGTACCTTTAATATGTGACATTGGCATGTTTTTATTACGTTAGTACAGGCATGTATTGTTGCATTTTCACTACACTGCTTGAGGTACGTATTGCAGCTGTTCGGAATTCAAATATCTAGATATTTGCTCTATCATGTTGGAAATATCCCCTACACCAAAACCAACCCTAAACCTACCCAATAGTTTTAACAAATGCATTTGTTTACTTTCTTATGTGGATCTGAGCTGTTTTATTGAACCATAGTTTCACAGGGTTTGTACCGGTGCTCTTCATCACTTAAGTGCAACGCCGTATCACGTGAGCTACAGAGCAAACCTATTCAATTAGAAAACTCATGCATATGAAGCTGTATATGTGACGACAACATTCAAAAGTATCAGTTTTCAAATCGTGCAGGATTTTAAAATTGTTTTGAAGCCATAATATAATATTCTGCAAGTAACTGTGTGAAAATTAGGCTTTATTAATCAAAACTCTTTACAGTAAATCATGCTTTGTGTGAAAAGGAATAAAAGTTGTCAGAATTGTACTGCCTCTAGTGTTCATTTCAACTGGAAACTGCAGTGATTCATACATTTGTCCTTTTTTTTCAGTTTTGCATAAATGTTGGGAAAAAAACATAGAATTTTTTTGAAAAAATCCTAAGGTGCATCAAAGAGTGTATTTACAGTCAGGGGAAAAAATGTATCTCCAGCTGATTTTGTACATTTGCCCACTAACAAAGAAAATATAATTTCAGTCTATAATTTTTAATGTTAGGTTAATTTTTGCAGAGAGAGACAGAATAACAACAAAAAAATCCAGAAAACAAATGCATTTAAAAAAGTTATAAAATGATTAGCATTTTACTGAGTAAAATAAGTATTTTATTCCCTATCAATCAGCAAGATTTCTGGTTCCCAGGTGTCTTTTATACAGGTAAGGAGCTGAGATTAGGAGCACTCTCTTAAAGGAAGTGTTCCTAATCTCAACTTGTTACCTGTATTAAAGACACCTGGGAGCCAGAAGCAATCAATCAATCAGATTCCAAACTCTCCACCATGGCCAAGACCAAAGAGCTATCCAAGGATGTTAGGGACAAGATTGTAGACCTACACTGGAATGGGCTACAAGACCATCGCCAAGCATCTTGGTGAGAAGGTGACATCAGCTGGTTCGATTATTTGCAAATGGAAGAAACACAAAATAACTGTCAATCTTCCTTGGTCTGGGGCTCCATGCAAGATCTCACCTCGTGGAGTTTCCACGATCATGAGAACGGTGAGGAATCAGCCCAGAACTACACGGGAGGATCTTGTCAATGATCTCAAGGCAGCTGCGACCATAGTCACCAAGAAAACAATTGGTAACACACTACGCCATGAAGGACTAAAATCCTGCAGCACCCGCAAGGTCCCCCTGCTCAAGAAAGCACATGTACAGGCCCGTCTAAAGTTTGCCAATAAGCATCTGAATAATTCAGAGGAGAACTGGGTGAAAGTGTTGTGGTCAGATGAAACCAAAATTTAACTTTTTGGCATCAACTCAACTCGCCGTGTTTGGAGGAGGAGGAATGCTGCCTATGGCCCCAAGAACACCAACCCCACCATCAAACATAGAAGTGGAAACATGATGCTTTGGGGGTGTTTTTCTACTAAGGGGACAGGACAAGAAGAAGCACATTAAGGTCTTTCTTCTTGAGCCACTTCTTTGTTGGAGCTGAAGGTTCGAGTTGCCAAATGTCAGTCATGAAACCTTAATGACTTGGAGCGGATCTGCAAAGAGAAGTGGGACAAAATCCTTCCTGAGATGTGTGCAAACCTACAAGAAACGTCTGTGATTGCCAACAAGGGTTTTGCCACCAAGTACTAAGGGGTCAAATACTTATTTCACTTATTAAAACGCAAATCATTTTATAACTTTTTTGAAATGCGTTTTTCTGGATTTTTTTTTTTTTTCTTATTCTGTCTCTCACTGTTCAAATAAACCTACCATTAAAATTATAGACTGAGCATTTCTTTGTCAGTGGGCAAACGTACAAAATCAGCAGGAGATCAATTATATTTTTTTCCTCATTGCATGACGACTGCTATAAGCATCACATGCCACAGTAAACAACCATTTGTATCACTTCCGCCAGTAAAAGCATTACATGTGATCGCTACGGAACAACACTTTGCATGTTCATCACTTGATTTTCACATGACTGTGCTGATGTGCAGAAGCGTGGATGTGTTTTGATTTTCACTCATTGCGGAGGCAGCTCTATCGTATATTTCTTCTCAGAAATTAGAAAGGCTTTTACCGTGCGAGTACAGCAAAACAGCAGTGCTTGAGATTCATTAGTTAAAAGGCTTTCTAATAAATTCCCCACTTTTAATGTTTCACACAGCTATTAAAGGCACGTTGAGCGGCCGTGTCCCTGTTGCCCATTATGGCTTTCAATAAATGACAATCGCGCAGCACTTAAAAAAAAGAGATAAAAAAAAAAACAGACACGCTTCCAGGCCTGCCGCTCAAAAGACCTTAATAGCACATAAAGATGTATTAGCCGTTTCGCACCGCTGTTTTATAAAAGGGAAGCACTTTGTTTCTGAGTTGCGGAGGCTTTAGTTAATGAATAGAGGCACTTCTCCACTCCCACTAATTCACACCGCTTATATCAATCTCTGTCGTTCGCTCCAGACGCAAAGACTGATCCGTTCAAGCTGCAGACATGAGCGCCACAAAAACAAACCCAAAAGACGATGATGATGAAACTCGTGTGAAATCGTACTTGTTCAGAGCTTGATGTGTGCTTTACCTGTAGTCTCTTAAAGAAATACTAAAAAACTACAGAAAGAAAAAGCAAAAAGAATACCGTCCACATAGCCAAATTTAGGACGAAAGGTGCATCATTGATTACGTCGTGAAGCTTGCCGCTTTAATTAATGGTTTCCTGAAAGGGAGGAAAACACAACGCTGGAAATGAGCCCCACGGGGGCCAGAAAATAAATCGGTGCTGTCCATTCTTATATTTACCCTCTTACCGAGGAGAGACAGATACTCTGCTGGCTTTTCTTTAACCAAAACACACAAACACAATCCCTCTGTGCCGCAGGACGAGTCCAAGCCGATTCCAAGTCGATTCCAGATCACGTCCTCTGCGTTAGCGACACATGAAATGAGCGATGATCACAGATCTTGTGCCGTGATAACAATGGAAACGGGACATTTGGTCTGCTTTCATTTTTCAACTGCTGCTTTGGTTTCTTCAAGTGGGCGACAGCGGGCAAGTCAAGCGTATTTTTGTCTCCATTAGGGCAGTAGTTTGACCCCTCCTGCTTTTAAACGCTCCCTCAGAGCAGTTATTATGTTTGACACCAGTGGCAGCCACTAAAAGCAGCAGCTTCAAGCGACGTCTGCTCTTCCACTGGAGTGTACGTTATTCACACACAAACATACACACCTGCAGGCCGTTTAGTGGACTTGGAAATGAGTAGGAGGGCAAACGTAAATGTCTGAATATGAAAAAGACGCTTCTGTCTGTGAAGATCAAAACGCTGAGAACTTCACTAGATTCCCGTCGATCTACAGTACATTGTGCCTCGAAGAAAAAATCCTTACTGAAAAGACAGTTTTAAAGGAGACTGTTAATCTGTTATTTGTGTTTTTTAATGAAAAATATTTAGGCATATTTTTATCCTTACGATAATGGATTGTTTCGTTGTTTTTCCTAGCATATTTGTGACAAAACAGACAAGGTCATTGTGTCGCTACAGATGAGTCATTCTCCATCTCTCTGTGAAACTGCACCTGTCACAAAAGCAGGTGGTGGAACATTGCGATTCTGTGCATCATTTTTGTGTGCATCAGGCCACAATTAAAACCTGGAATTTGCATTATTTTATTTAAACCCAGAAATAAACATTTTTTGAATGTGGATCATTTACTGACCCTCATGACATTCCAAACCTGTCTGTCTTTCTTTCTTCGGTGGCATACTAATTTTCTCATCCTACTTTATATTAGGTGGCTGTAACTACTATGTACTTACATTTAAATTAATCATTTGATACAATGGACTTCTTATTAGGGTGATTAGATGTCCCGTTTTTTCCCAGGATACCGATAATATTGATAACGATAACTATAAATACAACGAAAACTATATTTGCGTCCACATCAGTCTGTTTTTGTTGCATTTACACAACTTCAAGGTGTAGATGTCCTCAGCATGCACATTTCTAGCACATCTAAACAGTAAATCTAGTGTAAACTATCTGATCTCTAATGTAGTCAATGTAATAGAATAAAAACAATACAGATTATTTTCTACTGCACCTTCAAAGGAGGCAAGACCATGTTGTCTACTACTGGTAAATTCCTGAGGTATTATTATGTTTGCTGTGCAATGTCTACTTGCTTCTCCACATTGTCGCCTGCTATTTCAAATGCACAAACCCTTTAAATTTGAATGAAGTCTGATTAGCTGTCAGTGTTTTATCATCCATCAGCTGTAAAAAATCGTTCTGACAGTGATCCCAACAATATTGTTCCCCTGTTTCTTTATCGTTATAGTTGTGGTGTGATCTCTGCTATTCTCTTGAATTTAAAATGATTTTTAGAATGTTATCTTTATAGTTATAGTTATCGTTCTTGGTGTGAACAGGCCTACCCATACCACCAAACTTGTCCCTAACCTTACCTGTCTCCCATCTTAATAGTGTTTTGCAATACAATATAAACGCAATAAGGGTCACAATCTCTAGCTGGAGTGCCCGAACTCCCCTAGAGGGCACTCCATCCCATACCTTTGCCACTCGTTCTGGAGTCCATTTCCCATAACCCCTGCCTAGGAACTAATAAAA
This sequence comes from Garra rufa, assembly GCF_049309525.1. Classification (NCBI taxonomy): domain Eukaryota; kingdom Metazoa; phylum Chordata; class Actinopteri; order Cypriniformes; family Cyprinidae; genus Garra; species Garra rufa. The sequence goes on from NC_133369.1 coordinate 47,187,399, forward strand.
AACTGTTTTCTATCAGGAGGACTATTTAAGTTGGACATTCTCACCCACACATGGCTGAGTATTGTTTGTATGTTTGCATCTTTATTCCTAGCCATCCGTTGTTCCCGTGTTTTCCTATGTTTCCAGTGTCTCCTAGTTTTGCCTTGCCTTTGTGTTTTTCACCTTGGACTGTTCATGATCATTGGCTGCCTACCCTGATCATTGCCTGTTATTGGATTACTCTTTTGTCTTTGCCCTGGATATTGTTTGCTGGTGGTATTGCATAGTAGTTAAGGCCATCTAATATAAAGTGGGACCAGATTCCTTATTATGTGTGCCTCAGAATGAACATATACAGGTTTGGAATGGTATTAAGGTGAGCAAATTATGAAAATTCAGTTTTTACTACCCAAACACTGGGTTGAGTTATTTGGCCATTTTTTTTTTATTTTTTTTTTTGCATTGGATAGTTACAGTGAGGGAAAAAAAAAAAATTGATCCCCTGCTGATATTGTACGTTTGCCCACTGAAAAAGTGAGAGACAGAATAACAAAAAAATCCATAAAAACACATTTCAAAAAAGTTATCAATAAGGGAGTGCTCCTAATCTCAGTTTATTACCAGTATAAAAGACACCTGTCCACAGAAGCAATCAATCAATCAGATTCCAAACTCGCCACAATGGCCAAGACCGAAGAGCTGTCCAGTGATGTCAAGGACAAGATTGTAGAGCTACACAAGGCTACTGTCACGTATCTGGTCTATCCTGTCATCATGAACTCTTGCACCACACTTCATGGACTTCATTCCCCACAAGCCACTGCTCTAATCACTGCATTCACCTGCTCTCACTTTACTGATTACTGCTCACAGCTGCACCTCATCACACTGTCTGCATTTAAGCCACTCACACACACAGCCACCTTGCAAAGTCTTATTGTTCCCTATGGTCGTAATTCTAAGCGTTTTTCTCTGTGTTGGATTATCTGTGTATGACTCTGGACTGTGTACCCCGTTGATGATTCCTGCTTCCTGCCATTGCGACCATTCCCTGTCTATCGAACTGTTTCCCGGATTACCTACGTTGTTCCTGTTTTCTGGTGATTATTCTGGCCTGTTGACGATTCTAATAAATGCTGCAAATGGATCCGCACGTCTCAGTCTGACTCCTTGTGACAGCTACAATGGGCTGAAACAAGTAGTTGCAAAATTCTTTAGAGATATGGATACTACATGTATCTTTTGCAACATAGAGGAAGAATCTGTTAAACATTTATTTTATGATTGTATATATACCAAGATGTTTTGGATTGATATTGAATATCTAATATTGAAAATGCTTAAATTAAAGATTTGATTCTCTGATAGAGATATATTTTTGATTTATAAGAATATGAGTCTGGAGCAAAATTTGGTGATTAATTTGTTAATTATTAGGGATGTAACGGTATCAAAACTTCACGGTACGGTAATACCTCGGTATGAATGGCACGGTACGGTATTTATTGAATCATTTACAGGAAAAACAAAACTAATGAAGAGACACGAAAAAAGTGCCAGAAGTGTTTATTAAACAGTTAACATGAACACTGAACATATCAATGGCATACACATTTGCCATCTATCTGTAAACTTTGAAACAGAAACTTTAGAAAACTATTTTAGTAACAAAAAATTATTAAAGCATGTAAAAAACAGTCAAATCAGTTTAGCTGAATGAGTTGTCTGAATCTAGTTGTCTGCTTGAAATAAGATTTTTTTTTTCTTACCCCATTGACAGATTATTTAGCTTGTTTTAAACAAAAACTCACTTAATTTTGACAATAATTTTTACTTGTCTAGAAAATCCTTCTTGATTTAATAATATTTAGATATTTTGGCTGGAAACAAGACAAAATTCTTAGTAAGAAAAGCATTTTTTTGCAGTGCAGTAGGCTCTCATGCCTTTCTTTCGCATTAAATCTTTATTAAAAACAATCCTTTAAAAAACTTTTCTACCTGGACAAGTGCATCTATTATGTTGCCTAGTTTATTTAAAACTGCACCTTTCCTTATTTTAAACCTAGCCAAAAAGCCACGTGTTGACTGTGAAATTTATATGCATTTATGGTACATTTCCGTGTCAATCCATGTTAATTTTTACAGCGAACAATGCACTGTAACATTAATTCAGCGCAGACAGCGCAGCCAAAAATAGACTCGGTCTCGGTGCCGAAACGATCAGCTGCAGCCTGCTGCAAAGGCACCGCTTCTAGGACGTACTGCCGGACAGCAACCGCGTGCAGTCTGAACGCTCTAATCCGTTAACATGGGTGCTGAAAATAATACGTAACGCATATGCACTTCAGACGGAGCAGGTTCGACCATTTCCATCTCTTTTCCTTGCTGCTACAGTCTATAGCGACAACAGACCGCAATGGACGATGGCCACGCCTGGGCTGATGGGAAATGTAGTTCCCGCTACCTCCCGTTCGCTCCATTCGCCTGAGAAAACTTTTCTCAGAAGACCTATTGTTTTATCGAGTCATGCGACCACGATAGTATCGAAAAAATGTGTTATTGCGGTACGACGATATTTACAATACCGTTACATCCCTATTAATTATGTATGGAAAATATCATATACATAAACAAAAATGGTCTAATAACAAACCTGACATCTTATTATTCAAAATCGAAATAAAGCGTCACATTGACGATTTAAAAGATCTTAAAAATAGAAAAGCAAGAAGGCTGTATAGAATTTTTGAATCCTTTTCTTATGAAAATGTATTGTGAAATATCCCCTGTGTTGCTATTTTTTGTTTGTTTTTTGTGTTTTTGTTTTGTTTGTTTATTCCTTTGATGCTATTTGGAATGTATTTGATAATATTTGAAAACATTGTGATCCTCTTTTGATGTATGTTGTGTTAATGTTCTTGTTATACAGTTAATAAAAAAAAAAAAGGCTACAATGGGCTACAAGACCATCGCCAAGCAGCTTGGTGAGAAGGTGACAACAGTTTGTGTGATTATTCGCAAATGGAAGAAACACAAAATAACTGTTAATGTCCCTCGGTCTGTGGCTCCATGCAAGATCTAATCTTGTGAAGTTTTAATGATCATGAGAACGGTGAGGAATCAGCCCAGAACTACACGGGAGGATCCTGTTGATAATCTTAAGGCAGCTGGGACCATAGTCACCAAGAAAACAATTGGTAACACACTACGCCGTGAAGGTCTAAAATCCTGCAGTGTCCGCAAGGTCCCCGTGCTCAAGGAAGCACATGTACAGGGCCCATCTGAAGTTCGCCAATGAACATCTGAATGATTCAGAGGAGAACTGGGTGAAAGTGTTGTGGTCAGATGAGATTAAAATTGAGCTCTTTGGCATCAACTCAACTCAGCGTTTTTGGAGGAGGAGGAACGCTACCTATGACCCCAAGAACACCATCCCCACAGTCAAACATGGAGGTGGAAACATGATGCTTTGGGGGTGTTTTCTGCTAAGGGGACAGGACGACTGCACCGCATCAAAGGGATGATGGACCGGGCCATGTAACCTCAAATCTTGACTGAGAACCTCTTTCCCTCAGCCAGGGCATTGAAAATGGGTCGTGGATAGGTATTCCAGCATGACAATGACCCAAAACACACGGCCAAGGCAACAAAGAAGTGACTCAAGAAGAAGCACATTAAGGTCCTGGAGTGGCCTAGCCATTTCTGGTGGTGAAATAAAGGCTTGTATAAGTTATACTTTATCTATAAAGTTGTTACTGTTCTGTAACTCATTTTATTTTATGCAATGAAACAATTAGGGAGACTGTCAAACTGTTGTTTTGCATGAAAAAAATACCCAATTGCTTGAAGAAAATGAAATTGTTTTATTCATAAAGACGCTGATTCTAATTACTTTGGATGTGAAATGTGTTCTCAGAACTGTTTATGAGCAGGTTATGAGTCAGTAAAAATATATTTAAACTGTCAGTAGAAAGTGGCACTGGTGGAACAAAGGGGATTACACTTAAAATTAAAATGTTTAATTTAAAATAAAATGCTTGTTAAATAAGTTCACATGTAGGTAACTGTATACATAAACAAATAACTAGTAATCTTGTGAAATGTATCTAGAATAACTCAAAATGAAGGGTTAAATTTGTTTAGAGTGTTCTGTCCTATATTAAAAAAGTGTTAAACCAACCTCAACTATTAACCCAATTAAGATACTACCACCCATTTTTTTTTTTTTTTTAAACAGTGTTTTGCATAATAATTGCATAATAATAATAACATCTTGATCAATGACTTAGCTTTAGGCCAGTTTTAATTACATCAGTATGTGGAGGATAGCCAGTAATAATGGGTTATTTACATACGTTATTACCATCTTAAAATACATACAGTAGTAAAAACAGCCCATCTAATTGTGAGTAAGAATGAATGTGAAAAAAATAATTCAGACTGTATTTGATTCAACAACCCTTGACTAACATTGTAAGTGGACTGATGAATTAAAATCTATTAACAGCTGAGCCTCACATAACAATAAAGAAGACACAAAACAACCCAGAAGGCATGACCAATCAATCTGTTTAAACTCAAGACTTCACCAATCATTGAGTCACCCTTGCCGATCCTGTGAATTTGAACATACCTTGGAGCTCAGGCATGACCACATGGCTGTCATTATGATTGACACACTGATGACTGTAATTAAAGGAGACCCACAGTAAGTCTGTGTGCTTTTGAGTAAGCCACGGCCAACACGTCCTCTAGTTCGGCAAGGAGGTTGTTGTGCACTTTCCTGTCAAAATCAAGCCTACCTTATTTGCTAAAGTGGGTCTTTGTAATCCTCTCTCCTGCTTTGGACTCCTGTTAGCGAGGAGAGGTTTTTACAAGCCTCAGCTTTGGATGGACATTGTGTCTTTAGTGAGGATTTCAAAAGTACTGTTACTTTAGAATAAAGTCACTGAAAAACATCTTGTACCCAAGAGCTGCAGGCATGGTTGAGTCAAATGTGGTCTGATTGTGGATGGTTAAGACAGATGTAAGAAAAATACCTGTATGCTCCAAATAAGAATTCCACTAATGTCCAGAAAGAGCAGAAAGGCATGCTTACCGCTTGTTTTTTTAATCGAGTTGTCTAGTGAGTCATGAACAAATGTCATTGTTCAGCTTTTCAATGCTCATAACTGGAGACTATTGTAGGTATGCTAAGGAAGGAAGAAAAGTGTTCACACTGCTCCTTTCCGTAAAATGAAAAATGACAGTGATTCATTCTATCGACACACAAAAAGTACTGTAAAATTATCCTCAAAGTGCCCATTTAACATCCATGCTATTTTGCAGGCCCTCTGAAGTCATATAATAGTGCTGTGTGAAGAACAGACAGAAATATTCATTAAATTAAAGGATAAATGGGATGAATCAGATACATTATCCTGAGATAGGGATGGTAGTGTACCCTTATATAATTTCTGGTGTGTGTCAGGCAGCCTTATGAATGGTGCACAAAATGCAATGAGGATGTAAGTGTTATTGCATTAGATGCGATGCTGCTGGTTGTTCATTCAAAATGTAAGTTATTTTTTTTAAAAACATGTCTCAAAACTTAATGGCGGGTTTCTTCCGATCTCATGTTTTTAACAAAAAAGTACTCTTTGTGATTGGTTTTCGGTCTTTTGTATTAAACGATGCATACATACATGATGCTGTTTTGTTTCTAACCGTTTAAGCAACTTAGCTAATTATATTTGGTTTATAAACATTATGCACTTTTTTCAAAGATAGTCGTGTTAATTCATTGCTTTAAATAAATGTGCATAAGTAATGTTTAGTTCGATGCACCGTTTTGTGGTCTCAAGAGAGAAGCCAAAAGTTTTTTTTTTGATAATATTTAAGTACAAAATTAGAATTTTGTTTTTCAGCCATTTTGACAGCCCTACAAGACAGAGCAGGTTACTTCTGGTATGAAGCAAGGTCTTAGCTCTAAAATGTTGTCATTCAAACAACAAATACAGTTTTGTGGCTCATTAATGTGTTGTGACAGATCACTGTATTGCCTTATTTGACAATCGACACATGAACTGATCATCTTTTATTCTTTACTTAAAGCCCCAAAAAACATAAATGAACATCAGAACATATTTTATTTCAACCGCGGAAATACGTCAATATACTCAATTTTTCAAGTTTAAGCCCAATAAGGTTAATCTACTCTACTGTCTGGTTTGTTTGTCAGACAAAATGGCGGATTTGGCATTATGATTGGTCAGAACGCCTGTCAATCAAGCTGTTTGTGAAGGGTCTCTTCTGCTTGATGACTTTTTTTATACTGAATAACGCATTGCATACAGATTATGTCTATTATTATATACAAAAGTAGCATTAACACAGACGTAAAGGAATAACTTTGACTTCCACAGAATCTGTTTTCCATACTATGGTAGTCAATGGCTACTGTCAACTGTTTGGTCCCCAGCATTCTTTAAAGGTCCCATATTGTCAAAACTGAAATTTCCTGGCTCCCTGATCGCTGCTTCATTCCACTTTGCACATATTTTTTCGTCGTGAAGAGTTGCACGATAACGTGCATCATCACCACAACACTGCCTTTATGGCATTTGGTTCTGGCTTTTGTTCACACAGCGCTCGTTCCCGTAATTTTCCGGAATCAGCGCACAGTGTGAAAGGGGCTTTACTAAAGCAACAGTTACGTAGCTTACTGCATTCAGTGTTTGAAAAAAAAACAAACATTAATTACCATTCTGAAACATATCACCAAGTCACAGCAGGCTACAGCATACAAGAGCAGCATACATGACCCTAGTTACCTGTGGTTGGCCTGGCCATGCGTCACTCAGAAAACAACAGGCCAATCAGAAGAGAGGCTCATGAATATTAATTAGACGGGCCAAAATCGACCCGTTCTTGACAGAGCTCCTAAAAAAGGAGCTGTAAAAATATATTGAGATGGATTTTGGAACTTATTCCGCGAATATATATTCTTAAGGACATCAACAACTAAAATAAACCTCCAGAAATGTGTACAATATGTGACCTTTAAAGCATCTTCTTTTGTGCTTAATAGAAGAAAGAAACTCATACAGGTTTGAACAATTTGAGTATGAGTAAATTATTACAATTATTACAACAAAAATATACAGATAATTTACTCACTTCCCTTGTCATCCAAGACGTTCATGTCTTTCTTTCTTCAGTGGTAAAGAAATTGTGTTTTTTGAGAAAAACATTTCAGCATTTCTCTCTATATGATGGACTTCTATGATGCCCCGAGTTTGAACTTCCAAAGTGCAGTTTAAATGCGGCTTCAAACGATCCCAAATGTGGCTGTATATAAATTGTACTTTATAACCAATCATTTCGCTAGATAAGACACTTCTTCCTCAGCTGGAACAAACCCTTTAATGGCAGTTTATCTGTATCTAACTGTAACAATCATCACTCTATCTTTCTTTGACTGTATCTATCATCCCTCTGTCTGTGTCTGACTGTATCATTGTTTTGTAAAATATCTAATGTATTGTCCTCTTTGTTCTTTTCAGTATTTTTAGCCACTCTTTGCATTCTGGAGCTAAACTGTTTTTTCTTTTTTGATCAGTTTTGTTGGACTCACTTGAGGCCTTGTTGTTTGGTCATGTTCAACTGTTCATGAAGTTGGGAAAATTCATCACTGTCTTTGTGATATTTAAAACCATTTAATTATGACCATGTTGGTTAACTTGATGTTGGTTAAACTTTGGCTAAATGTTGGTTAAACTTATTAAGTTATGCAGGGTAATATATGTTTCAAGTAAATATTTTCATGCCCAATTTATTTTGGTATTCGAAATAATACTCAATGCACTGCTCTTTGACATTGCTTTCATGCAAATTTGAGAGTTATATATTAAATAAAAACAGACCCGTTTTTCAAGATTAAGATGCAGTTATGCAATTAAATATTGTTAAAAGCTTATGCAGTTAATGAATTGTTAAATTGCCAGTCATTAATATTCAGCAATCTGGAAAATATATACTGCATATATAGAATACACAAATTAAAGTAGTAAAAAAAAAAAAAAAAAAAGCAATGTAAAAAAATACAGTTATTTGTTGTCAGAATAATGCTGTAAATTATGCTGCTAAACAATGCTGCTGTAAAAATTGCAGTAAATTGCCAGTATGATACTGTAAAATTTACAGGAACTTTTCTACAGTGCAGCTGGCTTAAGTTAAATTAAGACAGCTCTCCACTTTACAGAACAAAACACTGCTGCAAAACCATCATATGCTGCATCCGACGTCATGTGGAGGAGATTGTAGGCATAATGCCATCAGTCAATATAAACAGGAGAAATGAGTGTGATTAGTTGCGAAAAGCTCATGGAGTGTGAACACAAGCATTGATAAATGTCAACAGCTGTAAATAAGCCACCACTGACCTCGTCCAGCTCCGAGATGTACACGGGTTTCTCTTCAAAGCCAATGGGCATGGGTTCGTTGGGCGGGATCTCAACCTCCTCATACATCTTATTATTCTCTCTTCTGATCCCCTCAGGCAGCAGCATCTGCCGGCACAGCAGAGAGGACATAATTACACAAAAACACATACAATTAAACCTTCATCATGCATTAGCTCATGGCTACCGTCTCAAACCAAACAGCGAAGACCAGTGTTGAGGGCTGCGGCCAGCGACAGCAGAAATGAACTCAAAGTCTTTCACTATTTGATTTAACTGTAAAAATAGCAGCCATAGCGCAAGCAGCGCATCTTTGCGTATTTGCTTTGGGTAGTAGAATGCAGCGGGTTAAGCTGTGGTTGCTGTACATTCTGTAATGAAAATCATTTATATAAATAGGAGAATAAATATCTAATTTTAGCACGCTGCATTTCCTCCAGCTCATATAATTACAACTCATTTTCACCAAACTGAGAGCATATGCTGAACTAATGAATGTGTCATATTCAGCTGTTGATCACAGTAGACAACACCACACGTCATCATATCTCGCAAAGATACTCATCTTAGTCACATATTGTTGTTCTAAACCAGTCATTCCCAAAGGCGGGGTCCCGACCCACAAGTGGGTTGCGGGAAATATTGTATGGGTCGCCAAGTCAAGCACTATTTTTCAGTGCGCTATATACTCTTGATTAAAATTTATATGTGTAGTTCACCTATTAGCCACACGAGGGAGCTCGTTGTTTTCTTCTTCTTCTTCTGCTTTCTTTTTTTTGTTGTTGTTGTTCTTTAGCTGCGCTCTGCATCGCCTGTTTCATACTCCGTCTGCAGTGCGTATGCGTTGCGTATTTTTTTTCCGCACCCATGTTAACGGATTGGAGCGTTCACACTGCACGCGGTTGCTGTCCAGCAGTGCGTCCCAAAAGCAGTGCGTTTGCAGCAGAGCAGCGATCATTTTGGCAGAGTCTATTTTTTGCTGTGCTTCAAGCACTGCATGTGGTGAATTTTTGGCTAGGTTTAAAATAAGGAAAAGTGCAGTTTTAAAGAAAAAGGCAACATAATACGTGCACTTGTCCAGGCAGAAAAGTTCTTTAAAGCATTGTTTTTAATAAAGATTTAATGCAAAAGAAAAGCATGAGAGCCGACTGTTTCTGTCTGTGGTAAGTTTTAATTAAAATATTTTTTGATAGCCCAATTTCAATTAGAAAAGGAAGCTATAGCCTCCCTATGTTGTGTTTAAATTAGGGCCGGGACTCGATTAAAAATTTTAATCTAATTAATTAGAGGCTTTGTAATTAATTAATCGAAATTAATCGCATTTTAATCGCATGTAAATATTTGACCTGAGAACAGTGAGAATTAAGATTTTTACATGGATTTTTAGTATACCATTGAATAATGACTGAATACATAAGCTTAAGCAACAAAATATTTTTTATTTTTGTTCAACCAAGTCCAACAGACCAGTACAATATTGCCATTAAAAGTGTAGCAAGAGGCACATTCTTTAACGAGTCTTTCATTCCGAGAACTCTGCTCTTGTGTTTGCTTAATTATGCATTTAAACTTTAATGACCAAACCTATCATTATAAATGTTGCTGCACATGGAATATAACGCGGATAACATTTAAAAAATAGTTTTTTATCAGGTTACACACTGATTATTTATCACTCAAACCCCTTTCTCTACCTGTCCGTTGGTCGCGTATATCCTCCATGTTTGTAGTTTTTTAACACTTTTTATGCGTGTTTGTAGTTCTAATCGAATCCTCGTTCACGGCGCAGTGTGTTGCGGGCAATATAATCAGTTAAGAGTGTGCATTGATCGTTAAGTAGTAGACCATCCGGGAATCTTTGGAATACTTTTTAAACATACTACGATTTGGGACATACAATACTATTTAGGACGGACGTCTTTGGCTTGTCTGAACGCTAGTTTGTGCTCCAGTATAATCGGTCCGCCGAATCTCATCTAGTGAGAAACGTTCCGCGGTGCAAAACGTATTGCGATTAAAATGCGTTAAAAAATTTTAACGCGTTATTTTTGTGTAATTAATTAATCTAAATTAACGCGTTAAAGTCCCGGCCCTAGTTTAAATGTGTTGCAACTTGCTTGAGCAACTTAATATACAAATCTAGAAGTCAAGTGCATTGAATAATATGTTGTTTTTTATTGAGTTTAAACGTGAAAATGTCTGTTACTGTATTAGTGTACTGAGATAAAAGAGGATCACAATGCTGAAAAAGCACTTGTGGATTTGAAATCAAAATAACGGATAAATATTGTGTTTGTGGTAAACAGCATTTTCTGCAAATCTGCATTTTATTTAAATTAAAAAAAATGAGCTTTGTCAAATATCTGTATCTCTTTTAAATAGTTAAGTGGAAGCATGACCTTAAAAATGTTCATACATATTTTGTTAATGCATAAATTCTCTTCGTGATATATGAACTATATGGGCTTAATGTTTATTGGGTCACAAGGATTTATCGACTTTATAATGTGGGTCCCCAGAAAAAAAGTTTGGGAAACACTGTTCTAAACAAATTGCCAGAGGCAAACGTTTTTGTCATTTTGAGTGTTCTAATTATTATTATTATTATTGGTTACACTTTATTTTAAGGTGTCTTTGTTACACTGTAATTATAAATTGAAGTACTTAGTAATATTAATTAACTACATGTAATTACTACTGTGCCTTACAAAAGTATTCATACCCCTTCATTTTTTTTTTCACATTTTGTTTTGTTGCAGCATTTTTTTAAACTGCTTTAAATTACTTTTTTTTCCACATCAATCTACATCTCATACACCATAATGACAAAGCACAAAACAGGTTTGTAACAACTTTGCAAATTTATTAGAAATAAAAAACTGAAAAAATCCTGTTGCATAAGTATTCATACCCTTTTCTGGGACACTCGAAATTTAGCTCAGGAGCATTCATATTGCTTCTAGATGTTACTACACTTCGAGTGGAGTTAAACTGTGGCAAATTCATTCGAATGAGTATGATTTAGAAAGGCACACACCTCTCAGAAAAGGTCTAACAGCTGAAAATGCATATCAGAGCAAAAACCAAGTCCTGAGATCAAGATAACTGCCTGTAGAGCATAATGGAAGACGGTTGGAACAACTAGGACTCTAGAAAAAGTCTGCCAGCTCCCATCCAAGCTGACAGAGATTGAGAGGTGAAAAGGTGAGGCAAAGAATGGCAGATAATTGCCAAATGCAGATGTGCAAAGCTTGTCACATCATACCCAAAAAAACTTGAGGCTGTAAAGGTGCTTCAGCTATGTACTGAGTTAAGGGTATGAATACTTATGCAATGTACTTATTTCAGTGTTTTATTTTTAATAAATCTGTAACAAATGCAAATCTGTTTTTTGCTTTGTCATTATTATGGTGTATGGAGTGTAAATTGATGTGGGTAAAAACTAATTTAAAGCAGTTTAACATAATGCTGCAACCAAACAAAATGTGAAAAAATGAAGGGGTATGAATATTTTTTGCAAGGCACTGTATATAGTTAGGGTTAGGATTAGGGTTTGTCTTAGGGTTACTTCCATGCAATTATGCATTATTAATAGTTTTTATAATATTTAATATATAATATATATATTATACAAATGTATTACACAATTTAAATATACAATTATACAATTTAAAATAACTGATTTCTGTTTTAATGTCTTTTAATGCAATTTATTCCTGTGATGCAAAGCTGAATTTTCAGCATCATTAATCCAGTCTTCAATAGCATATGTGACCCTGGACCACAAAACCAGTCTTAAGTAGTACAGGTATATTTGTAGCAATAGCCCAAAATACATTGTATAGGTCAAAATTAGTGATTTTTTTATGCCAAAAATCATTAGGATATTAAGTACAGATCATGTTCCATGAAGATATATTAGTAAATTTCCTACTGTAAAAATAATAAATCTTTTTTGATTAGTAATATGCATTGCTAAGGACTTAATTTGGACAAATTTAAAGGCAATTTTCTTAAGATTTAGATTTTTTTGCACCATCAGATTCCAGGTTTTCAAATAGTTGTATCTTGTCCTATCCTAACAAAACATACATCAATGGAAAGATTATCTATGCATAAATCCCAATTTTAAAAAATTGACCCTTATGACTGGTTTTGTGGTCCAGGGTCACATATGATAGTTCATAAATCATTCTAATATGCTGATTTACAGCTTGAGAAAATGTTTTGGAATTATTAATGTTTAAAACAGTTGTGCTGCTCATACATTCACGTGATAAAAAAGCTCTAGATCATCCTGGCTCTAAAGCACCTGTTCCACCCCACCCGCAGGAAAAAGATGATGCCCAAATGAATTCATTTCAATCGCTGGAAGATGGCCTGCAGCAGGAATTTTAATTAAGACATCATAAAAACTGGATTAAAAACAAAGGCTCTAGGTAATCTAGTGTGTGATAATGTGGTATAATTGAACAGATTGGCATGATGCTGAGTAAACAAAGCACTAGGGAGAGATTTTGTATTTAAGAGTGGAGATTTATTTTTCCTCTGTGTCCTTAGACATATAAGAGTCAGATTAGCAGGGTGTGTGTGAGCAGCGGGTGTGATTTTACCTTGGCTCCTCCGACGAATGCTGAGGTCTTGATGGCTTCGGCGTAAGAATCATAAACGTGAGGGTAACGGATGCGTTCGTAATCTCTGTGCCGGCCTAACACTGGAGAACTGCGTGCAGTCAGCAAGGCCTGCTCCCTACACACAAATACAGAGTTTCACATCAATAGGCTTTGCCTTTCACCATCAAATGCAAAGCACAGGAAAATACGACAGCATATGTATCTGAAAATAAATAAATAAAAGTTCTACAAATATATTTTTGTTAAACATCATACTACACCCCTAAATAAATAACATTTGCATACACAATGATACAACACATATACAATGAAGCATCTTTTGTGGTATATAACCCCAGGACCAAATATTAAGCACTAAATGTAAAATTAAATAAATCAGATAATTTATTTATAGATATTAATGAACTAATTAATAATAATTAGCTTTACATTATATTTAGATTTTGCTAACAGAGCTGCAAAAATGGCAAACCTCACATAAAATAGATAGATTGGCTCACTTATATATTTTTTTGTAATTATATTTTTATTTTATTTAAAGAAAAAAAAAGTTTGTCTTAAATGTAAAACCTAACATTTTAAATAAAAAACACAAGCTGTGCTCTGCTTGTTTTCAAATCCTTACACGCACTTGAACCTAAAATAACCATTCATACAATTCGGAAAAGTTCAAGCGAATTACAAAGTGTTTACAGTGGGCTGGTTACATTAATCTCGCGTCATAAAAGCATTCTAAGCCGAGGTGAAATTACACGACTCAGCCGATGCTCTTCAGCACTCTTCTTCTTAAACGCTTGAGTGTACGGATAAAAACTAGATTAGAGCGCCATCTGCTGTTAAAATCTAAGCTCAGAATAGATTCCAAAGAGAATTGCGATGCATTCGGAAGATCTCAGAATCGATCAGCGAATCGATTTATCGTCCCATATCTACTAAACAATAGTTTTGGGTTTACACCTAAAAAAATGACATTTATAAGACAAGTCACTGACTTTTTGTGACAGGTGGGCTACAGCTTACAGCACTTCTCATTCATTCCTATGGCATCCACTCTAACTGAAATTCAATGACATCAAGGCTGTAATGTGATTGGTTATTAAAGGGGTCCTATTGCGCTTTTTCACTTTTTGAATTTTAGCCAGTGTGTGGTGTGTATGTTTGGGCGTATTATTTACTCACCCTAGGTGTATATAACTTCCTTCTTTCAGTAAAAGCCTCCTTCAGCGATCCGATGTGTTTTGGTCATATTTAAAACGTAAGAATCACTTTTTATCTAACTTGTGCGGTTGGACATGGAACTTGCTGCTTTAGGAAGGGGTGTGGCAGTACTGAAACGTTGTCTAAGCTGTTCGCCAATCGCAACGAAGTGGGACTGCTAACCAATCACAACAAATTTAGCTTTTCGGAAGGCAGGCCTTCATCAAACCCAGAGCTAATTGAGCAATTTGTGCCAGACAGATGAAAGCTACTGTAATAATGTAAATTATTCGTACCACCAAGCATGAGAGCATGTTCTAGTGCACCCCCAAAACAAAATAAAGACTTTGTAAAAGAGCATAATAGGACCCCTTTAAAGGGATAGTTCACCCAAAAATGAAACTTTGATGTTTATCTGCTTAACCCCAGGGCATCCAAGATGTAGGTGACTTTGTTTCTTCAGTAGAACACAAACGAAGATTTTTAACTCAAACTGTTGCAGTCTGTTAGTCATATAATGATAGTGAATGGGCACCGAACCTTTGAAAGTAAAAAAAAAAAAAACATGCACAGACAAATCCAAATTACGCAAAAAAATATGCAAACGCCGGAAGGGGAAATCGGTGAAAAGTCAACAGTCCCGAATGAGTTTGAGCAAGCAAGCGTAATCTTTTAGCTTGAAATCGGTTTGAACAATCAGGATAAGCACAAGTAATTACCATTTTGAATAGCTGCTATACACACAATCTCTGTGCACTGTGTAAACAATGAGTGTCGTACAGATATATAACGAGTGTGTACACATATAACGTGCCGGATGCTGAGCACGCACTCGGGACAGCTGGACATTGCTGTGTATCAAAGGAAAAAAATGACATAAATACTGTTCAGTTTCTTGCAAAAAACGGTCGTTTCGTGTCTTAGGACATCAATGTATCGTCACGAGCAGGGTTTAATTTGGATTTGTCTGTGCATGTTTTCTTTTTTTACTTTCAAAGGTTTGGTGCCCATTCACTGCCATTATATGACTATATATAACAGACTGCAACGGTTTGAGTTAAAAATCTTCATTTGTGTTCTACTGAGGAAACAAAGTCACCTACATCTTGGATGCCCTGGGGTAAGAAGATAAACATCAAATTTTCATTTTTGGGTGAACTATCCCTTTTTTTTTTTTTTCCTCTTGTGCTGTGGTTCACTAAGTAGAACAGCCAATCAAAGTGACCTCCACTGCTGGTTAACCAAACTAATTTGGCCAAAATTCTACTGGCCCAGGCTGTTGTTTCATAGTCAAAAAAGTAATTCAAAGTTAAAACATGGATAAATAAATCATTTTGAAATTAAAACATCCCACCAGAACCAGATCTGTCTGCATGCTGTTCTGCTTTCAAATCCATTGTTAAAAACGCACATGCGTTTGGGTCATGAACCACGTAACAGTGATCGGTCGTTCACAGAGACCCAAAAGCTTATTTTGAGCCCTTGAGCTCTCAGGATTATATTTCAGAGTTTAAAATGACACAAATGATTGCCTGGCTCAAGTGCTCTGCTGTTAAGTCAGTCTTTTAAGACAATCGTTTGTGTCCTTACACTGTTGGAGAGCGACACCTTTGTCTCCTAACACATGAAAGACAATACTTCAGCAGGCACATAGAAACGTCTCGAATGATGCATCATTCTGCAAAGCAGGTGCCCTCTGTGCTCCTTATTTACATACAGTACTGTTTAGACAAACTAGATGCTTTACAATAGCATTTAAGGTGCTTACTTCTATTCTCTTTTGCTTTGGTTGAAACATTCTTTTAGTAAATACTGTAATAATCCAGTGTGATTTTTGGATGAACAACAAAAAACATAACCAAAAAGAGTCATCAAGTCTATCTGACATTGGATGTAAAAAAGAACAAAACAAAAAAAAAAAACAGAAGATAATGTATATATACATATACACTGCTTTTAAAACGTTTGGGATCAATACGCTTAGTCTCTTATGTGCATCAAAGCTCCATTTATTTAATCAAAAATAAAAATGAAAATAATATAAATAAAAATATTATGAAATATTATTGCGATTTAAAATATATATCTTTTTCTGTGATGTAAAACTGAATTTTTATCATGCATTACTCCAGTCTTCAGTGTCACACGATCCTTCAAAAACAATTTTAATATGCTAATTTATTATCAATGTTGGAAACAGTTGTGCTGCTTAATATTTTTTTGGAACCTGTGATACTTTTTTCAGGATTCTTTGATGAATAAAAAGTTTCAAAGAACAGCATTTATTCAAAATAGAAATCTTTTCTAACAATCACTTTTTTTCTTCTTTCCTTACCATCACTTTTTATCAATTTAGTACATCCTTGCTGAATAAAAGTATTCATTTCTTTCAAACAAGAAAAAATTTGCTGACCCCACACTTTAAACGGTATTGTATAGTTACAAAAGATTTCTATTTTAAATAAATGCTATTATTTTTAACATTTGTTCATCAAAGAATCCTGAAAAAAGTATCACAGGTATAAAAAAAAATATTAAGCAGCACAACTGTTTACAACATTGATAATAAATCAGCATTTTGACAGTAATGATGCTGAAAATTCACAGGAATAAATTACATTTTAAAATATATTAAAATAGAAAACAGATATTTTAAATAGTACAATTATTTCAAAATGTTGCTGTTTTTACTGTACTTTGGATTAAATAAATGCATCCTTGGTGAGGAGAAAAGACTTCTTTAAGAAACATTAAAAATCTTACTGATTCTCAAACTTTTGAACAGCAGTGTAAATATAGTTTTAGTTAGCATTTCATATAATTTGTAATTTTAAAGACTAGAAGTTGCGTTCTTAACTTGCATATCAACTGTTACCAATAAAACCATCAGCCATTTTAGGAAGTGAACTCTTTGGGGAAGTAAATGTCTCCTCTTTAAAATGTCAAACCTTGTTAACATGATTTTGTTTTCAAATAAAATAATAATGACACACTGGATATTTGTGGAAATATCAACATTAAAAACTCTTTCTAGAAAGCACTTTGTAATATAAAAATCTTGAGCACACAAAATTGTAATCTTCCTGAAGGCATAATATTACCCCATACATTTATATTTATTAATGTAGCCTGATAACAACATTTATTAATACTCAAATATTGTAATAGTCCAATAAAATGCTTCTAATCTTACAAAGGAGACATCTGTGTGGAACATTAAGCAGACACAGGTAGGACCGACGAGGGTTTCTTACGAATCCCACATAAAGCTTGGTTTTTCAGAGTTATTTTTGTTTGGTTGTTGTCTCGCAGCGGCATGATTGAAAGGCTGTGAGCGCGAGGAGACGTGAGGTATTAACACCTCATCTCTAATCTCTCTTCTCATGCTCTGCCTCATTTGGACGGCAGCATTTTTAATTAAACAGATCATTGCTCTTTTTCATCCTGTGAAATTAAACATTAAGAGAAAATCCCTTCTGCAAAAGCTCCAGATAGCAGTTTTATCAAGCTTTCTCTCTCTTTCTCCTTTCAATAGGCCACACTCTGATATGTAGAGAGCTGCCTGTTCACATAATGAAAGACAGACAGACAGATGAAAGAGCGAGAGACAGGTGCTCACCTCTGCACTCTCAATTCCTTGGGGTCAAAATAAAAAGCGTTTTCACAGGTATCCCCTTCATCTACTCGTCTCTCACGTTTCCTCTCCTTCTTCTCCTCTTTTCTGTAAATCTTCATCATCTGCTTCTCCTGTTCAGACTGGATGGTCACCTGGCAGCCGTATGTTGGTTTGGTGGATTCATCTCTCATCCCTTTATGCTTTCCTACAGTTGCCACACACAAAATAACAACATGAAAAAATGTAGCAATAATAATAACAAAATAATTGTTACATAAGATAAAATGTACAGTGATGCAGTATTCAAAATAAACACCATACTGCAACAATGTCGTCTTAATACTTGAAAGTTTTCTACATCACCTGTTCCAGGGTTCATATGGACACTCTAAAATGAATTTCCAGAACTTTTGAGAACGTTCCAAGCACTACTTTTTTGATTTTCAAGGACTTCAATGTAAGATCTTGCTTATCAAACAATGTCTTATCTTTCAAATTCTAAAAAAAGATAAATAGCGATAGCGAACCTGCTCTGAAATCCCTATCTAAATCAAATGAGTTGCAACCTATGCTCCGAAGTTCTGATCTGAAGCAAAAGATTTAGAACCCACTCCAAAATCCCGATCTAAATCGAATGATTTGCGATCCATGTTCTAAAGTTCTGATCTGAAGCAAAAGATTCAGAAATCCACTCCAAAATCCCGATCTAAATCAAGATTCACAATCTGGGCTCAGAAGTTCTGATCTGAAACTAAAGATTCAGGAACCCGCTCCAAAATCCCGATCTAAATCAAATGATTTGCAACCTGTGCTCCAAAGTTCTGATCTGAAGCAAAAGATTCACAAACCCGCTCCAAAATCCCGATCTAAATCAAATGATTCACGATCCACGTTCTGAACTGAAGCAAAAGATTCACAAACCTTCTCCAAAGTCCCATTCTAAATTAAATAATTTGCGATCCACGTTCCGAAGTTCCATTCTGAAGCAAAATTTGCTCTAAAATCCCAATCTAAATCAAATGATTCATGCTCTGCACTCCGAAGTTCCGATCTGAAGCAAAAGATTCACAAACTCGCTCCAAAATCCTGATCTAAATCAAATGATTCACTATCCACGTTCTGAAGTTCTGATCTGAAGCAAAAGATTCACAAACCTTCTCCAAAGTCCCATTCTAAATTAAATAATTTGCAATCCACGTTCCGAAGTTCCGTTCTGAAGCAAAATATATAAAACCTGCTATAAAATCCCAATCTAAATCAAATGATTCATGCTCTGCACTCCGAAGTTCCGATCTGAAGCAAAAGATTCACAAACCCACTCCAAAATCCTGATCTAAATCAATGATTTGCATTCCACATTCCGAAGTTCTGATCTGAAACAAAAGATTCATAAACCCGCTCCAAAATCCCATTCTAAATCAAATTATTCGCAATCTGCGCTCCGAAGTTCCAATCTAAAGCAAAAGATTTACAAACCCGCTCCAAAATCCTGATCTAAATCAATGATTTGCGTTCCACATTCCGAAGTTCCAATCTAAAGCAAAAGATTCACAAACCCACTCCAAAATAGCGATCTAAATCAAATGATTCATGCTCTGAAGTTCCAATTTGAAGCAAAAGATTTAGAACTTGCTTCAAAGTCCCAATCTAAATCAAATGATTCGCGACCTGTGCTTCAAAATCCCAAAATAAATCAAATGATTCATGCTCTGCACTCCGAAGTTCCGATCTGAAGCAAAAGATTCACAAACTCGCTCCAAAATCCTGATCTAAATCAAATGATTCACTATCCACGTTCTGAAGTTCTGATCTGAAGCAAAAGATTCACAAACCTTCTCCAAAGTCCCATTCTAAATTAAATAATTTGCAATCCACGTTCCGAAGTTCCGTTCTGAAGCAAAATATATAAAACCTGCTATAAAATCCCAATCTAAATCAAATGATTCATGCTCTGCACTCCGAAGTTCCGATCTGAAGCAAAAGATTCACAAACCCCCTCCAAAATCCTGATCTAAATCAATGATTTGCATTCCACATTCCGAAGTTCTGATCTGAAACAAAAGATTCATAAACCCGCTCCAAAATCCCATTCTAAATCAAATTATTCGCAATCTGCGCTCCGAAGTTCCAATCTAAAGCAAAAGATTTACAAACCCGCTCCAAAATCCTGATCTAAATCAATGATTTGCGTTCCACATTCCGAAGTTCCAATCTAAAGCAAAAGATTCCCAAACCCGCTCCAAAATAGCGATCTAAATCAAATGATTCATGCTCTGAAGTTCCAATTTGAAGCAAAAGATTCACAAATCCGCTCCAAAATCCTGTTCTAAATCAAATGATTCGTGCTCAATGCTCTGAAGTTCCAATCTGAAGCAAAAGATTCAGAACCTGCGCCAAAATCCCGATCTAAATCAGATGATTCACGATCCACATTCCGAAGTTCTGATCTGAAGCAAAAGATTCATAAACCCACTCCAAAATCCTGATCTAAATTAAATGATTCACGATCTGCGCTCTGAAGTTCCAATCTAAAGCAAAAGATTCACAAATCCACTCCAAAATAGCGATCTAAATCAAATGATTCATGCTCTGAAGTTCCAATTTGAAGCAAAAGATTTAGAACTTGCTTCAAAGTCCCAATCTAAATCAAATGATTCGCGACCTGTGCTTCAAAATCCCAAAATAAATCAAATGATTCATGCTCTGCACTCCAAATTCCGATCTGAAGCAAAAGATTCACAAATCCGCTCCAAAATCCTGTTCTAAATCAAATGATTCGTGCTCAATGCTCTGAAGTTCCAATCTGAAGCAAAAGATTCAGAACCTGCGCCAAAATCCCGATCTAAATCAGATGATTCACGATCCACATTCCGAAGTTCTGATCTGAAGCAAAAGATTCACAAATCCACTCCAAAATAGCGATCTAAATCAAATGATTCATGCTCTGAAGTTCCAATTTGAAGCAAAAGATTTAGAACTTGCTCCAAAATCCCAATCTAAATCAAATGATTCATGCTCCGCGCTCCGAAGTTCCGACCTGAAGCAAAAGATTCACAAATCCGCTCCAAAATCTAAATCAGATGATTGGCGATCTGCACTCTGCACTCACAATCCGTCACGAGTTTGAATCAATTGGAGCGATTTGATTGTAAATTACTCACTTAACTGATTCAGCTCTTCTGTTCCTCTTTTTGGTTCTTCAGCCATGTTTACACATCACTGTCAGTACTACTACTGGCTTAGCTCGCTAGTTTTATTACATTAACTGAACATAGCTGAGAAAAAAGTATGACGTTTTTTGAATTGCGTGAAAAGATATGTGCTTATTGAAAAATGTAACACTTGTATTTTTACAGATACATTGTGTTTTAATAATTCAAACACTTTTCAAGTACCTCTTCAGGAATGTTGCCATTTTCAAGGGTTTTCCAGGCCTTACATTTCAAAAAGTCAAATTCAAGAACTTCATGCACGAACCCTGTTTTTCACAAAATGATTCCTATTGTGTCTAACACTAATTAAATTACCTAATGATTATTTTTGCATCTCAACTGCAAAAATAACAGAAACTAATTTTGCAAATCTAGAATTTTTTGAGAAGCCACTGAAAAATACTTTGCAACTAGATTGTGGTATGTGGGGGTCGGTGACATCAAAAAGCTTGAAAAATGTAATAAAAACTAAAAATTGTGCCATAAAAACTCATTCAGCTGTGACTGCACAAATAATACCGTCATCAATTCTGACAGCAAATGACTAGACAAAATGAAACTACAGGTCAACCCTTGAAATCATTAACTTGTGGGATTTGGTGGAAGTTGGTCTCTCGTTGCTGATGAGAGCAGCTGAGCATCTAAAGGTATTTTGGCCCATTCATCTATACAAAACTATTTCAGCTCATGTCTTGTAAGACTAAGTGCCGCCGGCGTAGTAAAGGCTAGGGTTTAATATTAACCCTATCAGAGGGTTAAAGTGCTATCAGACTGCTTCTGTCTGCAGCACAACAGCTCAATAAAAAGCCCAATAGCTCTTGAAAGCAGATGAGATGGGATGATTGCATCGGGGCACGGGCTGATTGTCTGAATGATCTCTGCTTTATCTCTTCTAAAGGCTCACCCACGGCAAACCCATCTGCTCCCCCTATTCATCTGTCTTTCACAACACGTCCTTCACTCCTTCTACCTGAACGCTGCACTAAACTGTCCCTCTATAAGCACCGCTCACTGGACAGTTCACACAAAAATTTAAATTCCACTATCACTTATACACTATTTTTGTGGAAAACCATAGGAGGTGCTTTTAGGAGAAAGTACTAAAAGCTTTTTTCTACACAATGAAAGCACAGAGCCTTGGCTAGGTGGCATGATGGCATATGTAGGAGCCATTAAAAATCCTCTGTTAGCGAGCTGATATTATATTATACACTATACACCACAGACAGCTTTGTTCATTCTTTTTTTTTTTTTGACCCATGATGCAGAACTGTATGCATCTGGCGTAACCGTAATTAAACTGTAATTTAACTGATGTGCAGTGTTTGTATGGCATCTATTTCACAACAGTTTTAAGCATGGCTCATCCAATCATGTATGCATTTATGTACTCTTTTGTTTTTATGTCAAGAGATTCATGAAGCAGCTGCACTAATGCCAGATTCGGTTGTTATGAATAATCATATCTATCATTTGAATTTAGTTTACTGGATTAAACAACAAAAAGGCATTACTAAATAGTATATTTAGTAATAGTATATATTAAACAGTTTTACAACTCATAAACATCAGGCCCTAAACTTGATAGTGAGTTGATGTTTGTCAAGGTTTCTTGCACCAAATACTACTGTAAGCCAGGGCTCTTTGCTTACATTTATTTTTAAAAGCACCTAAAAAAATTAGGAGCACAGTCAAAAAATTCAGGAGCAAAAATTTGACTTCCCATTATGAGGTAAAATTTGACTCTTTAAAGTTATTTACAGGGACATTTTTTTTAAACTTTGTATTGGCATTTTTTCTAACTTTATTAAAAGTTTGTCATCTTTTTATATCAAATTCAAATGTGAAGCGTATATGTATAAGCTTGTTTTCAAAATTTCTAATTAAAACATCATAAAAATAACACATTTCATTTGTACAGTACTACAGAGGTGGCACAGAAAAACACAAAAGTGGCATGTACACTGCCGCTCAAAAGTTTGGGATCAGCAAGATTTTTTAATGCTTTTTAAAGGAGACTTTTTTGCTCTGTTTATCTGTTTATTTGATTAAATGTGTTAATTATATTATAAAATATCCGATCTGCAAGTAAATGTATTTGATGGTTTAAATTCCATAACTATAAACGTGTTTTTCTTTTATAGTACTAAAATATGCATGTCAAAGGGTTAAGCTAAACATTTTTTCCATAAAGTGAGCATAAGATCTGAAGCTAGTTTCCTCAAGCTTTTGAGTTTTCCCAACTCAAATCCTTAAGATCAGACTGAAATAATCAGGGGATGTTAAGACATTTGTAACAATTGTCAAACTTTAGAAGGATATCCAAAGCATTAAGTGCTACACAAGACAAGTTTATAAAAGCATCTATCCTACTTCTTTATTACCTCCATGACTGGGTGAGTGAAGTTTTGTGGTCAGTCATGTGGTCATATGTTTGAATGTATTAATCTCCCTGATGTCCCATAGTTAATAAAGTTCATAAGGACCTTTTTTTTCACTTTAATCTTATTGGACTATAAGATACAGTATGTTAACTGAATTCAAATGTTTTTCAAAAGATTTTTCATGACCTGATCCCTGTCAGAAACTGCAGATGCAATTTACGATATATGCTCCAGTATATTATGTCTGTTTTTAACGAAAGATTGACCAGCAAAGCAGTCCAACAGGAGCCACACATGAAAGACACAGACATGGCGCAAAGATTCAATCTTCCTGCCTCTTGAACTTGATGCCAGACAGTCTGTGAAAGGCAAAACCTGCCAACGTGACACCTTTGTGTGCAAAAAAGCAGGAGATGGAGCCGTCTGAATGCAAGCTCAAGTTCTAAGAAGTGACAGAGCTCAGTTTTCAGACAGGTCATTACCAACCAGCCTGATCTAATCAGACAAGTCCCCTTTAATGACAATGTTAATTATGCAACACGTCTGTTTTAATTGCCATCTAAAGCTCACTGCTGGATATTCTTGTGTCTCTATCCTGTTCAATGGCCTTCACACTGTTCCAAAAATGTGACCAGGTGAATTCACCTTACTACTTGGCAAACTTTTTCTTTCTGTTTACCTCTCAAATGAGAATTTATCCATAAACATGAGTGGTTTGGGTGTGAAATTATCCAGGCTAGCAGGTACAAAGTGCAGAGTAAAGAAATTATCATTCATAAGTTCAAGTCATAATTGATGTGTAACCAGTGCTGATCACTAATATGGACAGCTACGTGCTTTAAGGAAACAGCCTGGAATTAACATAAAATCCATTCATAATACCATAACTTGCATTTCTTAACTTTCAACTGAAAAAGATTGTTAGCTACATTATTTTGCACAATGTTTGAACTGTTACAAATTGGTTACAAAAGATGGTTTTAACGAGTGTTTAATAAGAGCCAGATCCGGAAAATCTCAGATTTTAGATTTTTGCGTCACAGTATTTGTTTTTAAGGATCCGGCATTAACAAGAGCAATATATTGTGACATTGAGTGCGTGCATACGAGACAGAGCAAGCGCAGATTCATGTAGATGTATTTGGAGGATATGTACTGGTCCTCAACATATTTTCTGATTTAAAAATCTTTTTTTAAATTCAAAATCGCTCTCATTGATTGGTGCTTACTGCTTAACCCACTCTCTACAAACGTGCACTGCTCACAAAACATATTTAGTGAGCAGCAGAATGTTTAGAGAGAGTGTAATAATAACAGAAATAATACAAAATCAAGCAAAATATTATAATGTATAAACATTATAAACACTATAAACATTGCTATACGTTTGTTCCCCTGACTCCAAAACAAATAATTTAAATGTAACGCTATTCAGAAAAAGAAGATATATATATATATATATAAAGCTAAGAAACCAGAACAAAGCGAAACTGAAAGTACCAGACGTTGGGCTCGCATACATCTGTAATTCAGAACAAATCCAAATGTTTCCATATTTGCAAAGTATTTAAAGGGGTCATTGGATGCCCATTTTCCACAAGTTCATATGATTCTTTAGGGTCTTAATGAAAAGTCTCTAATATACAGTCGTGGCCAAAAGTTTTGAGAATGACACAAATATTAGTTTTCACAAAGTTTGCTGCTCAACTGCTTTTAGATCTTTGTTTCAGTTGTTTCTGTGATGTACTGAAATATAATTGCAAGCACTTCATACGTTTCAAAGGCTTTTATTGACAATTAAATGACATTTATGCAAAGAGTCAGTATTTGCAATGTTGGCCCTTCTTTTTCAGGACCTCTGCAATTCGACTGGGCATGCTCTCAATCAACTTCTGGGCCAAATCCTGACTGATAGCAACCCATTCTTTCATAATCACTTCTTAGAGTTTGTCAGAATTAGTGGGTTTTTGTTTGTCCACCCGCCTCTTGAAGATTGACCACAAGTTCTCAATGGGATTAAGATCTGGGGAGTTTCCAGGCCATGGACCAAAAATTTCAACGTTTTGGTCCCCGAGCCACTTAGTTATCACTTTTGCATTGTTCTTCACCAAACTGTTGCTGGATTGTTGGAAGAAGTTGCTGTTGGAGGGTGTTTTGGTACCATTCTTTATTCATGGCTGTGTTTTTGGGCAAAATTGTGAGTGAGCCCACTCCCTTGGATGAGAAACAACCCCACACATGAATGGTCTCAGGATGCTTTACTGTTGGCATGACACAGGACTGATGGTAGCGCTCACCTTTTCTTCTCCGGACAAGCCTTTTTCCAGATGCCCCAAACAATCGAAAAGAGGCTTCATCGGAGAATATGACTTTGCCCCAGTCCTCAGCAGTCCATTCGCCATACTTTTTGCAGAAGATCAATCTGTCCCTGATGTGTTTTTTTGGAGAGAAGTGGCTTCTTTGCTGCCCTTCTTGACACCAGGCCATCTTCCAAAAGTCTTCGCCTCACTGTGTGTCCAGATGCGCTCACACCTGCCTGCTGCCATTCCTGAGCAAGCTCTGCACTGGTGGCACTCCGATCCCGCAGCTGAATCCTCTTTAGGAGACGATCCTGGCGCTTGCTGGACTTTCTTGGACGCCCTGAAGCCTTCTTAACAATGCAGTAGAAAGTTTATTTCGGGATTAAGTTAATTTTCATGGCAAAGAAGGACTATGCAATTCATCTGATCACTCTTCATAACATTCTGGAGTTCTCAAAACTTTTGGCCACAACTGTACTTTGGTTAAAAATTCTCAATAGTAGTGTAAAAAAAACACCCTTTTACCTTGTCAAAATCAGCTCTGCAAAATTTCAGCTCATTTTAAGACATGGCCCCTTTAAACGCCACCGAGCTCTGCTCGCCCTGCCCCTCTCTGGGATTATGTTTACTTTAGCCGCATTTATCCGCATTTATCTGCAAAACTTGCCAATAAGCACATTATTAAGAAACGCCATTCGCAAAGATGCATAAAAAACCCTTATACTCACTTCTGCTGTGGGTGAAGCTGCGTCACGAATGATTCACACGAACATAGATGCATATGTAGATCGGGATAGCCTCTTTCCATTTAAAAACGAAAGTAATGTTAAACCTCTGTGTCTTCAGCGGCTCAAATGTCGGTAGTAAATGATTACTGCTATGTTCATTATTACATCCAACAACAGAACATCTCAATCGCTCAATTAGAGTCTTCCTCTGCACCTGAGTCACACAACGGCGATCGTATTCAGACTGTTTCAGCTCGGTGAGGGCGGGTCTAAGGTAAGATGCTAATGTCAATCA
This sequence comes from Garra rufa, assembly GCF_049309525.1. NCBI lineage: Eukaryota > Metazoa > Chordata > Actinopteri > Cypriniformes > Cyprinidae > Garra > Garra rufa. The sequence goes on from NC_133369.1 coordinate 47,214,185, forward strand.
AATGTGTTTCGTCACAACGACAAGAAGCTGAGAATGAACTGATTTTAAAAAGGGGATATTACTTTTAAAGATTAAAAAGTACCACTGGGTGGATTTTTATCATTGTAGGGTGGTTGTGTACACAAACTGCCAACACACATTAATGTTCAAACAACATACGTTAGTTTTGCACCCGATGACCCCTTTAAATAATAAACTATAATTTATAATCTAGACTAGACTTTTTTTTCATAATGTACAGACTGAGATGTCAAATTTGAATTGCTAGAATGTGTGGTGTGGCGCGATCGAATATAGGAAACATAAAATACTCCACTATTTTTGGTCATACAGATAAGAGTTGGACATAATTCGAAACCGCAAAGTGTTTACTTTTATTTTTGCATACTCACAGTAAAAACAGAACATTTGTGATTTTGTAAAATAAAGCAAACAAACAGGATGCGCGTTCTGTCATCTCGGTTCTCAGTTTCCTTTTCGTGAACTTGTTTGTGCAGCGCCACGCTTCACATCTGTTTTAAATCTGTTAATTATTTAAGTCAGATATATTTAGCATATTTACAGTGCCTTTTTTTCACATTTTGTTTTGTTGCAGCATTATGTTAAACTGCTTTAAATTACTTTTTTTTCCACATCAATCTACATCTCATACACCATAATGACAAAGCACAAAACAGGTTTGTAACAACTTTGCAAAGTTTTTAGAAATAAAAAACTGAAAAGATCCCATTGCATAAGTATTCATACCCTTTTCTGGGACACTCGATATTTAGCTCAGGAGCATTCATATTCCTTCTAGATGTTACTACACTTCGAGTGGAGTTAAACTGGCAAATTCATTTGAATGAGTATGATTTAGAAAGGCACACACCTCTCAGAAAAGGTCTAACAGCTGAAAATGCATATCAGAGCAAAAACCAAGTCCTGAGGTCAAGATAACTGCCCGTAGAGCTCAGTGACAGACTTGCATTAAGGCAATGATCTAAGGAAGAGTTCAGAAAACAATCTGCTGCATTGAAGGTTCACAGAAGCATGTAGCCTCCATTATCCATAATGGAAGACGATTGGAACAACTAGGACTCTAGAAAATGTCTGCCAGCCCCCATCCAAGCTGACAGAGCTTGAGAGGTGAAAAGGTGAGGCAAAGAATGGCAGATAATTGCCAAATGCAGATGTGCAAAGCTTGTCACATCATACCCAAAAAGACTTGAGGCTGTAAAGGTGCTTCAGCTATGTACTGAGTTAAGGGTATGAATACTAATGAAATGTACTTATTTTAGTGTTTTATTTTTAATAAATTTGTAAAATTTGTAAAAGTTATTATGAGATAACACACACACACACACACACACACACACACACGTAGACACACATTCACACAGAACCTGGAGAAGAAAAAAAAACTTAATTCCAAACAAACACTAGACCTGACACAAGCTCTTGCTTCTTCTATTGTGATGTAGGTGAAAACACCTGCATCACATTTACACAGATAATTTGGTTTATTTATCTGTGGTATCCAACAAATAATAACTCATTTGCATAACACGAACCACAAAGCACAAGTCATTAGCTTTACAATACTGTTATATATTAGCGGACATACAATTTTTTTCAAATTAAACTATTGTTTTGACTATTTTTATGCAATCTCAATCAGACACTGGGTTGAAAAAACATGGCTAAATTCAGAATGAAATAGCAGCTTAATATTGAACAATACACCGTGTACACTGCATCCTGGCTTTTTAGAAAATTAAAACTAGTAGGTAATACAGGCATTATTTCATAATTAACTTCTCAAATTAGGGCTGCACGATATTCAGAATTAAATAGCTACATTTGGAAAGAATGAATTCTAGAATTATTGGGGT